>NC_081265.1:11452964-11752964 GCF_030490865.1 Poecile atricapillus | reverse complement strand
ACCACCTCTCTGTATCCAAGCCCTGCAATGTGCCCATCGTGGAAAAGTCATTGCTTGATCCAGCCTCAGTGCATGTCGGAACCAGACTGAAGGACTACAGATGAGTCTGGATGAATCTCTCTAGTGTGCAGTGCTGTAGCTATCTGAGCCCTACTACTAGTTAGCTAATCAGCCTCCTCACTAAATCATTATCTCTGCTTGCTCCCTGTAAACCTTTTTTCCCCAGCCTCATCAAGAGATATGAGGAAACATGCATCATACAAGAGGGGAAGGTCTATATTCTGCTTTTTGATTTACTGATGTACTGACCTGCAATGCTTTCCAGGAGGAAGCTTTCCCCCACTATAACCCTACTGTCTTTGGCCATTATTACAACTTGGAAAAATTTATCTTGCTTAGTGGAAAAATGTGGTCTAAGGAGTAAGGGAGGGAAGGATTTGCTGATTCCAGTACTAGGATTACATTTCTTCAAGCAAGAAAAACTGATAGATGGTGGATTTACAAGGCATCCACTGGAAAACAGCATAGTCAGCTCTGAAGTGTGGTTTGCGACCTGCAATCCCAGCACATTCTGCAGTTTGTGTGTGGTTTAACTGAAATTTAATTTACTCCAGTAGGAACTTTTCCTGATATTTAGGCTTGCATATAGTGATATCACATGTACCTGTAAGCACATAGCTGACAAGCACGGGCATAGACTTCCTCTATTGAAATGTGTCATCAGAAAGCATTGGAGAAGTTGCTTTGATTTGCTTTGCTCAGAGATTCAGCCCACTGTACCACTGCACTGTGTGGCTGTTGAGTCTCAGTTGATCACGTCTCTTTGAAGCTGCAGGGCATTGTTTCTTTCCTGTGGCATGTTTTTCCAGTGAGATACCTGTGGGGCTAGAAGTTGCAAGGAGATCCAGAGGCACGGAACAGGGGAATGCAAAAAGCCTGTCAGCAAAGAAGACAACTGATTCTCCAAGGTATTGAATAGCTGATAGTCCTGCAACATGCTGGAGTGGAAAACATTACTCTCTAGATCTTCAGGATCTAAGAGTTGTTTTACAGACTCCAAGACTTCTAGACTTGTTTCAGTTAACTTACAGAGGCTATGTTTCCCAGTCATGCCATAGAAAGGAATATGCTTAAGACTGGCCAGTTCAATAGTGAAGCCAGGGTCAGATACTTCAGACAGAGTAAATCATTCCTTGGCACAAATCATCACACCCCCTTCCAAATATAATGCTTTAGCCTTTGACTGCTCATCCTTTTTGGTCAAGTTTCTTTTCTTCCCCTTTCCAAGAAATATGGCTTTAGCCTGACATATTCCTAACTTGAGTATGCAATAAAACTTTTGCCTCACTTAAAAGCACCTTGTAGCAATGGTGTGAGCAAATGGTTATGGGAAACTCCCCTTAACCTTTCAGCTGTTGTCCAAGGTGATCTTGGCTGTTTTGAGCAGGTTCCCACCAGAAACACTGAGTTTGGGAGTAGATACACAACCCCCAGTTTCTTACTCTCTGAAACCTGCATTCCCTGATGTGGCTGGAATATTTGGGGCTATTTGGTGGCCTACAAAAAGGTGCCTCAGCCCAGCAAGATGTGGTTGTCTAGGTCTGCCTCAGTGCAGGCCCCTGGGAATATTGGTGAATGGTGCAAGGAGTTTGATCAAACCTAACCCCATCAACAAAATAATCTTGGGGGAAGAAAATCAGGATTAGGTACTCATGCCCTGAACTCCCTGTGCGTATGAATTCCAATTCTCCTTTTTATGTAATAGGCATTGTGCACTTCCATAGGCCAGGGGTTTTGGTAGAAGGAACATTGCGTTGCCTCACCAGGTGTAGACAATTTATCATCCGGTAACACAAACTTCCAAGATTTTGTATTGTCTAGTGACAATAAACTGACAATTTTTCTAAAAAACTACAAAAATCCTGAATAACTTACCAGGCAAGATTCCTCAAGGGATTTAGGTTATGCAGTGAACATGGATAGACAGATGGATGTGTACAAGTGAAGAGCCACAAGCCTCAGAACCCTCACTGAATGGGTGGTGTCCCAAGTATGACTGACTGGGCTGTCTGCAGCCTCAGAACCAGAAGATTGTCAATGCTGTGCTCAGTTGTCTTAAAATTTAACAAATTCCATAATGGGAAGGACATGGATGAGTTTAGTGCCTTGTGTGAAAAGCTCTTGGTGGGGCAGGAGATGTGTAGCTCTTATTATTTCTCCTAGTACATGTTTTCTTGTTTAAACACAAAAGAAGACAAGCACAACATTATCCAAAATGACTAATTCTGAGGACTAATTTCTAATTCAAGACACTATCTGATAGATACATGGAGTTGTACAGTCTTTTCTAGCCAGGGAGTCCTGTTCACTTACTGTTAGCTGGCCTTCAAAGAGCTGAGTGATCCCAGGTCACTCACACTAGTGAAAACTAACAGACTTTTAACCACATTAACTCAGGATCTGAAAGAACAGATGGGATACGATGTACCTTGTGCAAGGATATTTTTGTTCCACAGTCAGAAGGTTTCTCTGTCCCTGCTCAGTAAGGTCCAGCTCAGACTTCATATGCCTTTTTAGCTGGGTCCTGTGGACATTTGAGCACCTCAGCTTTTCACGATTCTCTTAGTTGGAGAGGACAGCTAAAAGGTATGGATGCTGAATGTGAGAAAGCAGGCAAGGAGCACAGTGTCTGTGTGAAACCAAGTCACATAACTTTCTCAGACTGGCTTGAGAAAGTGTGGCCTGGAAAATCATAAAGAGCAATCAAAACAGTCCTTGGAGATAGAAAACAACCTTTGCAGGTGTTGTTTAGATCCTTGTTTACTTGTAAGAAACAGTCAAGGGGTGGTGTTCCCAATTGTCCAATGATGGTGATGTATTGGTTTCATGACCAATGAAAGTTTTACCTCTTGGGCTTTTCGGATCTGTCTATAAAAGAAGATCAAGAATAATAAAACTTGCCCCTCTTGTGTAACCCAGCTAGAGAGTCTGTGTCATGCTTTGCCGTTGCTAATATACTGCAACAAAAAGCGATGTTCTGGTGTTCTGTTTGGATGATGAACAGCCTGGTCTCAAATTTGTGCTAACTTAGAGGCAGCATTTTTGCCTTGGCCCTGCACTCCATGGTCAACAGTGTTGGGCAGAGGGTCTTCACCCACTCTTTAGAGAGTCAAGCGTTTTAGTTGTACTTGAGGCAAACACCTGATTTATTGCTTGGTTAAGAAAAAATTACTTCCAACAGTGTCTGGCAGGGCTGAGTGCTGATGAAGTTAGTGAGTCAAACCCAGGCTCTGGGTTTGAAAGAGTTAGGTAAAGAGTAAGATTCATAACTGTTGTAATTACACAGACTAGCAGCAGGGTGATTAAGTTCTTCATCTTGGAAACAGAGCCAACCTGTTAGTGTCCAGCCAGCCCTGCAGTGGCTGGGAGGTTTATGGTGATTTATGTAGTGATGATTCACTTTTCTAATGATTTTTGGAAAGCTGGCCCATCAGCTGAGGTTATTTGTACCTGTAGATCAGCACAATCATTTTGGTGGTGGTGGTGGATTGGTATTCCTATTTGATTGCTCTGTTGAATACATCACTCTGATCTCGGGGAATGCAGGGACAGGAAAAAAGGGGATGTGAGAATACTCAAAGCATCATTATGGATGAAAACATGTGGATAGCTCATGCAGTCTTTGATGTGAACATGGCTACGTGTTAACTAAGGGTGCATGAAATTCCAGCTAGTGGGGTAACTGCAGAGATCAGCCATGCCTAGGAAGTCTGCCATCTCTGCACCCTGAAGTACTTTCTGTACCCCACCATAACCCTGATTTTCTTTTCATGATGTCCCTTTGGCAGGTGCAGTCACTGCAGGCAGCTGGAGCACTGCTGATGTGTATGGCCTGTCATGTATTTGCAGCATGGGTTGTTGTATGCTATTTTGAACCCCACTGATGCCTTAGGATTTTAGCTTTTATATTCTTCACATACTTGTAATCCTGCAATTCTTTAGTGTATAACTCTAAACTCTATATACAGTGCTAGTTACTGCTTTCCTATTTTAGTCAGACAAAACAATTCCTCTCTAGGCCTAGGAATCAAGGACACCTCACTGTCTCAGGCCCTGAGAATTGTGAACAAAAGTGAGATGGGGGGAGCAAAATTTGGGTAAATTACTTCATTACCTGAAGCTGTAATTGGAAGATTATCCCCCAATATGGAAATGGACCAAACTTATAAAAATGTGAAAACTCATGACTCATTGTCTGTTTTGGTGTAGCCCCTGGGGTGGTTTTGTCTGCCTGAAATGTACCTAAAGGCCTTTCAATAAATGTAACTGCTTTTTATTCCTTTAATTTTGTCTGGCCTCTGTTTTTAGGTAGGCTGATAAGGCATTGCTACAATCACTTTAAAATATGTACTGAAAATAAAAAGATTACCTTTTTCTGTAGTAGTACTAGTTATGTTATCCTCTGGATACAATTTGAAGGCTGTGATTGGTGAAGGGGGTTCCAGTGTGGTGTGGACTTAAGGGGAAGAGAGGAGTCCTGTCCGAGGCTGTAGGTCACCTCTGGCTTTGTGGCTTTGCAGGGGCTGAATCTGAGATGAATCTGAAAATGATGAATCTGATGGATGTCAGCTTTATGTGTCAGCAGCCCTCCTCCCATGTCTCAGTCCTACCATCTTTCCAGCCCTGTGAGCAGACCTGAGCATTGATGCCCAGTTTCTTATGCAAGCTCCTTGTGAATGAGCTCCTGCTGGTCTTATCCCTTCTGTTCCCTGAAAGGAGGGGAGAAGAGCAGGGAGAAGGAAGGTGAGATGGGACAGAAAGGAGGGAAAGAGGAGACAAAGCTATTTTGAGGTATTGCAGCAACACTCAGAAGGAGAGAGCAACCCCTCCCCCTGCACTATAGCACAGTGATCACAAAGGCAGAGCAGAAACCCTCCCAAAATAAGGCTTTGCAGAGCACCATAATTAAGGAAGGCTATCTCTTACAGGCTTCCCACAGCAGCCATGTCAGTGAGGGCATCACCTATGTCCCTCCTTTTCCCCTGCCTGTGGAGCAGTGCAGCTGCCAGCACAGCCTGGCAGCTGCGGAGGTGTGAAATGCTGACACACCAGCTGCCAGCACCATTTACATCAGCAAGATTGGTCTCTTAGGGCAATAATGGATGTAGGACAAATGATGATGGTGAGCTGAAAGTGCTATTACTCATTATTGAAATTTTGGATTGTTCTCTGGCCAGTGCTAAAACTATAAAGCCAGCAGCCAGTGGACAAGCCCTCAGTAACCTCTGCAACTGAACTAAAAGCTTTTGGAGGGGAACAGAAGTGCTATAAATCTTGTGGGTGACATTTAACATTTGTCAGAGAAACACTTTAGACTTATTTTAATCTCTTCATTTTGGAAAGTTCATAATAACAAATAATGGGTGCCTTGAACCCAGCCAGTGAGTCCCCCGCCTCTCCTGGCTCCAAATGGAAACTCAAAGTGGCCCCTTAATAGAAAGGGCAGCTCTGCTCATCGCTGCCTCTCATGCACTGTGTGGTCTCCCAGCCACTCCTAAATGCATACAGTCCTTGCAGTGTTTACGCTTGCTGCCTGTTACTGCAATGACACCGGAGCCTGCAAATGTTTTAACTTGATTTTTTTTTTTGAGAAAACTGTCCATTAATCTTCCTCAGTGCTTGGAAGGAAAGTAAATTATTTATGATGCGGTTGTTAGAGGGGATTGTTTCTGCATTAACATTTCATTTGAGAGTGTTAAATCTGTCTCTCATGCTAAATTAGGGATTGGGTTTATCAGGTGACTTGTCCAGAGATTATTCCTATTCAAACACACATCTACAGGTGCCTCTCCTTCTGCCCAGATGCTTCCCTGCCATGAAATGAGTGTCCCATGTTCCAAGTGAAACAAATGTTGGGCCAAAGCGAATAGCCTTAGAAAGTGTACTTTTAAGCTGTAAATTTTGCTACTCACTACATGAGAAGCACTTTCAGCTGGGGAAAAAAAAAAAAAAAGGATTTTGTGCCATGCCATTAGCATGCCTGCTATTTTTGGCTGGGCTTATTCAGGCTGAGCTGATCTCCTTGACGAGAGGCATTACTGGTAGGTAGATCAGTCACTACTGCATTAGAACAGGTTCTCAAAGAGTCTCTAAACCTAATTTAAAATGAGTATGTCAGAAAAAGTTACCTTTTTAATTGTCCCAATGGTATTCAAATGGAAGATATAGGGACAATTTTCATGACAGGACAAGAGAACACAGCCACAAGCTGTGCCAGGGGAGGATCAGGTTGGACATTGGGAAGAATTTCTTCATTTGAAGGGGTTGTTAAGTGTTGCACTGGACTTTCCGCGGAGGTGGTGGAGTCCCCATCCCTGGGGTTCCTGGAAGTGTCCAAGGAATGACTGGAGGTGGCATTCAATGCTGTGGTCTGGTTAACAGGGTGGGAATTGATCACAGGTTGGACTCAGTCTTGGAGGTCTTCTATAGCCTTCATGTTTCTGTATATTTGTGTTTCCTGGGCTGTCCCTGTCACTGCTCATCTCAAACACTCTTCCCAGGAGTGAACGGAGCAGGCTGACATATGACCAATTAAAAATAGACTGTTTTCCTAAGTTCAGGTATTAGAGTGAGTTTTAGAAATACCTATAACTGCTATATTAAAACAAATTTTAAAATGCTGCCGAAGTCCTTCTGCGAACAGCAGAACACTATCCCTGGGGAAGCTGTTCAAGGCAGGACATAAGCTAAAAAATTCTACCTCACATTTCTGAGCACAGTGTGTGTCTGAGCAGTCAAGGAGCTGCAGAAGTACAGGCTTTTGGAGGAACTGGCACTGCCATATGCAAAACATTTGGATATGCAGGCTGACTCTGGCTGTCCTCAGCACACTTGGGGCAGTGATTTTTCCTCTCTCATCCACAGTTAACCTTTCTGTGATTGCCACGTCAGAGCAGGTTGAAAAGTGCTCTGAGAGCATCTGCTGAAAAGCGTTGGATAAACACACTGTAGAAAGAGTACATACTTAAACCTTGACCATCACCACTTCCCTGTTCCATGTTATTATATATTTGGGGGAAATGTATGTACAAATAAGAGCCAAGCTGTGATACTGAGGTGCCTGCAGTGTGTTCTCCAGAGAAGAAATGTTTGAACAGTTGTCGCTGCCCGCTCGGCCCTTCACGCCTCGGCTAGCTCTTGCCAAGCGTCAGTGGCAAGAGTGGGGAACCAGGTGAGCACTGTGTGGCTTGACCTGGAACCTCTAGAGCTCCCCTGGGCTCGGGCTCTATGATTCGCAGGGCAACGCGAGGTGTAGCAAAGGGAGAGAGAGTGCTCGGAGTCCTCCAATTTCCCAGGAACAAGTTTATTCTAGCAGGTGCAGGGAGAAGGCAACGAGGGACAGGGCTGGGATCACGGGGAGAAGGTCCGAGCCGAGACCCTGGGCACCTCTGTGCGCCAGGTTTTAAAGTTCATGGGCGGCTCATACAACAACCAATAGGATGGCAGCAGGGGAGGTGTTGTGGGAAGGGGTTACAATATACAGAACCAATGATAGGGACCCGGGGGAGGGATGGCAATTGTACAACCAATAGGGCATCAAGTAAGGGGTGATAAGCAGGGAAGGAACCAGAACAAAAGGTGGGGTGTACACAGATTGATAGGGCTTGGGGGTAGGATCAAGGTGATGGAAGCGGAACAATCTGGAAAAAGGGGAGGGGTTTACAATGATAGGCAACTGGGGACAAACCATGTTGGGATAGCGGGGGAGTAACTGGGGCAGACCAAATTTAAACTTAATGAAAGTGAACAAACAGACTTAATGAAAGTGAAAAAACAGGCGGCAACAAACAGTGGCTTGGAAAGAAGAGGTTGGGAGCCTGCAGTGGGTTTGATCAGAGAAATGAGTCTGTTACTGGAAATACTGACTGTCTAGAGGTTCAGTGTTGCCAACCAATGTGCACATATGGTACTAGTTTTATTGATACATGCATAAGACTAAACATGACACCTGTCAAACGAATCCCTGGATACCATTTAACAAATACTTAAAGCAGCTTCTTTTAAAAGATTACCTTCAGGCACAGCCTACCCAGGCTATCATCATCTTAAGCACTTTCCAAGTTCCTGACAATTGGGAATTCTTGCCTCATAGCAATATAATTGTACAATATTATTGGAAGTCAAACAAGAGGGCATTCAGCACCTAATTGTGCTCTCTGGCTGTGTGGTGGCTTCACTGGTTGTACTGATATCTCCATGTACAATCACACACCTCTGGGCATTGGCTCTCCTTGAGTGTCTGGGCTGCTGGCCTGAGATTTGGTTGCTGGTTTGCAAGGATTTGTTTACTGTGAATCAAGATTTTGGAGTAGTCTGAAATCTTCTGTATTACCGTTTAAATAACAATTGATCACCTTTTTATAGAATATTCTTATCATGACAACAGGAGAGGCACTAATGTAATTTATCACTGGGAGTGATAGAATGAATTAGGGATGTGTATTCCTGTTCAATAATGAGCAAGTGATTAAACTTTAAGTTTCATGTGAGTGCAAGAAACTTCTTCCCATACTAAGGATACTGTCGGTTTTTCTGACTTCTTCTTATGCTTTCTAATTGTTAGCACACAGGTACAAGTATCAGCAGGAATAATAGCAGAAAATGTAGGGTTCTTTTTGGCAAAGATATATTTGTACCAGATCTCCTCTAGGATATGGCAGCATGCTTCAGCCATCACTGCTCCATGGCTGACAAGGTAAGATGGGTAGGGGATGAAGCCATTTACTGTCCAGTTCATAGCTGCACTGTCACACAGCTGGGTGGCTGGAGACTGCTGTGTGTGCTGACCACAGGGACCAGTTGCTTGGGTCTCCATTTCTGAGCTTTGTGCATCCCTGTAACTGGATAATGTGGGAGAGGCAGGGGGAAAGTATTCAGACACCTTTGTCTTCCAGAAGTGACCTGTTCAATTAATAACCTGATTCATCTCTATACATCCAATGTCTATCCCTCCATCTAATCTCTCCAGCTCTTTGGGTAAATCATCCTTCTGTTAGAACCACAGCATTCTTCCTAGGAAAAGGGTGAGTGGTGATGAGTGGCAAACTGAAAGCACAAAATATATCACTCATGATATAGCTATTATTACATTTGTTATTAATAAGTCAGATATTCTTTAGAAGTCCCTTAAACTTTATCTGCTGGCATTACAACCTTGATAACAATTCAGGCTGTTTATGGTGGCTATTAAATTAATCTGCTTCTCAACAACAATTTTGAGCTAATGGAAGGCCATCCACATGATGGAAAGTTTTATTGTCTTAGACCCTGACTCCTCAACATGGATCTCACTAGAAGATCAGAGCATACCCTGCAGGAGGTTTATATGCACCCAAGAGCTTTAGGAGCATAAATCCTGTTGAGGGATCAGTGGAAACTCCACAATATGCCAACACCTTCAGCAGAACACAACAACCCTCTCCACATCTGCAGGCAGAGAGTTCATTTAGAAGGAGCTTGTGGCCATAAATCCTCTAAATATTTTCCAGAATTGTTGAACAGACAAAACAGGTTTGTGGGCTGCAGGGAGCAGATGTATCCTGTGCACATCAGGGATGTATTGCTGTGTCATGACCTCATGAAACTGCTTGAGCTGGCAGGTCTTCCCCCTTTCTGGAGTGGGTGCATCTTAACTTTTACTCCAGTTGAGCTACTGGACTAAAACACACAATAGAGCCAAAGATATATTGCTTTGTCCCCCTTGGCTTCCCTGCAAGCTCCTGTCTTTTATCCTCTACCTGCTCCTACTGCTCTCCTGCCATAGCTGATGAGAATGGAGCTAAGTTTATTAAGGCATCACCTGCCCCTGTCAGAAGTGACACATCCCAATGCAATCTAGAGCTCCCCGTGTCCTGAGCCTCTGATGACTATATTTATAATCCAATCATGCTGAGAAACACAAACATAACTTCTGTCTGACTTCTCAATTAAACCACGAGGACCTTTTTCTTCTGAGATTTCTAATACCTTGACATACACAGTATTTTGTCTGATGGCATTTCCCCTGCTGCTTCTCATACTGTTTCTATGACCAGGCTATGCATTGTAAATCTCTCAGAATCAGGAAGGTGTAAGAGCACCTTGAAAAAGTGCCTGCTGATAGTCCTGGGTGGGATCTGTGTGGGAAGGGCAAGGACAATGACTTGCAATTGGTGCCAGAGTAGTCCCTGAAGAATGAGTGTAAATGACTGTTTTATGATATGTTGTTAAGGTGGAGGTAAGGAGAAAATCTCTCCCCAGCTCCCAAGCCTTTCAGTCCTGCAGTCTCAGAGCACCTCCAGGCTATGACCTCATCATCAGTACCCCAGTTTATAGGACACAGAGACTAAAGCATCTGCTCAAGATCCTTCTGAAAGGTAACAAAAAGGGCAGGAATGGGATCCAAGTCCCATGACATCCCCTGTGCCCCAGAAGCCTAATTCCTTTTGCTTCTAAAATCAGTCACTTCCCATGAACTGTTTATCTGTTTATGGAACTGTGAGCAATGGTATCAGCATAAGCTCTTCTAAACACACTCACACAAGGCAAAGTGGGTGTCTTTTGATCATATCTGTTCACACCAACATAAATGGCTGGTGGCAGAGGGTGGTGGAGAGCCCACCCTGACCCTCCTCTTTCCTGCACTGATGTGCATTTGGAAACCTGTGTGCATGCATGCTGCTCTCTTAGTGCCAGTTGTACCAATGTCTTCTCTTCAGGACTACTAAAGACCTCTTGATGTTATGCTGGTACATGTCAGACTAGATGCCAGCCTCTTCCTTAGTACAGCTGTTGTCCACCCTCTGGGTCGCAGGGTTGTGCAGACATGTAATGTTAATGAAGACCTCTGTCTACATGAGTAATCACCATGCAAATGAGGCCTTGACCTCATTTTCTTAGGACTAAAATAAATCTCAACTCTAAAGTTTACCAGTTTTGCCCAATATATGTCAGAGGAAGGCAGTCTTTGTCTGGGCGATGGCTTCTGGATTTGGGGGTTCCCATCCTGCACTGGCCTGGGCAGTCTCATGTGAACTATGTTGTATTGAGAAACCACCAAACTATTCAGCTGAGTCTTCACAGAAGTATAGCGAACGTTGTTTATTTCTATTTTTAGCACACTTTTATAGGGTCCGACAGGGTCCGCAGGCTTAGCAAGTTACTACTGGTTAATATATATGGTTTACATTCTTTCCCCAGTACACAAGGCTATTGTTTTTCTTTATTCTCTCTGCTTCAGGAGAGTTTCAAGGACACTACCTTTAATATTGTCACTTATACCAAAGGCTGGCTTGTGCAGACATGATTTTACTAAAATATCATGCTTTTACTCTGTTAAAATGTTTTACTACAATTCTGTGTTTCTCTTTTTGCACAAGCCAGGCTTTAGATGTGATTCGTTTTGCACTTTTACAGAGACAAGATAACATACAACTTAAAACTACTATCCTTATTAATACTATAAGTAAAATTTGTCCTCCCTTCAGCACAAGAGACTTAAATCATCTAGCAATGCCCTAGCTGGCCAATTAACTTCCAATGGGGTCACTATCTTCTTTCAGGGCATGTAACATTCTATAGCTGTTTTAGTTGTTTGTGGATGGAAACTGAATGATCAGTAAGGTTCAAACAGCACATACTTTTAAACTCTTCACAACTATGTCTTTGTGCTAAGAGCAAGAAATCAACTGCAGCTCGATTTTGCAATACTGCATGATGTACACTACTCACATCAGCTGAAAGTTCACTTAACACTGTTGATGTTAAGTTCGGTTCTTTCCTGGTCTAATAAGCTAGCTATTTGAGAGTTGACAAGTTTTTAGCAGCAGCTGCTCCTGGAGTAAAAAATGAGGCCAGCCATATTATACCACAACCCCAAAAGTCTGGGTCTCTAACATCATCACATTGTAATTCATTCAGGTTTTGCTTTGACCATTTGATGTTTTCTATTTTACCAGCTATATTTAAAAATTGGTGTAAATTTGGATGGAACAAAGTAAGTTTCTCAAGGTAACAGGGTCCTCTTTGTGGGCTAGCAGGAATTCCATTCCAAGCTCTATCTCCACAAATTAAGAATATTGAACTAGGTAATCGCCTTGGTGATTGTCCTGTGAGAGTGCACCATGAAAAAAAAGCTTTACTTTCAGTGTTAGTAATGAGATCAACTATAGAGTTAACTGTAGCCTAGTGTTGCATCACTTTGTTGTAGTGGCTTTTTGTCGGGGGATCAAACATTATCCATCCACTTGAGGTATTGGTGGAGCCTAACATGTCTAATTCTTTTGGGAGCCGTATGGTAACATTGAGAATTTCAATAATTTTTGTCAGCAGGCTTCAAGTTGTCTTGATGTGAAGCCAACAAGTGCAATTACACTCTCCTAATATTGCCAATTGATTAAATTGAGTTTCATTGCTAACTAAACTTTTAAATGCTTAAGGATCCCATTCAGGGACTCCTATGAGACAGGTGAGAATAGGATCTCCTGGTGTGGCTAGGCTTAGACGCATTGATTTTTGGCCTGTCAAGTGTGCCAAAGTGACCCATATGTTCTGTCACTTTTAGATGTTAGCAGACAGTTGGTAGGAACTATACACTGTACAATTACCATAAGCAGTTTGTTCCATGCAAATGACACCATGATTTCAGAATTACAGCTAAGGTTTTACGGTTAGATGAGCTTTCAAATATTCTTACTTTAACTCTTGAAGGGGGAATACTTACACCTTATACTAATGTCTTTTCTAAACTTATCAATAACCTACAAATAACAATTATCACACAAATTAAACTTTTTATCTTAAACTATTATCTAACTACTTTTAACACATGTGCTCTGGCACTTATGCCATCTAAGCGTGAAAGCAATTTGCTTAAAGGGTAAAATACATTTACAATTTTGCTTTTATATACAGTTAGATGGAGTCTCTATACTTTTTTAGATATTCTACAAAATTCTTCTCACAGACAATGATTTACTGCGATTCAGTTTTGGAACATCCGCTGCTCTTACGACATCAGCTGGCAGCTGATCAGTGACTGACTGAAAGCATCGATGTTCAGGCTGTTCTTCACATCTTTTTAAATCTTAAAACAGAATAACTGAAAAAAATTGATAGAGACATAACATCATGATAACAACATAAAATTTCTGTTGGCAAACTGTCGGTGTAGTTTTCAGACACAACTGTGTCCTGGCAGCTCAACTTCTGATCTTGTCTGGAGTATCAAGGTTGTGTGGTGACATCTCTGTTCACTGGATCTCATGTTTTCAGAGGCAGACAGTCCGGTCAGATGAACAGGTGATCTTTTTGAGCCTGTTAACAAAGCACAGACACTTCTCCCCTTGAAGTTAATGAATCATTTTGACTTACCTGTGGTACACCCAATTGTAAATTTAGATTATATGATCTTTCTAAACTTTCAATATAAATATTTCATTATTGTGGTCCAAATTTCTAATGCACATATTACACTAATCAAATGCTTTTAGGGCATAAATTCCCTCCATTTAAAAAAAAAAAAATAGAAATGAGATGTACTTCTGTCATACACATCAATATCAACACAAAACCATATTCACAATGAATAAAAACCTATAGTAGTTAAAAATCAATCAAATAATAAACATATTAATAAATATGTAATATAGAACTACCACTAACCACTGAAACACTGCACCAGCATCTCATAGTCTGCAAACAAACAAACAAACAAAAAAAATCAGTGAAGGATTGGATAACCACCTCCAGAAATGATTCTCCAAGCCCACTTCAAAACTGATCCAGTTGTCATATTAATAGGGTCAAATTGCCAAATCAAAAAGCGACTTAAATACTGATTTGGTACAGAAAACATCTGGATCTGTTGGCAAACATTCCATCCAGGTAAAGTCAAGGCTTGGTCAGGGCCTTAGGCTTTAAACTGGAAAGATGCCTCTTAACTCATTTTTAAAACAAAGTTTTCAATAGTAACAGCTATGAGATGCTTACAGCACAGCAAACTGTTAAAATGCATGTGTACAAAGCAAATGATCAGAAGCCTTAGGTACCAGACCAATTAAACCATGCAGCAGTTGGTTTAATCTGAAGCCTCTTCCATGGTAGCTGATCCTCAGCAATGGTACATTTTCTTGGAATTCTGAAAAAACTGAAATATAATAAACCTATAAAAAACAAAAACTGCAGAGATTGCAACAAACAATAGAACTCCTGATGAAATCAAGGGTGTCACAGACTGCATTCGCTTTTATCCACAAGCAGGTGTTCATCAGTGTTCTATCACAGCTGTTTCAGTTGTAGTCATCTTTATCGCTCTAGGAAAATAACTATACTTTACAGTTTAAACAAGTGTCTCCAATAAAACATAAAACAATTTAAATTAAACAATATTTAAACCTGGTAAAAATTAATTATGACAAAAGGAAATAACAAAAACTTAAAAGAAAATCAAAGTTATAAAACTTAAAAACATTCAAACTTAAACATAACAAAACTTAACTTTGCTTAATTCTATTAACACTTAATCTATATCAAATAAAAGCATAATTAATCTTACTCTATTATTATAAAAAGGCAACTGAAAGTTTGATATATACCTTTTGAAAAAAATATAACAGTAACATGGATTCACTATAAAGATTATAGAAATGTAACAAATACATCACAATTTTACGTCATCTGGCTTTGAGAATAACTCACAATAACTGCAAATGTTACTAAAAATACTTACTCAAAACAGGAATTTGCCTAGTATATGCTTAAGTTGGTTAGGTTTTTTAAAGTGCAGTTTTACTAGAGAAAAATGACAACAACACAGGATTTGGCAAGTTGCCATTCAGCTTTTGTAGCACTTTTCAAAAATATCAAGTCTAACTTTTAATTAAAATCTGAAGTTCAAATTGATATATATGCTGTTATATGTGTTTTTTATAACAAAAGGACTCACATTAAAATTACCTTATTAAAACTGTGGAAAAAACAAGAAAATGGATAATATACGCTTAACTTGCCTTGTACAGTAAATATGTTTTGTAGATAACATTAATTGGAAGGTTGTTTCATTAGTAGCTGTAAATCATTCAATATTTTAACATTAGGTTTTAAAACTAATTATTGCAAGGTAACTTACTTCTGTTACTCTTCACCTTAAACACTTTTTTAAAAAGAGGCTTTTTGAACTTTCAAAAATAACAATAATTTCTCTAGTAAAACTCCAAAAAACAGCAACCACACAAACTCACAACTATTTAAAACACAAAATTAACTCTAAAAGGGTATATAAAAACATTCTAAAAAACCAATAAATCCTGAGTTTTTAATAAACTGGATACTATTCTGGTGCCTTTTCTTTAAGAGGGAGCAGTGGGGTGAACTGCCCACTCTGCTGCTGTTATTTCTTAAAGGTTTGAGTGAAGTCTTTGTCATCCTCTGCATATTCTCGCAGAGGGGAAAAACAGAGAGAAAAAAAAAAAAACCTCACCAAGTTAACTTTAACAAATGCAGTTCTTTCTCTCAATATTTCTCTTGTTGTTCACAGATAGAGGAAAAAGGGCACGATTTTACAAAAACAGGTGATGTTACATGAAAAGCCTCTCAGGGCCAGGTGTTAACAACGGTAATCATTGCAACTTATTAACTTTTAATTACAGTGATGAATTTCAAACTAGATATCATATAGTTAGCGATTTTTTGGCTATTTTGTCTCCCTTTGAAGCTGTCTAAGCTACCTGATGCTCAACTGCTTCTGTAATTGCTGATATTTGTCCAGCGTGGCCTTGGAGCTTCTTCTGCACTGCCTCTGCCACGGGGGATGCTTTTATTCTCTGTGCATGCTCCAGTGCTTTCCCCTATGCCTCCCTGGGTCGAGTGGAAACCAATCTAAATCTGGCTTCTCTTCTTCCAGGGTAGTGAAGCTGGGACTTGAATAAGATTGTGGTGTTAAAAGTGTCTCCAAAGGTGGAGCAGATAGTTCAGGATGTATCACATCCTGCTATTGCTGAACAGATTCTATTTGTTGTTTTGGCGTTTGTTGTGCAGTTTCTTTCTCCTTATTTTCTTCTCTCTGACTCTCCCTCCCTCTCTCTCCAAGGGTGGCATAGACAGGAATGCTTGCCCAGCAATGGGAGGCTGCTGCTGAGACACAGGTGGAATTATGGCACTTGCAGCCTGAGCATATCTCGTTTTCCTGTTTTTTAAGGTATTAATTACAATCTGCCAAGCTGGACCGAGAGACACAGTGTCCTTGCTTTTCCCTGTAATCATTTTCTTCCACAACAAATCTCCTATGTTTTTCCATTCTTCCACTGCAAAAGGCAGCAGTGGGACCTGGGGGTGCCCGCGCCTATTATCTCTAGCCCATAAAATGAGCTTTCCAAGGTCCATATCCTTGACTGCTTCGTTTCGTTTAACAATAATGTTTAGAAGCAGTTTGTGCTGCCGCAAACCCATCCATTCTTTGCAGCCATGGGAGGGGGGAGGGTCGCGACCCCTCCTCACCTCTTCTGCCCTCAGTCTCCCTCAGCGGCCTGCCTCCATTCTGTATCTTCCCATGCACAGGCTGCCTACCCAGTACAGATCCGCATCCACGTCTTTCCATGCACAGATCTGCTCCACTGGCCCTACCACCAAATCCCCTCTGCCCGCAGAAAGTTCCTGATTGGAGCGCCAGATATTGAGAAACTTCCAGACTATTCACTGAGTCTTCACAGAAGTATGGCGAACGTAATTTATTTCTATTTTTAGCACACTTTTATAGGGTCCGACAGGGTCCGCAGGCTTAGCAAGTTACTACTGGTTAATACATATGGTTTACATTCTTTCCCCAGTACACAAGGCTATTGTTTTTCTTTATTCTCTCTGCTTCAGGAGAGTTTCAAGGACACTACCTTTAATACTGTCACTTATACTAAAGGCTGGCTTGTGCAGACAGGCTTTTACTAAAATATCATGCTTTTACTCTGTTAAAATGTTTTACTACAATGTTGTTTATTTCTTCTTGTAATTAGTCAAATTTTTGAAGCTGGTGAAGTCATCAGCTTCAATTTGTATGTGTTTCCTTTTGGTTCAGACCAAACTCTTTTAGAAGCTATGCATAATTTACGGTCTGGTTATACTCACTTCCAAAGAAGAAATTAATGAGAGGAATTCCTTCTTAAGCTGTCTCAAACATACATACACACACACATACACTAGCACCTCTAGCAGAGTAGTAGGAGGCACGAAATCTTCTCCTGATAAAAACTGCTGTATCCAAGTTTGGCTGAGAAGCTATATTTGACCTTACAGCTTATGCTGTCATATGTTGGGACTGTGCAAGTCGGGTAGGTAATGATGTTGCAGTGTTTACTTGTGTCTGAGTATATTCAGCTACCACGAAACCTTATAGATAAGCCTTGCCTAGATTCCTGGTGCTGTTATGTCAGCAAAGAGCATAAAATGCCAGTCATACCTAAGAGTGCTGTGCTGGCAGGGCTTCTGGTGCAGGGGAGGGAATCTAGCTCACCTTTATGTTGGGAACTCGGTTTAGTGTATGCCTTGTCTCCTTCAATAACAAGGAAATTGCATTTGCTCAAACCTTTTATTAAACACTCAAATGAGGCTTTGCTAGGTTTGTTGTTTTTGTCTGTGTTCTGGGGTGACTTTATGATGCTTGTATCCCAAATCACCTTGTTTATGTTACATATTAAGTTCTGCACATTTACGACTGGCTCTGAGAGTGAAGGTGGGGAAGAAGAAGTGTGCAGTTTGTGTTAAGAACCCTAGCTCCCCCACATCCTGCTCCAGGACTGTGGTGTCTGCAGCATGGACAGAGAGCAGGACAGAGATCTCCTTTGCTTTTAGTTAGTTTTTAGCTAGCTGAGGCAGAGAAGTTCCCCAGACTGTTTTTTTCCCCTTCTTATTGGATCTGTTCAAACCTGCACTGGACTGAAAACCCAGACAAACCCCGGGAGCTCACGCCTGTGGCCCACCGGGCCCTGGGCCTCAGCACTTTCCAGCACCGGAGGGATTGACAAGTGACTGAGTGAGCTGAGCTACACCACATGAAAAAGGCTTTTTCTGGATTTGCCATCTCATCAAAGAGCGAGAGTTTTATTGTTTAATATTGTTCAATTTCTGTTAAATAAACAGGTTTTTTCCACTTTTCTCCAAGGAAATCTTTTCCTGAACCAGTTGGGGGAGGGGCCACTTGAATTTGTTTTCTGGAGGGACACCATTTGGAGGTTCTCTCTCAAATTTGCCCTAAACCAGAACAGACTATTTTGCTGAGGCAGGGAGAGGGAGTGTGTTGTTACAGCTTGGTACTGCACTTGAGAAAAGTTAGCTTCTAAACCAGCCCAAACTGAGAAATTTCCCTCATTCTGCCTTGCTGCCAGAAGACTCCACGCTACCCCAGAAGAGCCACAGCTGTATGGGATGGGCTTCCCTACACCACATATACCTTCACACCACAAGATAATCATGATAATAGTTTCCTTTTCACACACAAACCATCCTTTTGCACAGCGTATAGGAAAAAAGGATTTTCTGTGGTCTCACTGGTGGTATCCAAAAGCCCTTTAGAAATTCATCCTCCCAGTGTCTCTATAGGCTTTTTGGATTTTTGCATGGCCACCACCCTTGTCAAAGTCCATTCCAGGAATGTTTCACTTCTCTGGACCTTTGTGCAATAGCCCTGTGGCTTGAGTGTCCCTCATGCATTTAAAATATCCTTTATGGCTGTTAGGAAACAGAAAATTAAAGAGAATGGCACTTACAGGACATCAAAGATACAAAGGGCCTCTTTATCCGAGAGACATCTCTGCATTTGGGGCAGTATTTTACCTGTTTAAATGGCTTCTTCTATAGCCCCTAAGTACACTGTTGTGCCAGCTAAGTATGGATTTTTAATTAAGCCCCCTTCCTCCTCCCCTCTTTTGCACATAACTATAATTTTAGAGGTTAAGAAATCCCTTTAATATCTAGCGAAAGGTTTAATGCTATATGCTCTTTAAAGAGCACACCCACCTCCAACCACTGTGTTATATTAATAGCTCTGAGGTGATTATTTTTACACGCATCTAGGACTGATGTCTGGTGTTAACATTTCATGATCGTGTCAAAGGAGCAGGGGGGATGGGAGCTATACCTGTCAGCTGATGTTTTAACATGTGGTTTTAATCTTTTTAATTAATACAGCTTCATAGGAAAAAAAACAAAAACTAAACCAAAATCCAACAGACAAAACTCAATTCACAGGGTTTTTTGCCTAGGGAGGGTGAGTGGATCCCACTGCTGCAGTGTGGATATTCCTCATTCACAGCAAATGGAACATCACTGCAGAGCACCATGTTAGGCTGTGGCCATTTGGGCCTGTGGGTGACATGAATATGCAGGAGAAGATGACTTCAGACCTTTCTGTTTGCATCATTCATATATCAAGTAAACATTTAAGTCAGGTTTCTATGGTACTGGGGTTGTATATCATCATGGCCATGCATGCATGTAGAAAAACACACAAAAACTTACAAAGTACCATGTTTAGACAAACAAGACTAAAGACAGAATTCTGCTCTTGCTGTGGATGATGTTTTGTGTCTAAGAGGACCATTGCTAGCTGCAGTTGTGACTCATGAGAGATGATTCTGCCATCCTGGGTCAGACTGGATCATCTCCTGCAGTGACTGGTGGTGGATGTTTAGGAAGAATAGAAGGGAGAGGGCATGTGTGTGGTGCTGCTTCAGAAACACTCTCCCACAAGCCTTTCCTGCCCAAACCCAAGGCTGCCCTTGCATCTGCCCCAGCTGTTTCTCTGGCACTGCACTAATTAGGGCCATCTCTTCTCTACCTGTTGTGATATCCTTAGTTCAGCGACAAGTCCTTGAATCATATGTGTACATTTCATGAGCACTACATTTCACTAGCAGTACATTCTCAAGATGACCCAGCCAGTCTAGAAACTTGGTGCTTAGCTACTGTCTCCACTTTTCAGTCATCACTATGCAGATTTTTGCAGCAATGTGCCCTGGCAGCTGCCCTGGGAAGGGCAGGTAGCTCTGGACATGTGTGTCCTGTATTGGTTCCCTCCCTGTTAGCATTCAGGAACATACATAATCACGAATGATTATATGAAGGTGCTTTATTTAAAGAGCTCTGGGTGTCAGGGGTACACATACCCAAATCTGACCCAATTTGGTTTTGAGTTGAACATATTTTATACTCTATCGTTATGCAATTTACATATTAATTATTAATCTTACATTGTTCTATTGTAAGCATTGTTTTTACCCAAGCATGGATTTCTCGTGATCCCCCCTTAGCCCCCTAACATGGTTCCTCATGTTCTTTAAACAATAATTATATCTAATCACATCTAACAATTGTATCATTTATCATATACTGACTACACAGGTACAGTTTGACCTGATCATTAGCAAACACATGGCCTAACATTTCTCAGGGCCTACTTTTCCCAGGGCTTTCCAAACCTAACTTCCTTTCTAAGTCTCCGAATTTTCTAAGATTTTAAAACCTTTTACTATCATCCCTACAGAAATGAAGACTTGTATAAAATACATATAATGCTGAAAAGCACCAAGGATTTGATTTTTTGCCTTCCATTTTACCCCTTAACTCCCTTGTGTACAAGGCATCTGGGGTCTAGAGATGCACACCCCGCTTTTGTGCCCTACAAAAGCATCCCTGCTTTTCCTCCAGCTAGTCTGGAATCAGCCTGGCTCTGGCTGCTCATGCTGCAGACACCTCCACTTTGTTTTGTGGATGTCTTTGAAGGCTGAATGTGTGCTTTGCTGGCAGAAGCTGGGCTGGGGCTGCAGCCACACACCCCAGCAGCAATGGCAGCCCCTGTGCCTCACCCCTGTGATCTGGGCTGCTGTTGACAACAGCCTCCACTTTAAAGGAGCATTCAAAGCCTCTCAGGGCCAGTTGGGAGATGACTTCAGACCTCTCCGGTTTAGCACATGGCATTCAGTGGGCAAAGATCCTTACATTAAAACTGATAGATGACACATTTTTGCAATATTTACAATTCAAAGCGTTCTGATCAAAGTGCTGGAAATTAGGATGTTGATGTGAGATAAGTACTCCTTTCCCAGTGCTTGCACCAGAAAAGAGCATGCAATCTGCTTTCCTTTTGTGTACCCCATGTCAGTTGCAAGTATTACTACATAGCTGATGCCTGTAGATATATTTACTCACTCCTAATGTCAGCAAATCCCACTATGATTAGATGTTGAGGTGACAAAACAAAACCTTGACTGTTACAAGTCAGGTAACAGCACTGAGATAAAACCAAAAAATAAACCCCAGTAGCCTTTTACTGGAACTGAGGTTCCAAAATAATATAGCAAAAAATAAATTTTTATAAGTTGTTAAGGCCTCGCAGCAAAAGGGAGAAAGATAAAATCCTGTTTGATGGCTTTTTAATGGCAGTTGTTTAATTTAAAGCTTTCAGTGAAGCAGGTTACATGGCAAAAGCAGAATAATGAACAATAAGAAAATGCATTCACCCAGTGAAACAACCATGATTAAACACTCAGGGGAAACTTGGGGATATCAGCTCCAGGTTGTCTCCTCAGGTTTCCATCCCCAGCTTTCCAAGGAGTGCAGCTTACATGCCTAGTCACGTCCCCCTGGTTCTGTCTTGACCTTCTCAGAATCACAGAACACTGTAGGTTGGAAAGGACCCTAAAAATCATCTTGATCCATCCCCCTGCCATTGGCAGGGGCACCATCCACTAGACAAAGCCCCATGCAGCCTGGCTTTGAACACTTCCAGGAATGGGGCAGCCACAGCTTCTCTGGGGAACCTGTTTCACTGTCCTACCACCCTCATTGTAAAAATACTTTCTTTTACCTAGTCTAAGTCAACTCCCTTTTATTTTAAAGCCCTTACCACTTGTTCTGTCACAACTTGCCCTTCACCTCAGCCCACTTTAAAACTGTTTCCCTGCAAATTATGTCCAGAGCTGACCTTTCTCTATGGGATACTGCCTTTGTTGCAGCACAGTAAAATGCTCTCTCCCTGGTTTTGCGGAATCAAATGAGAGGTGTATTAGGTGGTCTCAGCACTCTGGCCTTCCCAGTTCAGGCCTTGCTCTGGACTTTGCAGATGAAATTCAAGCGTCAGCAATAGCTGAACTAATATCAAACCCGCACAAAGGGATTTCTCACTCTCTGAAACCCTCATGCCCCCAGTGTTGTGAAACCATGTGCCATGGAAAACATAAATGTTTGGTACATGAGGAGACAGCAGGCAAGATAGGAACTATCTTTTGCAGTTCAAACCCACTCCAGCCAAAATGAAGGGCAGGGAAAGGAGTGGGCTCTTCTGAGCACCTCCGGGTGCCCAACAAGCAGTGCTGAGTGGTTGTGTTTTGTGGGTTGGATTCTCCAACACTTCTCAAGGCTATCTTCCTGCTTGCTGTGCTTGAGATGCCAGTACAGTGGGGCCAGCTCAATCTACTGGGATGGTGCCAGGGAGAGGAGCCCTTCTCAGAGGGGGTTTGGAAATTCATGTTCCTCTGTGTATGAGATGCAGTAGGCTTTGCATCTGATTTGGAAGAGAAGAAGAGAGGGTTGTGATGAGTCCAGTCCGTCTCCCTGCAGAAAACTGCTGTTGAACAGTTAATGAATAATATTCTTTCACTGGGGCTTTGTTTAAAAATGCACTTATCTTCAAAGCTATCATAACACTGATACTGGATATAAAGAATGAGAAATGCCTGTAAATGCTTCCCTAAAATATTTATAAGTGACATGCTGGAAACCCTACCCACCTCTCTAAACTATCCCAGTCTCAGAGGGATATAGGCAGTTTTGTCCTGGTGGTCACAGGCCCGCTGATGCTGCTAGACATCAGGGGACAGTCTTGCTGCAAAATATTTTCCATACAGTCATCAAGAAATTCCTTCACCTTGATTATAAATGTTGGATCTAAGCTTTTTGACAGCATCCTTTTAATAGAAACCAACTGTCTACCCTAGTCAAATGACAGTTGACTCTGGGAATATGCCATTGGAAATACTTTCTTTTTTGTCTTGTTCTTTGAAGAAACAGAATATGAGAAGCAACTCTAAGCTCACATTTTCCATAGATCTCAGATCAGACATACAAACAGCTAGAATTTTAATGTCACACTTTTACAGTGATGTAATCAAACCGAATTTCTGAAATAAATTTCTTCATAACTGACTTTTCCAAATGAATGACATGTTGCTACACTGCTCCATAGACAATCATTTCCAGTGGAAAGACTAACCATTCCGATCACTTAAATTAATCTTCCTCCATTCTGCTCTCACCCAGTGGACTTACAGCAAAGCTTAGGAGGCAGCAGCTCGGCTGTTGCAACCCATCACCAAACTGGAGATCAAAAATCAGTACAGGGGAGAAAATGTCTTTCTAGGCAATGCAGAAGAAATGTACATACGCAAAGAATTCTTTTGAGTCTACCACCTACTGTGCTGTCACCCTCTTTATCGCCTAGCCACAGCCTCAGGACATAACCGTCTGCTGACAGTAGGGGGGTCATTCACATATAAATAAGGTGACCAACAGTGCTTGGTGACCTCTTAACATGAGGGTGAAGGAAAAATGGATGAACTGTGCAATAGAAATGCCATGTTTATGAAAATCTGATTTTTTTTTTATTTTTTAATAAATGGCTATGGAGGGTGGTGAGCAGCTGGAAACATATTACTAGGATCCTTACAATGTGTAAACACATACCCATAGTATGGTTAACAGTAACATCACACTGAATTTTTAGCCAAGAAACTCCACTAACTCTTTAGAAATTACAGACAGAGACAGTCTAGTCAACCATTCGTCTCCTTTGGGCTGGCAGCAGTGGAATCACCAAAGCTTGGTGTGGGCCAGCTGCCTGTCAAATGCAATAGAGTTTTTCACCCCAGCAATGCATCTTTTGCCTGATTGTTGCATTTCTAACTTTGGAAATCCATTTGAGACCAGCAGTTTAGATGCTACTTGACTTTCCTCTGAGATCCCCATAGATGCTGCCAAAAGTCCAATATAAGTTGTGGTTCAGTAGAAAAGTGGATTGAGATCACCAACCCCCATGACAACCACTGTAATTCCTTACTGGTCTTTCATCCTGCTCCAGCAGGTAAATGCAGTACATTACCAGTAGGTAAATGCACGTACATCAAAACTCCTGCAGTGCCATCATTCTGAGCAAAACATCAAAGACAGAAAAACCCTCTGCAGGCAGGGCTGAGGTAGAGGAGCGTGCTGGGAAGAGTCTTGTGAGGTGTTGAAGGTTAGGGCTGACCTAGGATCACCCCTCCAATGATACCTGTCATGTGTTTTGTACAGTCAACCTCTCTGCATGATGAAATTCAGAAGCCCATGAAATTACACCCTGAATTCATCTGGTCCATTGCCAGCAGAGTAAATAAGTCACAAGACCCACACTTTATGTTAGAAGCTGATGCTTTGTTTTTTTGTTTTTTTTTTAATCCCTCATTACTGCCTAGGTAAGATGTAATGCCTATATCAATCCAGCCAAAGGAAACACAAATCCCTTTGACAGTAATTTTTTTAAAAAGAGAAATATATCTGACAATAAATTAGTGCCATATCCAGCCAGGCTGTCTCCCTAGGATGGAAGTTGAGGGACTTTGAACTGCTGCTTTTGTGTTGTGGTGTTGGTGCTCAGAGAGTCCCTTTTGACATCTCAGCCTCTCATCTCTGAGTGACACAACAAGCAGCTTGTCACTATCTCTGCCAGACGCCACTGGGAGCAGTCACAGCACACTCCTCCGCCTTTGGAAATGCCAATCATAGCCATGTCCGTATGTGGGGACTCGCTTGTCACTCCCCTTCAAAGA
Source organism: Poecile atricapillus (assembly GCF_030490865.1). Taxonomy (NCBI): domain Eukaryota; kingdom Metazoa; phylum Chordata; class Aves; order Passeriformes; family Paridae; genus Poecile; species Poecile atricapillus. Next base: position 11,728,080 of record NC_081265.1, on the reverse strand, counting down.
CACCCATCTCCCCAGGGATGGCTCCAAATACCCCTCATTGTGGAGGATGGGAAGGCAGGAGAAAACCAAGGCAGAAGAATCCTGGCTGTTCTTCAGTGTCTTACAGAAAGCCACCTTTGCATTCTGCTAGGGGCAAGCGAAAACGGCCTTTGCAAGCATAGAAATAGCTCCAGGGGAAAGGTGTCTACAGTAAGTTGTGGGATCATCCAATTGGTCCTCTGTGCATGGTTTCTTCTGAGAAGGCAAAGCAGGTGTCTGCTGAAATTCGTGATGAGCCAATGGAGCACTGGAGCTATTGGGTTTTCTGGTCTTTTTAGGACCTTGAGAATGCAGTCTGCTCCCTAAAACCCTGGGTGCTCACTGGAGGCTGTTTTTCCTTTCAGTGGTGGTGAGATAGGAGAGTTGTTCCTGTGAGATAGATTACCCTGGGTGAACTCTTTCATTCTCCAGCTCTGGTGCTGTGACAAGAGCTTTGCTTCAGGGTTTTACTCCAAGAGGTGAAATTTTGGGGTGTGATGCAGTGCAAGAGGGGCAGGAGTTTGAAGCAGCAGTGGGTCCATACAGCTGTGTATGGTGCACAGCACCTGTGATGCAGTGTGTGAACAAGTAAGGTGTGATGCACAAGGCCTGTCAGACCTCTGAATCCTTCAAAAAAATGATAGCAAACAGATGGGGAAACTCCACTAGGTCCACTGCAGACAGCACCTTTGTGGAGATCCTCTGTGAAGAGGCAGCTTCAATCTACACCCTGCCAACACACCGTTAGTCCATGTGCCCCCGGTAACTGAAGTGACCTCCCCTTTCTCTGTGCCTACTTTGGAAGTCCTGCTGGGGGATGAAATGTGCTGCTATGCAGAAGGGTTGCACAGTGAGGAGCCGTCTAGGAGCTACAGTTGGCATGTGAGATGAATGTTGTCTCTACCTGAAGGTGCTGCTATGGTGAACATCTTTCAGGCTTTGGTGCAGTCATTTTTGCAAGGCTAGCGTCTTCAGGTCCCAACTGAGATGGCAGGTCCTGTTGTGTTCTCTGAGTGGTATTTTGCCAAATCAAGCCCAGTTGTGGGGGCTTTGCCACCAGTTAATAACACTGTTTCCTGGCAAAAAATCCCCCTAGCAGGCAGAGTGCCTGGAGGTGTCCAGGCAGTCTCCACAGCTCTCCTTCGATGGACATGAGCCAGAACAAGCATTGCTCCCAAAATATATGAGTTCCTCGGGATACCCACTGCAGCTGTGTCAGTGTAAAGGGAAGTTGCTGCCAGTACAAGAGCATGGAAAGAACAGCAAATGTGAAGGAAAACACAAAAAAACAGCCAAAGCCAATGAGACAGAGCAGGACTGCAAGGCCCCTGCTGTGATACTGAGATAGAAGATGATATAGAAATGCATGAGTTGGAAATGTCCTAAAGTTATTCTAGCAAGTCATTGCTGCTGCTTTCTAAAGCAATGTTTCACTAGAAAAGAAATGAAAGTATACACAAGAAATGAATGTATATACATTGAAGTGTATATACATACATTCAGTCCATACACTTTTTCAGCTATTTAGTCAAATAATCATCTACTTTTCAAGGGAACATGCAAAGCTTTCACACCATGTTGTTATTACTGCAGCAGTAGTTGTTAACAGCTAAAATCCTGACTAGGAAAAAAGCTGTAATTTTTTTTGAGTGGATTTGAGTAAGAAATCTTAAATTTATTTTACGTAAAAATATTGTGATTTTTAAGGCAGGTTTCTTATTTCGAGGTACTTTTGATACTGGACCACTGGGAATTAGCATAACTAATGTTGCTTTAATAAAACCAGTTATAAATGCTGACATCAGTTACAGAACATCTCTTCCCTCCCCACTCTTGCATCAAATAAGCTCCTATTTTCTAACTCAGTATAAGGTCAGGATATGCTTTGCAAGGACTAGGTTAAATGATGGTCTTAGGCCTCCTAACGAACCTTAGAGGGGAGTAAATTATAATTTACTGTTATTGAGCAGCAGCTGTTTTGACGGTGCATAATAATGTGATCGGCAAATATGATAGCAATTTATCCCAAGTAGTAACTGTGAGCTGCTATTTTAGTTTCATAAAAACATAGTTACAAAATATCATAACATACCAAATCAACTATTTTATGATCTCATAAAAATCATGCTGAAATGTGCTGTCCATGGAGTGCGGAGACAGGGCCATGCCTGTGGGGACAGGAGTCCGGGCAGGCACCACTGCCTTCAACTGCAGCTTATTCCAAACTGCTTTCCTGTAATTGCAGAAGAAGCTAACATTTCATGGCTCAGCATCGCATGGCTTCCAGCACCATGGTTGGATAAGGGGGTCAGATTCCCCTGGACCTGTGCAGACCTAAATTGGAACCAGAAATGGCCCTTGACACATAGCACAAAGAATGAATCTGGGGAGATTGCTGCCAAGGAATGTTTTTATCCTCTCTCTTAAGTTTAAAATACACTGAAGGTAGTGTAACCCTTTGGGTACAGGTAATGGCAACAGCATCAAGAGTAATGTTTGAAGAGCTTGGGGCACTCCTTAAAACTAACACTTTGGCTTGAGCCTGACCTAGAATTTCAAAATACCTCTCCTTAGTGCTCCAAACTGGCCATGCTTCCTCCTTAGCAGAGTTTGTGTCCAGAGAAAGGGGAATTGTTGCGGGCAGGAGCTCAGCATCAGCCCCAGCATCACCAGCAACAGCCCCCTGCCTGTACAACTCATAATTAACCCAGGCTGCAGTGTAACCTGCTCCCAAGGCTGTGTCCAGTACAAATGCCTGTTTTTCCTTTCCACACTCTATTTAGTGTTTAATGTAGACACAAAGAAAAGGCTCATCCTCACGCTGCTGGGTTTGTGGCTTAATTGTACTTAGTCCCAGCTCTGAGCAGGACAGATCTCATTAGAAATATTCCCTACTGGCTGGAAGCCCTTGTCTGAGGTAGAACTAAGAAGAGCTGATGTGCAGCTAGGATGGCTGGGAGCTTCAAGCATCACCTTGCAGATTGGGAAAGAAAGATAATAAAACCAGCAGCTCTTTCACTGGATGTACCTGGAAGTGATGCAGTATTATTTTAGGTGCAGTATTATCTTTGCAACTAAGCCTTCCCAAGAACCTGTTCCCCAAAGCCCCTGCTTCAGGATGCAAAATCTGGCCCAGAGAGGAGTGAGGTCTCGGTGGGTAGAGGAGGCTTTGATTCAGCCATAGTCTTGGATTCTGACAAGATCCCAAAGCTGACTACACCTCTGGGCAGACCAGGACCAGTGTGCCTTCCAGTCTGGCTCCAGGATGCACCCATGGGAGAGCAGCTCCTCCAGAACAGGACATGCTTTTTGCCATAAGGCAGAAACACCCAAGGGCAAATCCATGAGGAAAAAGCTGCACTATCTCCAGAGATATTTCATCCAAGTCTGTGTGGAGTGAATTTTGCTCAGCATAAGATTAAATGGCAAATCGGTTAAATGGAGATCTGGGGATCCCCTGAGTTTCAGGGGATGCAAACAAGAAGATGAAGCAATACATATGTTGTTCAGGAAAATTTCTAAGCCTTTGTCTTCAAATTGATTGTTGTCTCAATTCCTGAACAAATCCATGAATCATCTCCCCATTAAGGGAAAATCCTCCCACACCAACCAGCCCTGAAGTATCAGGATTAATGTTAGCCTTAATTTTCAGTTGTGACTTGCAAGGAAATATTCTACCTTCATATTTCATAAATACAGGCTGAATTTTGAAATCCCTGAGAAATGAAAATTTCTCAGCTTTTCATAACATCCAGGAATGGCTCATGAAGAGCAGTAACTTCTCTGGCAGAAGGCAGGATGGCCTCCTTCACAGCTGGCTTGCTGTCATTTATCCAGCAAAAGCTATCCCACAGACAGGGAATAAATTATGCAATGCACTCTGTTTCTTGACATCCTGATAATGAAAAATCTAATTAGTGTGAAAGTGTAGTTTGTTGGATCAGCTGGTTCAACAAACATCTTTCAGTTTTTCTCAAAACCAGGAGCCGGAGTTAGGATGAAAAACTCTCTGCTGCATTTCCCACTGGAGCAAGAAAATATACAGCCTGACCTCTGCATTAAGGCTGTTGCTTACAAGTTTGCCAGCTCATTTCTGCAAAGTACCTAAATAGCAGCTTCACATTCCAGGTGTGGAACCAGCTTTAACATACTCCAGGATGTTCAGGAGTGTTTGGGACCCATATGACCTCTTGGTCCTACAGGATCCTCCCATGCCCTATGTTCATCAAGGTTTTGATTTAAGTCTCTGTATAATGACTCCCAAGCAAGGATGGAAGATACAACACTGCCCTTTTTAATGAGTGATGTGGCTCAAATTAATATTCAGAGTATGAAAAGGAAAGACTCTTGAAAGAATGTCTCATTATTTCTGATGTCAAATGCTTTACAGGGAAATCCAAGATCAGAGAAGATTTGGGGAGAGTGGGTGTGAAGCTGGGTTTGTGAGTGAAACTGGGTCCTTCATCAGTGGTCTGAGTGGGGAGGTGATTAGCTGAGAGTGCACAGTGATGTATCTGGGCTTTGATTAATTTGTTAATGAGCTTATGATAGCCGACACCATGTCTATCTCACGTCACCCTTGCTATGTGTCATTTATCCCTTGAAATTTAAATCAAACAGAGATGCATTTTAATGTCATTTTGGACTTGGGGTGGTAGCTGTGGAAACAGTTAATTATCACTGATTTTCACTGAAATTCTGGACCAATTCAAGGCTCAGAGCTTCTTCCTTGACAAGCTGCCAAAAGGGCCATAGGTTCATCCCTTGTATGAACTCCCCTGTTTCCCGTTTGCAGCCATGCTTTGAGTTTTGCTGACCACAAATGCAGCATCTAATTTCTTTTGCACCCAAAGACAAGATGCATCTGTGCCCTGGTCCTGCAGACATTTATCATATCTTTCCAACTTTGCTCATTAAATATTTCTACTCATTTCAGTGAGATTAATAACACCCAATGCAGTAGATACAATAATGTTGAAATGTTTGGGACCTTAAACTGCATCTCTAAAATTCCTTATTTCCCCAGAGATTTTTGATGCTAAAGGATCGACTTCTTGAATGCTGCAAACTCTGTGTAGTAAGAGGCAGAAGCCCTCATATTCATAACAGGGTGTACTTTATGCAGACAAAAGCAATTTAAACGAAAATTGATCCAACAACACAAAAAATGATTGGGTCAGTAGTTTAGCAAATCAGAAGGATGAGTTCACTCCATGGGCATCTGCAGTGGATAATAAATTAGATAAAACTGAAATATTTTGACCAGAGGGTAGTTTTTTGGGTTTATTGTCAATCACAACTAAAGTATTATGCAAAAATCTTTTAGCTCAGGGCTTCAGGAGGATGAAAGCCAGGTCCAGGTGATTAAAAAAACCGTGTATCTGGACAAGAAAAGGGGTTGTAGTGTCAGCTTATGGATAAAATTCTGTCTAAAGTTCAAAAATTCCTGGAAACTCCAGGTATTCTTTATTTATACTGTAGTGATCATGTGACACTCACAAAGAACAGAGATAATTTAAAACATTTTAAGGCTTTGAAATTGCTTTGCTTCTGTAGGAAAACGAAACTGTTGCTGCAGTGCAATACAGACTGAACCCCTGCGTCAGGATGCTGCTTGCCTGACAAACAGGCAAAGGTGGGACAGGGGTTCTGCTCTAAAACAGGCTTGTGAGAGAGGCTCAGCTGCCTGTTAGTCAAACCTGAACCTCCTGATTTCATTTTTGCATCCAAATGAAAACACTTGCAAAACCTTAGACTGTTTCACAAAATGGAAATGGGGGTTTCTGATCAGCTGCAGGCTTTTTTCATTGTTCAAAATATTAAAAAAGCAGTAGATTATGAAAAAGTTGACCGACTGAAAATGTTTGTCACATTTTAGTCTATATTCATGCTGTAAGCTGCTTAAATACCTTTTACCTGTGTTTGAGGGTTCCTGGGATGTATGTGGTGAATTGTAATGCAAAATATAAATCCAGGATTTCACAAGTAATGAATTTGGGTTGATATGATCTATTCCATGCTTGCTGCAAACAGTTTCTGAGAAAAAGATCTTTTCATAAAATGGGGCTTGGTTATGTTGTTAGGCTGAGTTAGGCACCAGCTGAGCAGTGCTTTGGGACTCTGCTGACCTGGGATGATGTGGATCTGGCCCTCTCTCCACAGCTCCAACTCACCTTCTTACATCAAAGTGGGTGTCCTGGGGTGTCTTTACCTTTAAGATCGCTTTGGGAGCTAGGGAAGTTGAAGCTGCTGGAGGCTGATGGGAATTTTTTCTCCTGACCAATTATTGGCCATTTCTGAGAATTGGCGGTGGTTTTAACCATTGAGAAGTGAGATCAACTTGTGAACACCACCTTAACATGTAAGGCCAGGGCTCTTTTGCTCTCTTTGGTTTCCGGCTTTTGAACAGGTAACAAGGCTCCGGCTCGGCTTCCCTGCCCCCCACCCCCAGGCTGGACAAGGTCGCTGGCGGGGGCGGGGAGGGGTGGGAGGTGAGTGGGCCCAGGCCGGGTCAGGCCGGTGTCCCCGGCTCGGCTGCAGTTTCTGCCGCTGCTGAGTTTATCAGAGACTGCTGAGTAAAGAAAGAAGTCATCGCAGACAGCTCCAGCCCCCGCTCTGGCAGAGATAACAGAACCAGCTACAAAGCCTGGGCAAGATTTTAACCCTTTCATTACCCAGATGAGACTTGCAGATTAATCCTTTTTTCCAGAGAGAGAAAGAGAGATGTAAAGATGGTTGTATGTATGTATGTAATGCATGTATGTACATGTAAAGAGCCTTTATAAACTATCAAAGACAGTGAAGAAAGGAATTAAGCTTCAGAAGAGGTAGAGATGCTTTAATAAACTGAAATATTTTTCTGTTAAAGCTATGAAGATAAACAATAGTGTTCTGAAAAAAACTCCTTTAATTCATGACAGAGTATATTGGGAGGAATGGAGTGTTTCAAAGTGTGGATTTTGAGAAAAAAGGTGAAGTGGTTGTGATCTTATGAGATACTGAAACAGAAGAGGAGAAGTAATAGTTGAAGATTTGTGGTCTTGAGAAGCAAAGAGAAAACTTATGTTTGGAGGGAAGCTCACAAAGACAGATGAAAAGAACTTTTGCCTTTGAATAACTCATCCTTAAAAATGACATCCCTAGACTCTTTTGACCCATAATACACTTCAGAGTGATGTGAAATGGGAGGAGTAAACTGATAGCAAATTTTCGGGCAGCTGGCATCAGAGAAATAGAAAGCTATGAAGTAAAATAGTTTTCTTGTGAGAAACTCCATAGATTAGCAGAAGACTTCTGTTTCTCTACAAAGATTGATGAGAAGACTCTAGCAAGAATTTGGACTGTTTTAAACACCAAAGTTTTTTTGTCTCTATGTTGTCATATGAACAAGGAAATAGTTGAGTAGTGGGGGAGAAAAGGGTTTTCTGGAAGTTTTATTCTGGTTTTCTTATTCTTATAGTTTTTGTTAATAAACTTTCTTTATTCCTTTTAAGTTTTAAGTCTACTTTGTTCTTGTTCTAATCCATATCAGCAAGAAATAAGTAAGTTTTGTAGTAATTTTTTTAGTTACTGTTTTAAAACCACAACACTTGGACAGTAAGCCTACAGGGGCACAGTATGAATGAAATGGTTCAAACACTGTGCAAACTACAACAGAACATGTTGGGTTTGAGTAAAGGCTTTCAGGAGTGGATTAACTACTGCTCCAGAACCTCCTGTCTGAAAGAGAAAGTGGGGTCGGCAACAGACATTTGCAAGACCTCCATCAAGATTTTAGGTAATAATTTCAAGATAAATCAGTTGTTTTAGGATTATAAATCCCTGTTTGAAAATATGGCTTAAGATCTTCCTGGACACCAGGCAACTAAGTGATCAAAATTGCTATCTATCCTCTGTCCTTAGTGTTAGTTCAAACTAATCTGGTTTATTTTACTGGGAACCAGTTGAGACAGAAACCACATGTCAGCTAGTAAATATTCTGCTCTGATGTCTTTCTTTGTTTATGGACAGCATTCAGGGCTGCAGATGGGATGTTGGCACAAGATCCCTTTGTCACAGGCTCTTGTAAGGGAATAGCAAAAGAAGAATCTAAGGCTTCACCCAAAAGAGTTGTTCTTCCGTGAGGACTGTAGAGAGATTCACAGGTGTAAAACAACAAGGTTATATTAGTTCTGAGCTCAAGGTCTTTCAAATCTTGTAGCATGTGAATCTGGATGTTTTACACCTCAGGTAAGCCAGCAGCAAGCACTGTTTGTGAGCATTTACTCTCAAAGACTACCAAAATCCAGTCAATTAAATACAGAGATAAGACCTCTGACATGAAGAGATCCTAGGCTGGTCGGATGGGTTTGTATATGAACATTGGGTTGGACATCAGGAAGAATTTCTTCACTGAAAGGGTGCTCAGGCATTGGAAGGGGCTGCCAAGAGACACAGTGGAGTCCCTGTCCCTGGAACTGTCCAAGGAATGACTGGATGTGGCACTCAGGGCTCTAGTCCAGTTGGCAATGTGGGGATCGGTCACAGGTTAGACTTGATTATGATGGAAGTCTTTTCCAACCAAAATGATCCTGTAATTCTGTGTTTAGCAAAGTGTTCAGACTGTTTGAGTTGTGTTCTTGGGCAGAAATCCCCTATCACTCTGTTGAGTGACATAGTGGATTGGGAAGGCACATTTGGAGTTTTGTTGGCAGGTGTGTAAAACTGAGAATTCAGAATTCAGAGCCGTTCTGACAGCTAATATAAGTGCCAGTTGTTTATGCAAAGGACTGCTAAAATGAAGTCTGGAATTATTTGTTTTGGTTTTTAAATCCCCTTCTCTGAATTTATGTGATATTTGTGCAGCCATGAGGGAACACCTAGTAAAATTTTCTGAGATGTGCCATGTCCCTACAGGAAAGTTGCTCTACAGATTTTTCTCTGAAGGCAGAAATGCTCTCAGTTTCTTTCCAAAGAGAGGTTACTCCACCATGCTCTTCAAGATCTAGGAAGAAATTACAAAGGGACTGAAATATTTTGAGGTAGAATTCTGATAACGAATTCCCTTCAGAAAAAAAATTATATATTTGCAGGGTGAGCTGGCCATAGTCAGGCCGGCCCTCAGTCACAATCCCATTCCCTGACGGCCACCTCAGTTATTCTGTGTATTCTGCAGTGACAAAGGCATTTTTGTGGTTGTTTTAAAAGCTGCACAGACTAAGATAATGTCGTAGAAGCTGATAATCCTCACTAGGAAGAGACCTCAACTCATATGGTGGTTGTTTATCTTCAAGGAACATGAGCTGGGGCTGAGGAAGATTTTGAGGATTGTTCTAATGAGAGTCCGTGTCTGAGGATTTGTCTGGCAGCTGCCTGGAGGTATCTGCTTTCCTAGCAGGCCACACGTAATGGCATTTTCTGTGTTTCCCTTTTAAGATGAAACAACTGAGAGCAGCACAAACCAATGACATTTGTGCTTTCCAGAGTCTGGTCCTGTGTCTGTGTCAGTGACACTGCAGAGATTATGACAAGCTCTTGGCTTCACCAGTGTGGTCCTTACAAACCTGAAGAGTGAATGTCACTGCAAAGACAAGTGCAGCCATGAAAGGAGGAGGCAAACTAGGAACAATGCAATATAATAGTCTTACATGCTCTTTTCTCTCACCCCAACTGGTTTTGCCTTCCACAGCAAGAGCAGCTTCTCCTGTACAATTGCTTTGCTGTGTCTGTTCCCCCTCCTGCCTTAATGTGTGAAAACCACAGGGGATGAACCACTAACTGTGCTAAACTGATGATTAAGAAAAAAACTGATTATTTTGAAAACTTTTACAGTGCAAAAACTATTGCTGGGTGACATCCTCAGAGCAGCACATGCTACACTGACCAAGGCATTCACCTGAACAGGTCTGTGCTGGAAACTGTCTGTGGGGTCACACCTCAGTAGTGATGTGCAGAAGGGAGGTGGGAGCATGGGTATCCAGAGTAAGCTGTTCAGAAATGCCCTCTCTGTTAACAGCCTTGACTTCCATGACCTACTTATATCGCCATCTGTGGGCATTAACAAACTGAATATTAGAAAAATCAAGAGGTAAAGACCACTGTCCCTGCTCTAAATTGAAGCTGTAAAAGCAGACTGAAGTGCACATCAGCCACATCCAGATACAGAAATTTCCTGTCCTTATTTTTCTAATCGCCTGGGGAACACCATTCACTTTGTGAAAGCGTGTGATTATTAGGGAAAAGAAAAGATATTGAAGACTTGCTGCCAGCATTGGCTTCATTACAAATGCAGAAAGGAAACTGTCAAATAACTGGTTGTGTTTTCAGATGTACCACATATGACTGGTGCCATGTTAGAAAACATGATCCATCCCATGTAAATCATGAACCATTGAACGAAAGTCTTATTTGTAAATTTGAATACTGGCAGCCAGCTTTCAAACTCTCTGTCTTGAAAATAGTTCTGTGAAACTTTGAGCAAGCACAGAAATGCAGCAGGACTCTTCCAGGTTCCCTAGACCTTGCCAAATTTTGACTCAAACCTTCTTTGCCTGCATAAACGAAGAGAAAAAACAGAGTAAGGATCCCAAATATATACACATGAAGCAAAATCTGGCTCTAGGAAAATTTACTCCAAACAATATAGGCTGTCAGACTGACCATATACTGTAATTCTACGGGCACTCAATCACTTTTGTAAATTACTCCCGTTGATTTGCCTGTTCTGAGAACACACAAAAGAGAGAAACCCCATAAGTGAATTGAATCACAGCTTTTTTTATGTGGGTTTTGAAAACCTTGTAACTCATTAGGCCACTTTTTGGACAAAAGGCTTAAGCAAAAAGGCTTTAAGCCAGAATATCATGTTCTTAGATAGCAGGATGTTTAAGGAAACTGTTTTTTATTTAGTTTTCTAAGAGAATACAAACTGAGAATCCAAACTGAAAGAAGGGAAATTTAGGTCAGATACAGGGAAGAAATTCTTCTCTGTGAGGATGATAAGGGTCTGGAACAGATTGTCCAGAGAAAGTGTGGATGCCCCATCTTGGAAGGCTTCCAGGCCAGTCTGGGTAGGGCTTGGAGAGAGCTGGTCTAGTGGATGGTGTCCCTGCCCATGGCAAGGGGTGGAACTGGATGAGCTTTAAGGTTCCTTCCAACCTGAACCATTTGATTCTGATTCGAACACAGTGATTTCACCACTCACCTGCCATTGCAGGCTTTTCATGAAAGTTTGGTTTTACTCTGGAAGGGAACAAAAGCAAATTTTTATTCTTCAGTAAGTTGTCATCCTCTGGGCAGAGCTATTCATCAGAAGGAGGATTAATATGGGCAAGCCAGCACTGAGCTATGAAAGTGTCACATCCCCAGCTCCAAGGATGAAAAAGATCTGTCGTGAACATTACACCACCTCATAAAAATACAACTGAAGTAGAGGTCAGTGCTTTTTTCAGAGAGGTCTGTGATCTTGGATTCAGATGGCAGTGTGAAAGGTAAAGAATGCTGGGTTGTCACCCAAATTGCACTTTGCATGTAAACTTAAGCAAGTTTTTTCTCTCCATGCTGGTATTTATGCATGAAACTCTTGAAAGGTGCTAAAGTTTTCTATTTATATGCAAAACCCATTTATTCCAAACTCCAAATAATCTAATTTTTGAGATTTTTATCAAATAAGAGAGCATTTCACAAACTACAGCCATGAGGGGGTTATTTCCAAAATTCATTCAGTAGCACCTAGGGGTTCCAGTGACACTTGCTGAAAGAGGTAAATTTTCTTTAGTGTGTGGTGGTAGGGCTGGGCTTGAGACCCTGAATGTGGGGAGATTTGTTTTCTTCAGTCATTATTTCTCCAGTTTTGAGTTTATCTAGGACAAATTGGAGAGCTGTTGAATAATGAAGTAATTAAAAATCAATCTTGAAATACCTTAAGCTGACTTGATGGGCTTTTTATTTAGCAAACTACTTAAACAGATCATTGAGTAAGTTACGTACTGCAAGTTTCTTCCCCTTTCCTTTGGAGGATGTCACTATGGCCAAGGGCAGGGAGCTGATGAACCCATGGTTTGTCCTTTCCTGGTAATGCCTTGACCTTCAGATAACAAAGTATCCATTTTATATTACAGAAATCCTTTCTATTGTCAGACTTTGATGTTGCCAGGATAAATATTTATGTCCTGGTGAACCTGCCAAGACTTGGAGGCAAGTGTGCTTTTATGTCTTTTTGCATGTGCAAAAGAGTTTGTGTAGTAAGTGTGGGTTATATGCTATATTGTGGTGGAAGTGGCAATGATAACATCAGCAAGGCAGCCAAAATGCCACTTCTCAGCTGTTTTCAGTTCCAGCCTTCCTCTCTCAGGCAGGTAAGAGTTTGCATGATGTTATGGAGTCCCACAAGGCACTGAGAAACCATCCCGCCAAAAAACCCACTAATCACTTTGAGATAAAGCTCAATTGAGTAACTAAGCTTTTCATCTGACATGAAAAGACCAGAAGCTACATTTGAGACAAAAGCTAAAAGTTTAACAAATTACATTGATCAAAGGAACATTCAATTATATCTGCAACACCTAAATGGAAGGGTTGTTCTTTTACTTACTTATTTTGTGATAAAGAGGATTATTAGGTCTTGTTATCTCTCTTCACTTTAATGCATTCTGCTGAAACCCTCAGCAAAAAAAGCAAGATTTGTGAACAACAAAGTGAAGTGAAACTAATTTGTGAACAACAAAGTGACAAGTGAAAAAGAAAGATTAAAATTAGTTAAAGGATAAAAAAGAGTGTATATTTTACAGTCAAAATCATCTGGTATAAGCATTGATGTGTTCAAATGGAGAGAACAGATCTTGATTATGATGCCACTCTGCCTTGCTGCACTGAGTGCCTGGCTGTGGTCTTGCTGCAGACAACTAAAATGGCTTCAGAACCCTGAATTTGGGAAAAAAACTCCAAACAGCTCAGACCATACAGAAAGAGCTTACTACTTCTGGAATCATCACATGCATCAGATGAAAACCGAGAAGGTTGTGCCTGCTGGAGCAAAACTGACAAGGGAGACTGGGAATCATAGATATGGGAAGCTGAGATTTTCCTTCCTGGGAAGATACTGTTATGGTTTAACAGATGCCAGGTTATGGTTTAAAGTTACTGAGCATTTGTGGTAAGAAGGCTCTCAAGTTTTACAACCCTTGGTCATAATCCTTTCACTGCCTCCAACCATATATTTTTTCCCTTGGATTCATCTTATTAATCATATTTTTTTACTCTTAGAGCCTGATGCAAAGCCCAGGAAAATCAATGGAAAAATTTCTGTGGACTTATCTGATCTGTGGTTTAGGCCCCAATAAGCTTTTAGTCTTTGACTCAGATGATGCTTGCATGTTTTGCTAGCACAAATGTGAGATAAACTCCTTCCCTAAATAAAGGTATTAACCTTAAGTTTGTTCTTTGTCTGCTTCCTTTGAAGCCTGAAAAGAAAAAAAAATCCTCTTACTCCAAACCCGAGGGTTTATATTCTGCTTTGCAGAGCCGTCTTCTCATACAACAGAGTTTAGAGCAGTGGCACAGGCATACACAGCACCCACAGCAATTCTTTTAAATTTTCAATTAAATTTTCCACCAGCCCTTGTGATTTCCTTGAGCTCCTCCAGGTGCTGGAACACCTAGGCATGGCAACACAGCTGGTGAACAGTCAGGAGCACAAGTATCATGAGAAGCACCTGAAGGAGGGCTAGGGGCCTCAGCCTGAAGAAAAGGAGGCTTGGGGGAACTTTCTCACGCTCCACAACTCCCTGACAGGAGGGTGCAGCCAGGTGGGGGTGGGGCTCTGCTCTCACAAAACAGGGGACAAGACAAGCGTAAACAGCTTTGAGTTGTGCTAGGGGAGGTTTAGATTGGACATTAGGGAATTTTCTTTTTACTGAAAAAGTGGTTAAATACTGGCACAGGCTGCCCAGGGTAGTGGTAGAATCACCATTCCTAGAAGTGATCAAAAACCATTTAAATGTGGCATTTGGGGACATGGTTCAGTGGTGGACTTGGCAATGCTGAGTCAAGGGTTGGATTCAACTATCTTAGACATCTTTTCCAACCTAAATGATTCCATGGCTCTTTCCTGGAGGCTGAAATCCTTCAGGTGCTGATCATCTACCACTGCCAGTGGTGCAGAAGCATCCAAGATGTTCACAGAACCTCTCCTGCTGTATGTGTAAGAGCAAATGTTCCACAGGGCACAAATACTGAGTTGTTACTGGTTTTGGTGCTAGGTGAGGACAGTAAGTTCATTGAGCCAAAATGGTCCTCCAAAGCTCTATGACATTTTAGGGAGCAGGAGAGTGCTTCCCATACCATGTTGTCCTTGCTTGGTGAGGACACTGCATCCTGTGAGATGATAAACTCTCATGGTTTGGACTGTCCTCTCAGCTCACCAGACACTGTGACAGGTGGAAATAGCACCCTTCAGATCATACATAGTGACAGCAATATGGTTGCTGTCATCAGCATGAGCTTGGGAGGAGGTGATGCTGAGGAAATGGGAATAACGGCTGCATAACAAGGAAAAAATTCTGCTCGCTGCATTGATTGTTACACCTGATTTAGCTACTGAAAGAAGAAAGAGAAGCCATGAAGACATTAAATCTCTTATCATCCTGATGGAGTGAAATTGAAAAGAAAAAAAAAAACAAAACAGTTATTTGGCAGCAAATTGGTTTATTAACTTATAAAATGGTGTGTGTATGAATGTGATAGGGAAAGCAGTATTTGTCAGTGTTCACCACATCAAAAGACAAATTAATCCTTTGAAGAAAAGTAGCTTTTAAAATCCCTCTCATTAAACAATCTATCAGGAGACTGAGCTGTGGAGCCGGGCACTGGTTCCTGTGTAGGAAAAGGACCTACAGTTGACACAGGTCCACATATGGCTGCCCTCCTGTGTCAGGGTTTTCAGTCTGAGCCTTAAAAACCATGATGCAGGACCTACTTACAGGCTGTGCTTTCCCTTCCAGCTCTATCTTAACTCCTTTCCTGCTACAGCACCCACAGGGCTAAGGAAGTAGAGACTAGCTGAGGTAGCATGAGGAATTTTGATGACTTCCTCCCACCCCACCATCTCCCCATTACAGTCCCACCAGACTTCTCATGTCTCTGCCACCCTCTTCCTTTGGCAGCTGGTCAAAAATCACTGCTGGTGACTTTGTAAATATTCTTTAAAAAACTTCAGTGAGTCATGTGTTGCAAAAGGCTCTCAATTTCCTCTGATAATCATGCTCTGCAAGACTAACATAACCTTCTGTCATGGAAACCGGTGTTCTGGTTTTAGGTTTTTTTAGCTAGGATGGTCTGGTTTTCCAATCTGCTGTTTCCTGTGAGATGCCTTCTCCCCTCTGGAGCACTCCTCTAATGGGCAGCCTTTGAGCTGCAGCAGCATGACGCCCTCTGTCACAGTAAATACAAATTAAATACATGAGTGGCATCTCTCCAGATGGGAAAGTTACATCAGATATTGTGTTAAGAGGAATGATGCAGAAACTGAAGATTTTGCTACCTACTTCCTCTTGCCTCCTGGAGATCTCATGCATTTCAGGCATCTTTCTATGCACTTATTGAGCTCCTCAGCTACATCAACAGCTGCACTTTGTCTAATACAGAGCAGTAACAGATAAAACTAAAATCTCCACACCACAAAATGAGCTCATGCAACCACTCCTTTGCTGGCAAGTAAAGCAGGAAAACGTGTGAAATCCTAGCATGTGTCCACAGTGTACTGGATTTGCTGAAATTCCTGGTTGTTTCAAGTTATCTACACCTCTTTTAAATCCCTTTGGGAATTGTGGTTCCACCTCTTCCCTGGGCAGCCTGTTCTAATGCCTGACAACTCTTCTGGTAGAAGGTGTTCTTCCTAATAACAATCTAAACTGCCCTTGGCACAATTTGAGACCCTTTCCTCTTGTCCCTTTGCTTTTTACTTGGCAGCAAACAAATGTCCCAGAGCCTTTGGTGATGCTGGGACACCCTACTGAGGCAAAGTTAGTGTCCCTGCTGGAGACAGGTCTTCTGCTTGGACAGGCACAGAGCAATGTCTTACAGCTCAGGGTGTCCTCACCCTTTGTTTGGCTCTACCTGACATCTGTCTGTAATTAGCACTCAGGTTTCAGATAATGAATGAACAACTTTTTGTCCAAAGGGCCAGCAATGAGGGCAGAGATACTGCTGGGTTGTTTTTTCAGCCCCAATTCTAAAGCTTGGCAAGGGTAAAAATATTCATTGTTTATCAGCTCAGCTTCCCTTTAGGTTCAAGGACAGGCAGTGGCATCTCTTCCCATTTTACACATGTGGATATGTTGCACTGGAAAAGGGAAAGGCAGAATTAGATCCCAATCCCATAAATTCCAGGTTTCATCTTCCCAACAGCTTTGCCAAGCATGGATAACAGGATGGAAACCACCCTTTTAGAAGAACTGCTGGTTGAAACAGATTTATTGGCTGTCTTAAGATAAAGTTCCCAACATGCTAAATCAGCTTTCCTTCTTTTGAGTGGGGGCTATTACAAAAAATAAGGTCCAAACGGAAGTGTCCCCTTTCCCAATTTCTCACTTACTATGCATTGGAATGGCATAGGAGAAAAACCCCAGAGTTAGTGTCTCCAGCCTGGAAAGCCTGGGAAGCTTTGCAGCAAGCCCAGCCCTGTCAATGCCAGAGGAGATTTGGGCACCCTGTTTTCCTGAGTCTGTCCAGGCACATACATGGTTCTGCAGGAGCTCAGCAAAGTGTCTGGTATCTGGGGTTTGAACTATTCTTCCCCTGCTGCCAAGGAAGAGAAGAAAACAACCCTTTGAAGAGGCTCTGCACCTTTGATCTGAATCCTGGACAGTTCATTCCCTTGATCTTGTGGAAGACTTCCCCAGGCACAAAGTCCACCATATTATATTATCCAATGTAAGAAAGAGCTGGTTCTGATTACCACAAAAAGGAGCCCAGCAAAAATCAAAACATTAGGTAGGATAGATTCACTAGTTACCCTAATATCTTCTCCCCAACAGGCTGCAAATTCATCAAGTAGGAGTAAAGACAGTGTTTCCTTACGATCACTGTGCCTTCCATTAGCAAAAGTTTAATTGTCAAAACAATCATTTGCCCAATGTTGAAAGGCTGTGAGGAGAGAAAGAAAAGAAAGAAAAGAGGAAGGAAGAAAGAAAGAAAAGAAAGAAAAGAGGAAGGAAGAAAAGGAAGAAAAGAAAGAAAAGAGGAAGGAAGAAAAGGAAGAAAAGGGAGGGAGGGAGGGAGGGAGGGAGGGAGGGAGGGAGGGAGGGAGGGAGGGAGGGAGGGAGGGAGGGAGGGAGGGAGGGAGGGAGGGAGGGAGGGAGGGAGGGAGGGAGGGAGGGAGGGAGGGAGGGAGGGAGGGAGGGAGGGAGGGAGGGAGGACAATACATTTGACCTAGCTTCTGGGAGAGAAACTCCTCATAGTCATTACAAGTCAACTGTGGAAGTAGAAACACACTAATTTTAATGGATGTGTCTGAAACAAATTCTTTCGAAGAGCCAACATTCTTCTCTCCTTCAACCCACACCTGAAGGAACAGAGAATGGAGGTTGTCTGCCACAGCAAAAGTCCTTTGTTTCCTTGGTTATCTGAGAAGAGAGCAGAGGCATAAGTGTAAAGTAATTTATCAGACCTGCAGGAAAACAAAGTTCATCAGGATTTCCTCCCAGTTGCAAAGACAGCAGCAATATATTCAAGTGCAGTTAAATGATACACTCATTTTTGTCACTTAGGTTGTGGTTCTGGAAAACATCTTGGAAAAGAACTTCAGTATATGCTGATACTTAAACCTGGGTGTGAACCCCATGCGGACTAGTGAAACTAAAGCATCTGCTTTACACATAAGCATGGATCCACTCAAGTGCTGTCCTTATTAGGGATGGTGTTTAAGTGGCTCCTTGAGCTAGAGACTCCAGGTTTGAAAAGGCTCTCATATTCTTTGTGTGCAATGCAGAGAGAGCAAACTGAATACTCGCTTGTTTTCTATAGCACTGACCAGAACCACCTCAAGTGCTAGGGCAGCAGACATACAAGGAAAATTGACTCTGATCATCCTTGGGGTCATTTAATGAAAACACACATTTCAGTGGAGCTAAGTGTTCAGTGCAGCCAAATGCTTTTCAACTCCCATGGTGTCAAAACAATTAGCATATCACAGCAGCACTGATTCACTAGTGCTCCAAGAAAAGCATCTGGCTAACATATGGAAATTTAACACAAGCACCGAATAACCTCCTCCTCTCACCATCAGCTGCCTTCGGGAAAGCACAGTTCAGATGATTCACAGGACAGGTTATGCAATTGAACTTAACCTTCTGAAAAGACATCACTGCAGAATTCCAATTACATATTTATATCACAAACCTGCTTTCCATGGATTACTCCTGTTAGAATTAAGAGAATATAAAATAACCTGAGTTAGAAGGAACCCAAGAGGATCATCAAATCAAGTTTATTTAGCAAGTTGGAGATTTTGATTTAGATTAGATATTTGGAAGAAATTCTCCCCTGTGAGGGAGCCCTGGCACAGGTTTCCCAGAGAAGCAGGAAAGTGGTTCCCAGAGAAGTGGTTGCCCCATCCCCTGGAAGTCTTCAAAGCCAGGTTGGATTGGACTTGGACCAACCTGGAATAGTGGAAGGTGTCCCTGCCCATGCCAGGGGTTGGAATGAGATGATTCTTAAGGTCTCTTCCAACCCAAGACATTGTGTGATATTTTTAAATCCAAGACCTTCTGTCCACTTGCTATTGGTTACATCCCTATCCTACTTTGACAATTCCAGAAAGTATAATTTGTTACTAAAGCAGTCAGTACTCTTGCTGGCTAGTGAATGAGATCATGCCTGTCAGATTGGAAAAACACTATAACACAATGAGCCTGACCATTTACAAGGCACAGGCAGGGAAGCAGTCTCTGTGTGGATGGCATGTAGCTTTGAGATAGTTATGCATCTGGCATTGTCATATGGAAACAGAAAAAAATGGGTATGTGGATGGTGCTTAGTGTTTTCTGAGGCTCTTTCCTTAGGGAGGACTACAACCCTGATGGTAGGATGGTGTTGAGGGTTAGGTGGGAATTTTTACCCATTATGTGCTGGGACAACCTAACTACCGGTACTTAGGGGTGCTCACAAAGGACAAAGAGTGGCCGGGCCCAGGGTGGGGGGGAAAGGGGGCAGAAAAAAGGAGGGTGGGGACAGTTTTTAGCTGGCTTTTTCCTCGGCTTCGGGGAAGGACGTTCATGCGCTGGGTCGCGGAGCTGCTTCTTCTCCTGCTCCCCTCTTTGTTGGTGGCCTCGCACCCCCTGTCCTGCCAGGCATCGCCGTGGAGCTGCTGATCCACCTCATCCACCAGCCCAGGATCTCAGCTCGTCCCTGCTGTCCCAGCCGACTGTTTCCTCGGAGCCCTGCAGGAGCACCGGGACTGACTGCCCGAGGGGTTTGTGAAAACAAAGCCTCTCCTCCATCCCGTCTCAGCCGAGAAAGCTGTCCCGGGGTCCCTGGTTCTGTTTTCTTGTTATTGCTGTAGTTATTGTTTGTTTGTTTACCTGGTTATACTAGTAAAGAACTGTTATTCCTATCCCCAGATCTCTGCCTGAAAGCCCCCTTGATTTCAAAATTATAATAATTCGGAGGGAGGGGGTCTACATTCTTTCATCCCAAGGGAGGCTCCTGCCCTCCCTAGCAGACACCTGTCTTCTAGAACCAAAACAGATGGTCAGTGTGTTTCTAATTAATGTGCTTGTCCCCATCAATGGAACTGCCGTGGGTTCAGCAAGGAGATCCAAGGATGTGAGTGCTATTACACATGGTAGTTACCCCAGAGTTCCCTGTGTTTCCAGCAAAAGGTGTCAGATGGGGTAAACAGCAGCACAAAATACACTCTGTGTATAGTTCCATGAATTCCCTCACAATGAAAAGCAGAAGGTATTTAATCTACTTTGGTGTAGCGTATATTTCTTCTGATGCTCAAATTATGTTCTAGCATGGGTGGAGCAAACTGTGCACAGCTTACATCAACTGCTGGGTGACTTGCTATATTCTTCCCACCTCTAAAGGGGATGAAAGGCTGCAAGTGACCTTCAGCATCACCCAAAAAGGGACTTGAAAAGGCCAACCAGAGAGCAGATATTGTCAGATACCTCCTAAAAAGCTGAGATGTTTGCCCATCAGGAATAGGACACAGACAGATTTTCAGTTGATAATGAAAGTCCCATTCAGTCAGGAATGGATTTCATTACTCAAATGCATTTTTAACATAGCTTCAGACCTGGCTGAAAATGTTCCTTCTTATTTTATTATTGGCATATATTAACACAGCTATTAGTTACATTAATTCAACCTCAGTGGTATATTCACTGACTCCTAACAGACAGTTCTTGTGTATACCACATAGCAAATGTGACCAGAAGGAATTTGACACAAACGACCCTTCCTTTGGAATCAATGTGGGATCCAAAACAAACCTCTGGTGATCCCAGCATCACTGCCCAAGGAACCAGGCATCCTACAAAT
Organism: Poecile atricapillus; assembly: GCF_030490865.1. Taxonomy (NCBI): domain Eukaryota; kingdom Metazoa; phylum Chordata; class Aves; order Passeriformes; family Paridae; genus Poecile; species Poecile atricapillus. The sequence goes on along the minus strand of NC_081265.1, from coordinate 11,707,538 downwards.
AAATACTGAATTGCAAATCTGTGGCTAGTTGTGAATAAATCTGCTTCACTGGAAGTGGGAGAGAAAGCAGAATTCAAAGTTTCTACTGAATTGGTGGCCAAATGCCAGTACCATTCACTTTAGGGTAGTATAAAATCATTCATCTGACAGGCTGACCCTCTAGGCTGGGAAAATAAAGCCATATAACTCAAAGTCTTGCAACAGTGGTTCTATGCCCTGTTAAATGGCAGCCATCTTTCTCCATGGGCTCTTCACTCATGCAGAGCCCACGCAGGACCTCAGCAACACTTCCAGAATGCTGCCGCTATTCAGTGTTGTTGGTGGGTTTTATTTCCCCACCTCTTTTCTGTGTAGTTCCTAGAGTTCCTAATTGACAGTTCTCAAGCTTTCTTGTGCACTTTCACCATTTACCTATTTTGCTTCACTCAGATGCTTTTCAGACTGCTTTGGGTTTGGGTTTTTTGCTTCCTCCTCTCCCACACCATGCCCTGCCTCACAGCAGCATCATGTACCCATTAGCTGCAGCTGACCAGCAGCAAATAAACTAGGTCATAAAACATACATGTGGAGGAAAGTCATTACAAAATCATAGGCCAAAACATTTCAGATCTGGATTTTTTTTTAAAAAAAAAGCCAGACATGTAAGCACTGCAGTGCTGTCATTGCATGTAATTGCTATTTTGTCCCCTCCATTGTCCTTGTGGTAGGACATCTGTTGTCTTACTACTAACTGTCTTCCTACGACTTTGGCATCTCTCAAGAGCATCCTGCATCATGCAGATATTGCTGTCTTTGGTATCCTCTGTGACCCTTTAGTGCTCCCTGAGTTTTGCACCAATCACTGGCACAAATCTGTCCTATTTCAAGACCTTTGTTTGACTCATTCCTCATCAGTGCAATAAAGTGATAACTTAGAGATGGCGCACGGTGTGCTGGAAAAAATATTGACATTGCAATTGGGACACCTACCTACGTACGGGCACTGTCTTGGGTACACACAGTCTTGTAGGACCCAGGTGAATCGTTTAATCTTTCCTTTCACATAAATTTGTTAGCATTTGAACGCTACATGTGTTCATGAAGAGTCACTGAAGGGAAAGTGAGCTTGGGTTTTGCCAGTGCTCATCGTCAGGCCCTTTGTTACTTAGGCCTTCCTCTCCAAACTCCAAATAAAAATACTTGCTTTATTTTCTTTTGTCTAAATTGTCCATTTAACATCAACATGGATGGATTTTTCAAGCCTTGGTACAGTACCTTGCCCAAAGGTGCCATGTAGGGCTATTGAGGTAACTTTGACACAAGCAACAGTGTTTTCTTCCACATCAACTTCTGTGCAGCCACCTTACATATGTTTGAGGCATGAATTTGGGAGAACTGATATTTCCATGTTAGAGATCAGAAAATTTGGGGTGCTGGAAGGGATTTCCCCTATATCAGCCATGAGGTGCCTGTGGCCATCAGAAATAGGACCAGAATCATTTATAAGACCACAAAATATTTCTTTACTGGGAGGGTGGTCAAACTCTGGAACAGGCTTCCCAGACAGCTGGTTGATGTGCCAAGCCTGTGAATGTTTAAGAGGCATTTGGATAATGCCGTTAATAATACTCTTTAACTTTTGGCCAACTCTGAATATTCAGGCAGTTGGATTTGATGAACACTGAATGTCTCTTTCAGCTGAAGCAGTTCAGTTCTATTCTATTCTATTCTATTCTATTCTATTCTATTCTATTCTATTCTATTCTATTCTATTCTATTCTATTCTATTCTATTCTATTCTATTCTATTCTATTCTATTCTATTCTATTCTATTCTATTCTATTCTATTCTATTCTATTCTATTCTATTCTATTCTATTCTATTCTATTCTATTCTATTCTATTCTATTCTGTTCTGTTCTGTTCTGTTCTGTTCTGTTCTGTTCTGTTCTGTTCTGTTCTGTTCTGTTCTGTTTTCTGTTCTGTTCTGTTCTGTTTTCTGTTCTGTTCTGTTTTGTTCTGTTCTATTCTAGCCACCCTTTTTTATTTCCTCATCTCCAAATCCTCCTTCCATCTTGTGCAGCTGTGCCAGACAGTCCCAGTGCTATGTTATCCTGGCAGCAGAGTGTTGGTTTATCTCTCATAAACCCTTTCAGCTGGTTTTTAGTTTTCCCTCTGAGCTGCTTTCTTTGAGGTCTGCTCTTGCCTTATCAAATAGTTAATTTCTACAGTGCTTTTCCCTCAAAATGTCTTGAACTGCTTCAGAGGGTACTCTAGGGTGACAAAGGAGCCAGGTCTGCTTTTTGGAGGAGCTGGTGCCCACAGGTGAGTGACAGCAGTACTGTGCAGTGTCCCAATACTCCCACATTTGCAGCTCTGTGGTGGCACATTGTTGGTCCCTGCAAGACAGGCACAGGGATGGTTAGGCACAAATCTCTCCCGAGCCTCTTGGGATCTACACTTGAACAAGGATCCTATCTTCCTTCCATCTGTATCCCATGCCAGGCCTTTCCGCCTTTGTTGATGTCCTGTCACATGCCTCAGATGCCCAGAGAATCCATTCCTATGCAGATCTCTGGGCTTGCTGTTCTGATTTTATCATTACACCTCTGAAATACCCTCCAGATTTTGACACTCTCACTCTTCTCTACAATTCCCTTCTGCTTCTATTTCTACCTTTACAGCTGAAGGTTTTGCTGTAAATTTTTTGTGGGCATCAGGTCAGATGTATTCCTAACAGAAGGTGCCTGTTCCTGATCTGTCCTTAGGGCTCCTCTGTGCTCTGCCTGTATTTAGGTCTTTGCTGTTTTCCAGAAGTGCAAATGTTACTGTGTTGGATCAGAGTGGAATCTGTCTAACCCTAGCATCCTGTCTGTCACTGAAGGCTCTGGAGTTGTAAGAAACCCCCAAATCAATATTTATAGGCCAGCAACTCCCATCCCCCCAGTTTTGGCTGCAATAAGAACACATTCAGTGGCTCTGTCCCACTGCACTGCTATTTTTGGTCTGCAGTTTTCACTGGCTCTAGTTCAATTTTAAATTCTGATCCTTGGATACTACAGATGCAGTATTTCTCTTTGAAAAGATTTACTACTAATCTCTCTGGTGTCTGTGACAAAGGACAGTTTCTCAGCATTACCTCAAATGTTAAAATATTCATGAGGGAAGAGTTTAGTATCTGGCAACTGCCGTCTGCTAGCACTGGAGATGGACTTAATGATCTCTGTGCCTTTGCTACTGCAAAATGAATATCTTGCATGGGAGAGATTGGACAGACCTGGCACCTTTAATAAAATATGGCCTCTAGTTCTACAGATGTATTTAAAATAATTTTAATCCTTTAATGTTTTATGAAATAGCAAAGCTATTTAGAAAGCTATTTAGAATGGTCTCTAAGCACTGTGGTAAGGTTTTTCTTGACCCAGCTCCCATTTGTAATGTGCTCACTCTTTATATCATGTTTATATATATACATATGTAATTTTTTTCTACCCAGATGACTTTTTGAAATGAATGGCCATAAAAGGTGCATGGTTGTTAGCACGACACACCAAGAGTTTGGAAATGAGCTGCCTGTGGGAACCTTACAAGCAGTCTGGTTTTCCTGTATTCTTGACATCAGTGATCCCACTGAACCCCATCTCTTCCAGGTGTTACCTTGTACCAGGACACAGCCACAGTGGGCACAGACATCTTTGAAGAGAGACTGGCCACCACCAGACAGTGCTTGGTGACCACTCACAGCTTAGTCAGTACGCAGAATTGTCCACAGGAGAGCCTAGAGGCCTTGCATGAATATCTGTACTGGTTTCCCTGGTTAGGAATGAAGACAAAGCTGCTGTTATTGAACATTCTGAACACTCCATCTATTTTTACCCAGTGCTCAAAGGGGGAAGGCAAGGCAAGATAAACTCTAGGTTCCTTCTGGCTTCTCCCTGCTGACCTTACAGTCAAGACATGCTTTTGGCAGCACTGGGCTTTCACTGATTCTGCTACAGTGTAATATGCCAATAAGGTGGGATCCTGCCCCTTGGGGAACACTGGTAACCTGTTCTTGAACAGAATGTAAAGATTTCAGCCACTCACACAGAAAATTATGGCTCTGAAATGTCTCAACAAGCAAATACGGGTCTGGAGCAGAGAAGCTGCTGAGAGCAGGTGGCTGGTGAAAGCAACAGAGAAGCCTGCCTTGCCACAGGCATGATCAGCTCCAGATCAACCACCTCCTTATCCACAGATCTCCATCATCTTCAGGCTGTGGCAGGAGAGCAGAGAGAGTGCTGGTGAGAAGGATTCTTACCTAAGTCTTACCTGAGCTCACTGCAGGGAGATCATGGCTTTTTCATTCAAGGGTTTTCCTTGTCACTGCTGGGGTCCTGGTACAGTTTTCAACTGCAGAAGTGGAAAGTCCCATGCTTTCACTGGATGGGAATAGGATGGGAAGGCATTTCCCTAGCAGGGATTAAGGATAGGAGAGGTAAGAGTGAGGTCCTGACCCAGGAGATTGTTTGACCTCTCCCTTGAGGAGGCAAGGGCTGTGTTGTCCCCACAGTGCAGTGTCCTTCATGGACACCCTGGGCTCAGCTCCATGGGCTGGCCTCAGTGACAAAACACTGACTGTGTAGTTCCACGGTGTATCACCAGGGGCTGCCTGTCCTCAGCCCTGAATTAAACCCTCCTCACCCCTTTCCCCACGCAATACTGGGCCAGGTGGACATCTGTGAATAACTCATCTTTTAGTTAATGAGTAATTCTCAAAAAACCCCTATGAAACTCTGTGGTTTCAGCTGTATTCCCAGAATTCAAGCCTTTCTTCTTTGAAAAGAAATATAATGTGCCTGAAAACCTACGTGAAGGATGGGGAATCTCCCATTTCCCTGCAGCAGTTTGGGAATGGGGGAGATGAAGTTCAGTTCCCACAACTGCCTTGTTACAATTTCAGCTCTTTACTTCCACAAGAGAACTCAAACAAACAGGCCATTTATACATGTTCAGGCAAAGTCCATCCATCCAATCAGTGGCACCAGTTTCACTTAGTGCAAACTATTTACCTGGCCATTGAGACAAGGGCCAAAAGGAGGAGACTGGTCCTGTGGGTCTCATGTTTTGGACTGCCCTGGGAGGCGGTTACACAGCACATGTTCTCTCTGGCACACAGGACACATGAACTAGGGCTGCTCACATCCCTTGTGATCAGTCCCAACCCCCAAGATGCTGGTAAACCAATTCTCTGTTTCCCACACTCCTTTGAAGCTGGATTTGCATTTCACTTGCTTTTGTTACAGTGCCTAAAATGAGCTTTTTTTTTTCATACAGGAAGGTGAATGGAGCATTGCACAGCCATGCATTTTTTATGGATTGGCTGAGAAGAGCAAACTATAAACTCAGGCTTTGGTTGCCTCCAGCCAAGCGCTTGGTTTTGAGTGCTGGGAGTTGGAGCTGTGCCTGCATGTAGTCACATGGGCACATGGAGCACTGGGTTTCAGTCCTAGAAAGAAGCAAGGTTCTTTTGTGAATTGCATGTGAATTGGTCAAACCTTCAGTCCTTTCCCCCAAAAGAAGAATAGAATCACAGAATAGCTTGGGTTGGAAGCTTTATGATACTGGTATCCCCAGTATTCCAAACCCTCTGTCATGTACCGTTCACTAGCCCAGGTTGCTCCAAGCCCTATCTAACCTGGCCTTGGGACACTTTCAGGGATAGGGCAGTCACAGCCCCTCTGGGCAACCTGTGTCAGGGCCTCACCACCCTCCCAGGGAAGAACTTCTTCCTAACATACATTTAAATTTATCCTCTTTTAGTTTAAAACTGTTCCACTTTGCCCTATCACTAAAGCACAAGTAACATACAATCTGCAAACACAGATGACTTTTTAAAAAGAGCAGCTCCCACCAGTATCACCACTCTTGTTTTTATAGCTTGTTGCAACATCTTAGGATAAATATATATATATTTATTTGCAGATGAACTTATAGAGACCTGCTTTATGTAGGCACCGCCTCGGTCTTTCAGGCCAGTAGTGGCACAATCTGTGTGTTGCAAACACCACGGCAGTGGGTTAGCAGCTCTCCTCATAAAACAAGCTCAAAGTCTTGCCCTGTTGCTATGTTTTTACTTTCCCCATTTAGAAGCTAATGAAACTAAAGGTGACCTGCATGGGGAAACTTTTAATTAAACTACTAATATAGAGTTGAGTCATTTCTGGTGGAAGTTTAAGTAGTCTGTGGGAAAAGTGATGAGTTGTGGGAGAAGAAGTCAGCGTTTGTCTTCAGCCCTGGAATTTGTCCATTCATCAGTCATCCCAGGACTTGTAGATGATCCAATTGCATACTAACAACATTGGCCATTCCTCACTAGAAATCAGTTGTAAAAAGTTCTTTAAAAGAACATTAATTCATCTTGTTTGTCCCCCCTCCAGCCCTCCCTTTGCCATGGATTTTCATCACCCCTAGTGAGAATTTCAGGGGAAATTGTTTTGGAATGCCTATTTTCCAGGGGAGGCTTTTTTTTTTTTTTTTTCTGTTAGAAATTCAGTTCAGTCTTTTTAAAAATGAGTATCTAAAGTCAGGCTCCCAAACTCACACCCTAATTTGCAAGTTGAACAAGAATATGAAAGGACCTCAGGAAGTCCACATATCACCCAGTTCCTGATGTGCATTGCCATGAAATCTGGAGTTCCCTGCTTTTATTGCTCCAGCTTAGCCTTGATAATGCAATAAACCATTGATAAATGGCTCCAGCCAGATTTCCTGAATTTTCTTTGTCACATTGAATCCACTGCAGAGACAGTATATCAGGTTACCACTTGGGTTTGGTGCTGTTTTACTTTATCTTCCTTATGCAGGTATAAATGGATCCATCAACCCTAAGGAACAACAGGGTTTATTTGCAGGGAAATCTTTCACATACCTTCTCATCCCTGTGCAAATGACTGTGGTGGGCTTTATACTGGTGGCTTTTCCCCATTGCAGCTCTACTGACCTCAGAAAAAGTGTCTTCTAATTTACATTATGGAGATCAGACCCAGCCTAAATTCACTGGCATTTTATGCCCCTGTTCCTCCGAGGAGACATGAATCCTCCTTGTACATGAGGACCTCAGAGAACCAGATACTCCCCACATCAGGGGTTTGCATGTTCCTGGAGGTGCCAGCAAGGAGCACTTTCTGAGACTTGTGAATTCATATCTCTTTTATATTGGGCTGCAATGGAAGCTTTCCTAACACTTTGTTTGTGTCCTGGGGTGACTTTATGATACTGGTATCCCCAGTTGCCTGGTTTATGTTATATATTAAGTTCTGCATGTTTAAGACTGGATCTGAGAGTGAAGGGGGTGAAGAAGAAGCACGCAGTTTGTGTTGAAAGAAAACATCACTCCCCCGCATCCTGCTCCTGGGCTGTGGTGTCTGCAAGACAGACTGCAGGACAGAGCTTCTCTTTGGCTTTTAGTTAGTTTTAGCTAGCTGAGGCAGAGGAGTTCCCTGGACTTCTTTTCCCTTTTTTCTTGGATACGTGCAAACCTGCTCTGGACTGAAAAACACCCAGACAAACCCCAGGAGCTCACGCCCACTGGGGCCTGGGCCTTGGCGCTTTCCGGTGCTGGAGGGACTGATAAGAACCTGAGTGGGCTGAGCTACACCACATGAAAAGGACTTTTCTTCCGGGATTTGCCATCCCATTGAACAGTGAGAGGTTTTATTGTTTAATATTATTCAATTTCTGTTAAATAAACAGTTTTTTCCACTTCTCTCCAAAGAAATCTCTTTTTTCCCAAACCAGTTGGGGGGAGGGATCGTTTGTATTTTGCTTTCCTGGGGGAATCCCATTTAGAGGCTCTCTCCCAAATTTGCCCTAAACTAGGACAGTATGGAAGTAGGAGCTGTCTTCATCCCAGCCCACTCTACAGTGGGGAAACAGGGAGTGGTCCCTCTCTGCCACACAGCACAAGAGTTTTCCAGCCAGGAGGCAGGACTCTTTATCTTTCTCCCATAGAAGCACCACCATAAAAAATTCTCACTCACAGAGGCATGGAAGAAATCAAATGTCATACACAGTTACTGTCTCCCTGTGCTCCTGGCCATGGGCCTTCATGTGGGGATGTGCTGTGTGAGACTGTGAGCACTGCAGAGGCACTTACCTGTTGCTGGGAAGTACTGAACCATTATTTACCATTCTTTGTTCCTGGTCATATTCAAAAACCTCATAACATTATTTTGTTAAATGAGTAGTTGCTGCTCCTCAAAGGGAATATTTAATTTTCTATAGCCAAGTGTGTGCTTCTAACACACCCAGCCCATCTGGTCACACACTCACACACTTAAACCCATTTTAACTCAGCTAAGAAACAACATCCTATTTCTTCTGCAGAAGGTACTAATACTCTCTGGCTTTGGATTGCAACTTATCTTTGCCCAGTAAAGAGAAATTCAGCAACTATCAATTTGGTACTGGGATTTCTGAGCAGTCACAGGACACCTTGGCTTAATAGAAGGTCATCATGCTGAAAGGCCATTTGATTAGGAAAGGACAAAACAATTCAACAGGATGAGAACTGGATCCAGAAGAGGAATCCAAAACTTTGGCAAATTGAAACCTTCCTGGTATTTCAGAAATTCACAAAGCAGAAACAAAAGGCTGGATCTGCCACCAGGGCTGGCAGAGGGGGAGCAGAGGCAGCTTGTGACCTGTGGTACCTGCACATGGGATGAAGGGCTCTGCAAGCCCCTCTGTGACCTGGGCCAACTCACCTGAGGATTAACAAAGGCAATGCCATGAACTCAGCTTTACGTGGGAAGTCAGTCTTTAGTGATTATTTTGAACTCCCCCACTATTGGTGTGTATAAATACGCTCGCTCGCGGTGAGAGACTTCTCCAGGGTCAAGCTGTTCAAGTATAAGCATTTTATTATAAGAGTAAAAGGAGGGGAGACCCGTGTCCGCCACCAGCCTCGGCGTCCACGTGGTCCGGGGGAGGGGAGAGAGAACAGGTAGAACAGGGGAGGTGAGGTTGGATGGGGGAGGGAGGGAGTAAGAGAGCAGAGGGAAAGAGGGAAACGGCAGAGGGAGGCTGCAGGGAAGACGAGAGGGGTAGGAGCAGGGAGAGGGGGCTGAGAGTTAGGAGTGGGGGAGACGGGTAAAGGGGTAAGAGGGAAAGGCTAAGGGGTGAGGGGTAAGAGGTAAGGGAAAAGAGTTAAGAGGTAAGAGGTCAGAGAGCGAAGTTCTTGTTACAATCGATTATATGCTTTCCTATAGTGAATATTCTAATTCTTAGTAACCAATCACCATGAGACACACCCACTAAAGAATTTACATCCAGCCTATGCGCTTCCCTATATTAACATATAGTGTTGCATTTTAGATTCTACAAAACCTTACAAGTTCTTTCCTTGCTTCTTGACCTTTGCATTCTTTATCAGCAGAAGGACATTGTTTTATCAACAGGGATTCTCCTCTAGCTGGCTAAGCTATTGTTCTTTGGTTAACCAGTACTCAGTATCCTATGACTCAAAGCAGGCTTTCATTGCTACTTTGATTCTAGCCTTCATATTTTCAGAATCTTTTGTTAAACCATCACATTCATAAGGTTTCCCTGTTTCACCTTCCCCAACACCCCACAAACTTCTTCTTGCTTTACCTTGGTATTTTGGGAAAAAGGTATTTCTCTTCTGGCTCATTTGTAGCTGTAAATGCTTCGGGACAGGGACTGTCTCCTACTGTGTCTGTGCCACGCACATCAGATCTGGGCCACTGTGAGGTCTGTAAGGACTGAACTAAATTATAGGATGGCTAATTAATACTAAATGACTGCAATGGTTATAGTTCTGTGATAGAAGCATAGGAGAATTAAATTTTAGACAGGTGGTTTGGGGATTCTGGTGAACACTGTGTGCTGGAAAGGATAAACTTTTCAAAACAAAGCTGAATCATGATCCAGAAGAAAGTAGGACAGATGCAGAGCTTGTTTAGTCCATGCAAAGATGCAAAGTCTTGCTAGTCCAAATCTTTGCAAGGGGAAGGGGCTACACTTGCAGTAACCATTCCATTCCCATCCTTAAGGAAAATTTTATGTGGAAACAGGAAAATACAATAGCTGAGGAGCAATAAAAAAAAAAGAGATGGTGGGGAAGTTGGATACAGCACAGTTTTTTGGCAAGGAGAAGGAATGGATGCTGAAGCAAGCATGTGTCTTGCCAAGGAGGGGAGGTTTTCGAGAAGACGGCAAGGGCAATTGGATGAGTGACTGCTCCTTGAGGCATGAGGAAGGTTTTTAGAAATATATCACTGTCCCCTGTTCCTGTACCCCAAAATGACACCTTGGTTCTTCCCTCAGGGTCACTGCTTGGTTCACTGAGTGGGAAACTGCTCTGGCACTTATTCTGTAGGAACAATCTCACCTGCATCTCCACCCAAGAACTGTTGTTCTTTGCCATAACAACTTTTTTAAAATAAAAGTCCTTTAGTCCTAAGTTTAGTATTTTTAACTTTTTGTTTCATTGTTTCTCCATGGAAAAGGTGTGCTGACCACATAGAGTGCATAAAGGTAATTTACATTTACGTCTCGGTGTTGATGATACATCTCATGTTTTGGTCTAACACAACTGATTTTGTTTGTACATCCAAATGTTCTGCCTCATTATGTAGAGTGCTGTGCCCAGTCCTGGGCTCCTCAACAGAAGAAAGACAAACTACTGAGGAGGGTCCAGTGGAGGCCACAAGGATGATCTAAAACATCTGCGTATGAGGAAAGACTGTCAGAGCTGAGCCTCTTTAGTTTGTGAAAGACTGAGGGGGGAATCTCATTGATGCAAATAAATATCTCCAAGGATGCCAAGAGGATGGTGCTAGACTCTTCTCAGTGGTGCCTAGTGACGGGACAAGGAGCAATAGCCATGAACCGAAACACATGAAATTCCACCTCAACATGAGTAAGAACTTCCCATGGAGGGTGGCCAGAGCACTGGAGCAGCTGCCCAGGGAGGGCGTGGAGTCTCCCTCTCTGGAGACAATCCAATCCCACCTGGATGTGTTCCTGCTTCACCTGCTCTGGGTGATCCCTGCCTTGGCAGGGGGGGTTGGATCCGGTGATCTCCAGAGATCTCTTCCAACACAAACGATTCTGTGGTTCTGTTATTTTAGGTCGTTTATTTTGTACGGGTAGAGAGGCGAACCTTTTGACTCTTTCCACACTGCTTTTATGTATTGGCCTGGGGAATTTCAAACTTCGGTATAAAAAACTTTCACTAGCTCAGTGCACGGCCACCGCGCACGGGCCAGCAGGCCTGGCAGAGCTCCAGGGTGGAACCAACGCGAGCGCCCCTCTCGTCGGGACAACCCCCTACCGGCCGCTCCGCCTCCGCGGTACCGCCGACCCGGAAAGCGTTTGGAGGTCGCGCCGGGAAGATGGCGGCGCCCAGGCGATGAGAGGAGAGCGGCGCAGCAGCCGCGGCCATGAGCGCTGCTCGCCGCTGCTGCCTGCTGCGGGCGCTTGCAGGTACGGCGGAGCCGTAGGGCGAGAGGGCCGGTGTGCTGGCAGAGCCGGGGCGGCCCGGCTCTGTGGAGCTGTCCCCGGAACCTGCACGGCCATGCATGTGCGGGGCGTCCCCCTGTGCCACACTGCGAGCTGTGTCCTCCACACGTTTGACTTTGCTGTTGTCCTATGGCAGCTGCTTCCTCTCAGTGCTGCTTTGGCAAGATAATCTTGTTGACAGTATATATAGTAGTGAGACAATACTACATTTTACGATACTCCATCACCAAGGCAGCCTGAGCTCAAGCAGCGTTTGGACAACGCTTTCAAGGTTAGGGTGGTATTGTTGGGGTGTCCTGTGAAGGGCCAGGAATTTAATTCGATGATCCTTGCGGGTCTTTTCCAGCTCAAGATATTCTGTGAAAACGCGTCTTTCTGGAGCTCAGGAATTTGGAAGAAACACCCAAAATTATCGAGACAGTTTTGGGCCCCTCGGCATAAGAAAGAAAAGGAGGGGTTGGAATGTGTACAGGGAAAGGAACGGAGCTGGGGAAGAGTCTGGAGCACCAGAAGCAGCTGAGGGAGCTGGAGGGCCTCACCCTGAAGAAAAGGAGGCTCAGAGGAACTTCCCATTCTCCACAATTCCCTTACAGGAGGGTGCAGCCAGGTGGGGGTCAGGCTCTGCTCCCAGGGAACAAGGTTCAGGATAAGAGGAAGTGGCCACAAGATGTGCCAGGGGAGGTTTATATTGGATGTAAGGCAAAATTTCTTCACTGAAGGGATGGTCAGGCGCTGTCACAAGCTGCCCAGGGCAGTGATAGTCACCATCCATGTAAGGGTTTAAAAAACAGTTGGATGTAGTACTTAGGGATGTGGTTCACTAGTGGAGCTAGCAGTGCTTGGTTAATATTCAGAATTGATCTTAAAAGTATTTTCCATCTTTAATGATTCCATGATTCTACACTGTCAGGTCTCTCACCTGGGGCAGCAGACATTTTCCCTCACCTGACCCTGATTCCCATTTGTTGGGATCTGTTGTTGGGAGCTGTGTCACAGCTGACAACAGGCACTGTAGTCTTAAGTAGGAGTGAACTCAGTGGCAGAGAAGAAACTGGAATCTATTGCTATATTTTTTTCTTGTTTTCCTTTATAAACAGGATTCTTTGTTTGGCGTCTGAGGAACACTGGCATACCGCAGATACCATGCCGGTTTGTGCACCTTCACCGTGTGGCTAATGACAGGTTGATTACCTTTCAGTACTTTAACTTTCTGAAACGAATGGTAAGTCAAGGAGTGAATTTATCCTGTGTTTCTTGTTCATCCCATATGATAAGTCAAAATGGAGGTTAGTTGATAAAAGTAATGCTTTTCTTATCAGCAAAACTCAGGTAAATCTAAGCATCTCCATTTCTCACTAAATCAGAGTTAAAGCACTTGGTATCATAAAACATCTGAGGCTGGAGGAAGCTTTCTGTAGCAGGGACAGTGCCTTGTGCTGCAAAGTCTCCTTTGCTTGACAGGAGGCTTCTGTGCCCTTGAAGCAGGCCACTCATCTCCTGTTGAGTGACGTAACATAAAATTATTTTTAAGTCATTATTTATAAAAATGCTGATAAAGTCACAACTTGGCTAGCAGTCATACAAGTGGTAGATGGAAGTCATTTGTGAAGGTGGTGTATTCTGAGTTAATCAGTTTGAGTCAGAATTCCTGAGCTCATTAAGTTAATGGGTTACATTTACAGTGTGCTGTTAGTTTTAGGTATTAAAAGAACTGTTATTATCATTCAAACCCTTGAAATTGCATCTTCTTCTTTGACCACTTATATCATATGTAAGTGGATGGTAGTATTTTTTTTTAATTGTGCTGCTGATTTGAAATGTATTCACATTGCTTATTCAGAATTGCAGATCACCTTTCCTCATTGTAATTATTACTGTGTACTTGAAATCAGGATTGGTTGAAAGTTCTGTCTTTCTGTGCTTCTGGTGCTTGAAATCTATAGAATATTTTGGGGAAGGATATATGAGGTGGACTCTAAATACTCTTTTTCTTATTCTGTGTTTATTATGTGAGATCTAGAAGAGAGCAAACAGCTCTCCTTATTTGTTGTTCAATATATGTTCCTTTCAAATTTTTTGTCTAATTTTAAAAAAAAGTTTGGCATAAATAATAATAGACTAATGTGGGAGATGATTTTATATCATAGGTGATAGATTGTATTTTTTAGCATATTTTTAATTTTTTTGTTTCTTAAATACGCATAAGTGTAGTACTTATATTTGGAAACTGAACTTGTATGGGCATTTGTATATTCCTCTGTTTAAAGGTGAATTTTATTTGATCAAAGGTAGGACTCAGTGATCTTGGAGGCCGTTCCAACCTTTTTTATTCTGTGGAATTGATTAGTTGTAAGTCAAGTTGTATTACCTGGTGGTTTTGAATATGACCAGAGTTTGTTGTTGTAGCTTTGGGGGAGGAAGTAAACTTATTCAAAGGCGATTCTCCAAGCTTATGTTAACATTGTTGATTCAACTGTGAATTGTAAAGCTGATTTTGTCATATCTAAGCCAACTTCAGAAACCTTCCTGTGTGTGAAATAAGTGTCTGAAATTCAAACTCAGGTGTGTCATGGAAGTAATTCTCCTAACAAGGATAAAATAATAATATTGTTGGTGCTAATGAAGTGAAATGGATGGAAATATATTTATCTATTTGTTTTAACATTTCTCATTATATTTAGTATGTAACACAGTGCAACAAAGACCTCAGCCAGAGAGCCAAACCCAAGTCCGATTCAATTGTGTCTCCTTTTCGTGAGCTTCAGCAATTGGATCAGGAAAAAAAGGTTGTGTACAAAATAAGTCCAGTTTCACCTGTTCATCAGTCATGGTCTGAGACATCAAGCAGAAATGAGTTGAGAGAAGTGAAATCAGCTGCAGAAACTGAAGACTCAGTCATACCAGTGGGAGGTGAATCCAGAGAAGACAGACGATGGAAAGAAATGAAGGTACAGCTGGATGATTTGCCAGGAATTTTGGCACGCTTGTCCAAAATCAAGCTTACAGGTATTACTGGTAATTTTTTTCTTATTTCTCTGCATTCTGCTTGATAGCAGAATTCTTTGGGATCTTACTGGTATGGTTTAGGTTTGCATGTGATTATTCCCACTTTAATGATGCTAAATTGGATAAATTTCATCAAGTATGTGCTAGGAAAATTGTTTATGGCAGTATTTAATAGTTTTCCCATTAAATTTGTTCAAAAACAATGAGAGGAGCTTGTATCCTGCTGTCAGCTAATTTCTGGGAAATAAATAAGTGTTAGTAGACAGACTACAGTGAAACTGGGTAAGGAACTGAATTTACAAATAATATGTTCAATGTTTGAAGTTGCCTTGCTTAAGTTTACCAGTGTTCTGTCTTACATGCCTTTCAATGTAGTACTGCTGGTTGTGAATTTAGCACTAAAAGGCACAACATAAGATAATCCAAATAGTTTCCTATATTAGAGAAGAAAATGTTTGAGTCTGACCAATTAAATTTTACAAAAGAAGATCTGATTTACTTTTCAGTCAGTGATAGTGTCTCTTCAGCCCAGCAATTTGTTAAGCAATTGCCTTGCAGCCTTAACTATATTTTGTCTTGTTCCAGTAATAATACTTAACAACTATAAGTTACTCCTTTATCTATAGGAACAGCTATAAATTGCCCCTTTGCCAATAGCTAGTGCTATGTATACTTTAATTTCTGAGGAAACTCTAATGATTTGGCCAAAGCCTTACATCTTACCTATGATATTAAGTCCAAGAACAGAAATGTTATTTCCTAAGTCCTTGCCTGGGTGCTCTCCAATGGGTCAAGTTGACTTCTGATAACAAGACTGTTTTTTGCCATAAAAATTTGTTACAATGAATTTTCTGAAAGCAGTTTACTTTTAAAAACTTTTTTGTCTTGCAGTATGTAAGGTTTCATAATTTGTTTTTCTGTGGAAAAATCTTGCTGTATATGTAGTGTGTATAATGGTAATTTACATTTTCATCTCAGTGTTGATGATACATCTTGTGTTTTGGATTTGGCACAATTGATCTTGTTTGCACATCCAAATATTCTTCCTCATTGTTTTTAGAAAGCCTGAGGGCATTTATTTTGTTCCGGTAAAGAGTTTGATGAGATGGAAATATGTGTTTTGATATTATACTATGTCACTAATATATTAGACTTGGAAATTTCCAACTCAGGTTATATAAGGCTCTCATGCCACATTCAGCAATTATCAGGATTATTTGCAGCAACTTTGTGGTACATACAGCCTCAATTATTACCTCATCTTTCTTTCTGCATTATACAGGTTTTGCCTTTTTCTCCCCCATGCTGTTCAGTTTTAGTAATGCTTTGCTTCTGTTGGGCTCACCATGGGTAACTTGGAAGTGCTGTGTTAACAATTAGCTCTTTTGGCATATTTTCGTTGAGGTGAATTTTCATTGACGTGAAATTGAATGCTGTGCTAGCTGTTGAAGTAGAACTAAATTAAAAAAAATCACTAGATCCAGAAATGAAAACTTAGAATGCTATGATTAAGGGATCAGAGAGAGAAAATTGGCTGTTGTCGAAAACACTTGAAATATCTTTTTTATGTATGCTGATGGGTAAGCTCAGTGCTCGTATCCTATCTCAGTGCTACTGGTGCTCCTCAAAATGGGAGTTTCAACAACCTCAGCAAGATGTGAGACTGTCATTTTGAAGAGGAATCTATTTCATAAAAAATACTTTTTTATGTGGCCTCAGAGTTGTTGCAAAACTCTTCAACAGTTCCTGGTAGCCTCTTTTAACTAGGCAAGCACCACTCTGGATTTAAAATAATGTATAGAAGGCAAACATTAAGGACTTTCATTCCCTTCAGGACTGTTGTTTTTTGTGAGAGTGACTTTTGAGGTGTAAGCTTATCTGTTAATTTTTGAACAGCATTACAATTTTTAATCCACCTCGCAAGCCTGTTGGGAAAGGGACTGTGATTTTAGTTTGTCTCTGCTGTGCCTGGAAGAGTTCTTGATCCAAGGTAAGTGTGGTAAACTTTACCTGTTGAGAAGGTGTAGAGAGATGGAGAAAGAAACTTTACCTCTTTTCTTGTTGTGATCTTTGGTGTTTAGATTTTTTAGAAGTGGAAAGTGTAAAAGTAAGTTGGATGACGAGGACTTTGTAGGAGAAGAGTTCTATTGTTGTTCTTCATTGGTCATAGGATAGTGTAGGAGATAAGCAGGAATAATACTGTGTGTAATATGTGGAGCAAGGAAAAATTTTTCGACTTGTGTAGTCATTTAGACAAATTATATATTCTGTGAAGACTGATGTTGTAGTTCTTTGATTTTATTTTTTTAAAGAAGAATAAATTCTCTGAGGTCAGTTTTTAAGTTGCAGATGTCATACAACTCAGTTCCTTTCGCTCGTGAAGTTCCGATAGATCTCATATCATGTGTGGGTTTTTTGGCAGACACTTTGTTTATACTTTTAGAAATAACAAAAAAAGCAACTCAGCATGATGCTAAAATTGGACTTCCTTATGCTCTGTTCTTTTCCTGCTGCTGCTGGAAAGAGATTTTTTGTTTGTAGTATGAACTGTACTTCACCTTGAAAAGGAAATGAGTTTTGCTATTTCCATACCCTCCTGCTTCATGTAAACTGCAGCTTTTGTGACTCTGCCATTAGAAGTTCTGCCTTAAATAAAAAAAAAAAATTAATAGATTTTTGTTTGTATTCTTTTGCCATAGAAAATAATTAGGGAACTTTTAATGAAATGTCACATAATCTACGTTTTTGGGTTCAATTTCCATCCATTCCCATCTTTGTGGTGTTTTATGTTGGCTGCTCTCTGAACAGCTGTATCCTACCATCCAGGCACTTGGAAAGCTAAAACATCTTGTCTGATAGGTTGTCAGAATTATAAATGCATAGTTTTCAATTTGATCCTAAAGTTGATGTGTAACTGAAAATAGGAGAGAGACAAGGGAAAGTATGGGAATAGGACAAAATTCTAGTGATTTATAATGTGCACACACGTTAGGAATTTCAGGTTGTCTTGTCTTCTTAAATTTATCTTCAAGTTTAGATTTAAGTAATGTTTTCTCCAGGGATTACAGATGAAAACTCAGATGAACTATATGTAAAACAACAGGAAAACCAAAATTCAGTTTTTAGTTTGGGCAAACTGATGATAGTATGATATGAAAAATGCTGAGTGTTCCCTTAGATAACGCTCTAGGGTTTGTGAACGTTTCCTTGTTGTTGCTCCTGTAGCATGTTGGTCTTTCTGTGAGGACAAGCAGCTAAATTGGAACAGGCTGTCCCATCGCTGGAAGTGTTCAAGGCCAGGTTTGACAGGGCTTGGAGCAACCTGGGGTAGTGGAAGGTGTTCCTGCCCATGGCAGGGGGTTGAAAGTGGATTATCTTCAATGTCCCTTGCAACCCAAACAGTTCAGTGATTCTATGATTCTGTCATGTACAGCACCCTGTGTCTTTAGGAAGAGACAGAGCATGGCACTCAGTGCTCTAGTCCAATTGACATGGCGGTGATCAGTTAAAGGCTGGACTTGAGGATCTCAGAGGTCTTTTCCAACCTCCTTGAATCTGTGAGTGCATAGCACCTGTCTGAGAAGTGGATCAACATGGTGGACAAATATGCTTATTTCTGAGCATTTTCAGCTTTGAAGACTAAACCAGATTTTTTTTTTCATATGTCTTGTTATAAGAAAATAATTCTGTTGTGTGTACTAGGAAACAGCTGGAATTTGTTGGATATATTGCTTCCATATGGATTTGTGTCTGGAATAGTGATCCTCTAGCACATATGTGCTGAACCTGAAATCAGAAGCATGAGATGCTTGTGAACATTCCTGCTTTATCTCTTGTCCGTTGTGTATTGGTGACATGAAGATGATGAAGATCCACTTTTTCATAATGACTCTTACCAAACTGCAGCAATGACTAGATAAGGGGCCTATGTTGTGTTTATAGGCTGAAAATCTGGTAACAGCTGCCATAGTAAAAAAAAGTATTTGCTTTAGTGGAGTTCCCATATGTTACTGTTGATTCTGGAATAATAGCATTTATCCTTTAAATGGTAACTTAAATATAGCCAGAGACTTTGACAAAGATTTATTGGTTGTTATTGTTCTGATTATTGCTAGTCTACATTTATTAACAGTTCTAAATATATTTCATGTACTTGTCAGAGTAGTTCTTCTTTTGTAATTATTAAACCAAGTAACTATTATCCCATCAAAGAAGCTAAAGCTGAATAGTGGTAACTTTCTGGTATTTGGTTTTCCATGCTACAAGAAAAATAATTGAAAGAAAAATAAAGCATTATTAGAGTTCATTTTTATCAAGGTATTTTAAAATTGTTTGATGGTAAGAAGAGGTTATCTGCTCTGTTTGTAATATTGCACTAGAATTTTGCATGATTTGATGCAGACTTGTTTCAAATCATTGTCCCAAATTTAAGTTTGCTTCAGTAGCTTGGTCTTTATTAGTGTGCAGGTTATAATCTATATCACAACTTTGATCTGCCTGAACAAACCTGGGTTTACAAAGGACATGTTAGTCAGGTGAGTAGCACTAAATACTGCTGCTGCATTTGGCTTTCCAGAAACCAAAGTGTGAAAACTCAGGAAGAAATATTTCTTCAGCTTTTGGAAGACTACTTGCCTTTAAGGGCTATGTAAACTTTTGCAGTAAAACAGTGGAATTGTTTCTTGAAAGAAAGGTACAAATGCATTTGCTTTTCTCCTTCCGTATGTACTGATATATCACCAGTGCAGGGCCTAGAGCAGGATTGATTTGCTTTGACTTTCTGTACTTTTATTTTGGCTTGGCTACTTTTTAACAGTAGGTAAACAAAATATGGCATAGTGATTCACATGCTATAAATAAAAAGGATTTATAAAGGTAGAGCACATTGTGATGAAGTGGAAAAAGAATGTAAAGAACACACTAAACTTTTGGACTGTATTTTTATTCCAGAAACATTATAATTCACTCTTTGTCACCAGTCCATTAGCATTTTCTTTTTCATCTACATTGACATGGGAGACAAATGTCCCCTGTTAATTCTTGTTTTAAAAAAATTGTTTTTTAGTAAAAGACTGAAAATAAGACTTAGGCTGAGATCATAATTTTAAATCTTGGCTTCTTTTTGAATAACGTGTATAATGCCAGCTCCCATCAACAAGTCTTAAAAGGATCAATTCCATCTATTATGCAGTAAGGTGAAGTTAATTTGGCCCCTAATGCACTAAACTAACAGGGATTAAAAAACAGAGTCAATGACCTCATTCCCTTGATGTGATCTCAATTAAATATACTTTTCTTCATGAGGGAAGTTGAAGAGTAAATTATTGCTTCCACAGTTAAAGAAAATGAGCTTCCCAATCCAAAGGGAGCATTTTCCTATTTACTGCTAATGTGTTGTATTGGAATATGTGGGTGATGAGGGAAGCAGGGGATGCCTGGTGTGCAAACCCTGCCCAAGCAGGAAAAAATACCTGCTTTAGTGGGACACCAGAGAGAATGCACTGCAGCCTTTTTAAATGAGATCCTGATAAGTCATGCTGAAATGACTGGCTAAAATTAATCTAGAGAAATCAATGGAAACTTTAATTAGTGCTGTAACTGTGCAGTGTTAGAATTTCTTTTGGGTCAGGGTAGTGGTAATGTTACACTGACCTAAACTGTTACACTGTTTGCCAATTCATTCCACCTTTCTTCCGTAAATGAGTTGGTGTTTTCCCATAATAAATTGGTGTAAAGTGCTCTGTAAGATAAGTTTTAATTAAATTCTTGTCTAGAAGTGAGCATGTGATTTATTATGCAAAAAAAAAAAAAAGAATGTAATCACTCTTGGAAATGCAGATGCTGCTGTTCACTGTCATTTTCAGTGCACTTTTAAAACCTTCTCAGTTACGCAAATGCATTTCGTGTTTTCTTGTGCATTCCTAAGGAGAATTCAGGAGTTTGGAAACTAACACAGTGTTGTATTTATATCATAAATAAGATCTGGTCTTTCAGAATGATCAATACCTTCATGTTCATTTGTCTTGGGAGGCAGCAGAATCTGTGGTTCTTAAAGAGCTGCTCAGAAGGGTGACATTCTGTCATAGATTTTAAAATCTGTCACTGTATTTTAAAAGTAGTCTGTGAATCCGTAACAGGCTAAATAATTAATACCTATTGTAATATGCATGTTATAATAATATTCAGCCATCAATGGATTTTAACACATAAGGAAAAGTTTTGATGAGCAACAAGTTTTCTCCATTGTGTTTTCAGGATTAAATCCTCAGGTTCTTATGTAGGCACAGTTCTTGAAATGAGCACTTTGCATGTGCATCCTTACTGGCAGGTCTCTGGCATGACATTTAGTTTTTCATCTCAAGTAGTGCAGCTTAATAGATAATCCAGGTATTTTCAGTCAGCAAAGAATATTTATTTTTCATTTAATTTCAGACCAAAAGGAGACTTTGTAGGAATCAGGAAGATAAGAACATTTTGATGCTTTGATTTAAGGTAGCTGAGGTCTGAAACATGTAACTACATCAGAATATAATTAAAATACTTTCTGTAATATCTAAAAATTTCAGATTGTAAGGCTCAAGGTCATGAGCAAGATGTTCTGTAAGTGTGATGATTTTTATAGTATAAGAAATTTGTCATGTCATACCATTTCTTGCCAAAAGTGAGGTTTTTGAGACGCATTATTTGGCTAATTATGATATTAGGATTGAAACTTGGGCAATTTTTATTTTAAGGATGTGATTTGTGGTACTGTACTAAAGGTACAATTTTGCATGACAAAACTAAAATGGAATTTTATAAACCCACTCAAATTTTGAGGCCATTAAATATCATTGGGTCTCTGTGATGATGTGATTGTACTTTCAGCCCACAATGGGCATGTCGAATAGGAGCAATGGGAAAAGAGATTCTGCAGTGAAATTACTGTAGCTACATGCCCCAGGCCTCTCCTTGACTCTGCACTACTGAAGTTCCTGCTAGAATTTTATATTTTTTCTTACTGTTTTTCTTCTGCGCTAGACTTTGCAATGATGTGTAAGTTACTGGAACAAATATTTGTCCTGTGTATGTTTGTGTGGGGCAGTTTGGTTCTGTAGCAAATCCATTCCAAAATGGGGAATACAGAGACCCAAGTTGTATCCTCACATCTTCTGCTAATATGCTGCTGCTTTTGGGTTTCTTGTTTCATCTCTGTCAGTTCTCATTTTTGATTTCTTAATGTAGAGTGTTTGTATTAATTGTACCCAATTCCTGGAGCCACTGTGAACCATAAAAATAGCAGAAAGTTAATCTGCACGAGAGTTCTTTCAGGGTTTGAAAGCCGTAACTCTAGTGTTATATACAAAGATGGTTTCTTGTTGATGCTTTGAACTGTGTTTGCACTTTCACATGTGTTGCAGCCCTGGTCGTCAGCACTGCGTCCGCTGGCTTTGCCATGGCCCCAGTCCCTTTTGAGCTCACCTGCTTCCTGTTCACCTCCCTTGGAACTGGCCTGGCATCCTGTGCTGCCAACTCCATCAATCAGGTCAGTCCATCTCTTCATCTGTACAGCAAACTGGTGTTGTCCTGCCTTCTGAAATGTTGCCAGGAGTGTGACTGGATGGCCTGGAGTGCCATGTCTTCAGCTGCTGCCTGAGCTCTGAGCTGCTAAAACTGACACCACAAAAGTAATATATGCCTGAGAATTTAAGTGGAGTTGCTAGGCATACTGTATTTATATAGAATGGAGTTGATGAGGTTTTAAGCCTCCCAGTAATGTTTATCTTGGTAATACCCAAGCCTGGGTCCCTGGAAATGACAGCAGGAACTGGGTAATTGGAGTGTAAGAATATCCAGTGGGGCTCCAGCCTTATGGACTGGATTCTTTGATTGTGTTAATGTATGACCTTGTTGGATCTGTCTTAAGAGTGGCTCAGATCCACTGTAACATCTTAAGACATCTGTAGTGGACATCAGTAGGATTTTGTCTAGGCTGGGATTATGGTCATCTGCATATCTGCAGAACGTACTGGGAACCTCCATGACATGGAGGTTGTTTCCTGCCAGAGATGTTCCGGGTGCCTGAACTTGAGCTTCCCTGCATGTGTCAACATGCCTGTGGAGCTTGATGCTGATCTTGGCTCTCCTGCACTCAGTTGTTAAGCACAGTGGCTTTTGGGCTCTCCCTACCTCCCAAAGGAAAACCTAACTTGTAGGTAATAACACTTGTAGATGCTGAATGGAGTTTCAAAGTGTAGTAGCCATGGTCACTTTCAGTTGTAAATGTGGCCTGGAAAAAGAAGGAGCAGCAGCAGTGCTGCATTTGACAGCACTTCATGGTTTCAGCAGTCACTTGTGAGTCCTGGGATTCCAATAGTGGAGGTTTCCTATGATCCACACCCTGGAGTCAACTTGGTTGAGTTGGGCTCTTTGATGTTTACACCTTGTAACACCTCAGTTGTTAGGTTTGTGATGTGTTTTTCGGGGTTACACGCATTTTCCTCAGCCTAAAGTCAGTCCTATTTACTGTTTTTACAGGTTTTAGTGTTTATTTCACTGAGCTTAAAACTGGGGCAGGCAGCTCTGTTTCCTCTGCAAAATGGGAAGGATGATGCATGATTTTTAATTGCTTGGAAATGTTTAGGTAGCCTGCCTAACTTGGTAACACACAGCCTTGAAAAATAATTTTAAGTAAGTCACACTATTTTCTGAAGAATACATTTAGTTATCATATACATATTTTTCACACAAAGGCTGAGTAGAAAGGCTGTCATAACTAAGGTGAAGTTTTGCTGGGTTTTGATATAATTTGAGATGCATTTTTTTTCCTCCCTTTTTTCCTTTACTACCTTTTTAATATTAAAAATTAAATTTATGGGTTATCTTTTGAAATATTTATTGTCATATGTACCTGCACTTACTGGACTAAGATAATTAATGATTGCTTATTTAGAGACTCCTGTGCAACTTGTCTTGAGATTTTGCTAGATCTTCTGGGAGGTGACATTCACACACAAATAACTGGTTTTCTTTGTCTTCAGCTTCCATGTATTGCTCATTCTATTTTGTTCCTTTAAAAAGAGTTTAAAAAGTAGGCACTTTTTAAACTCTTGGAAGCCAGTTTTCAAACTCTTTAATTACTCAGGAGTAATTCTGTGCTGTAATTCGGAATTGGACACTTGGGATAGAAAAGGGGAGTTAGGAGGAGTGCAGGAACTTTGTGCTGGGGCTCATAATTCACTCTTTACACACTGCAAGTTACTCCAGCCTGGTGGTGTGTCAAACTGTGTTCAAAATTTCAGCTGAATACTTTAAATTTTTACACTCGCTTATGTTGAGTCACTTGCCTGTGTAGAGAGACCTTAAAAGGCAGATTACTCCTACCATAAAAAATAAAGGAGCAGAGTTGGTAAGGAAGGAAAAGAAAAGAGCTCTGGTTGGTGCAAAGAGATCTGTTGTTTATCAATTTTCAGTCATTGAGTGTCCTTTTCCCAGTGTTACTGTCTGAATTGTCTCGGAATTTAATTCTCCATAATTACTTAAAGCTTGGATAGTCCATCTTGACCATTGGGAAGGAGCACATTTGACTTGGAACTTCCTTTATTGCTACTTTGCTCTGTCCATTGCTCCCCATATGCATCCACTTCTCTGGCAGCTCATGACTCATTTTTCCCCTGTTGCTCCTTGCTATCCCTTAAGGACCTTTTTATATGATAACTGTCTTTCTGCTTCCCATATTGCTATAAATCTGTACATCTTTAAGGGCAACTCATCTTTCCCACTCCTCATTTCCCTGATAAATCTATGTGTACAATTTACAGTCCCCCCATATGCCATGGGAAGGTGAAGTGTGAATTGTGTAAGATTCTTCCCTATGCTTTAGGACAGGATGTGAGGAGCCTGGTCCTGTGAAAATGTAATGAAGATTCTGTAAAATTCATGGAAGTATTGATAGAAACTTGTAACTGGTCAGGTTCTGAGTTTTGAGGGGTTTTTCTGTCCCTTTTTTTTTCCTTCTCTCAACTACTTGATTTCAGCAATCTGATAGAAGCCAAGATGGTTTTACCCACAGTGAATTAAACTGAATTAAATATTTAAGTTGACTTAAGTCCTGGGGCAGGAGCCAGGCTTGTCCTAAGTTCTTCACAGACACCAAAACATTGTATTTTATTTCTTTATAAAGTTGGCCTAAAACAATCTTCTAATTACCACTTTTTCCTTGTTTTCAGATGGTTGTATGTCATACTTTAAACTTATTTTTTCCTGACTGCAAGAACCAGAAAGTTGCAAAAATGTGCTTTAATGGAGATCGTCATCCTGCTTTCACTGTTTCTAACAAGAAAGCAATAAAAAAACACCTGGTGCAAATTGATGACTTTGTATTTTTTCATTGTTTATAGAAATACAGTCTGGATAGGTGTGTGTTTAGAAAAAGGTTTCACAATGCACCAATTCTAAATTCTAGCAGTGCTTTCCAAAGCAAATAGAAAGAACGCATTTTGATGGTGATTCTGTGAAGTTGGACAATGATTTTTAAGGAGCTTGTGACTTAACTGTTCTGTGACTTGAGAGTGAAAAAGTCATATCGGAAAATACAGACAAAAAATGCAAAAGGGATATGTGGTGCCTGCAGTATGGCAAGGTCATTCTAGAAACATTTGTTTAGAAAGTGTCAAGAAAAGTATCTTGGAAGAAATTTTAGAGACAAAAGTTTTAGAGACACAGACTTTGGCTGGTGGAAAATGTTACGAATTCTGGGGATCTGGATAAATATCAGAGGTCCTTGGATTTTCCTGTGGAGTGTGTTGGGTCTGTGGGCTGTGAGAGAGGAAACTTCTATGGGAAGGTGCCAGAGAACAGATAGTGTTTTATTTCTCTTGTCCTCCACCAGCGTTTCTGCCTCTGCCTCACTCCTTCCTATCACAATACTTCAGAGTTGTACCTCACACCTAATCCAGCATTGCAGTGGCTCCCAGAGCCCTGGTTCTCTTCCACTTCATTTAACTCCATGTTATATCCTCCGGCCCTTTGGAATTGTACTATAACATGTCACCACTCCTCAGTCCCACCTGCTAAAACAGCTTTTGGCTTTTTTCCCCCCTCTTTCTAACAGCATTCTTTCTTTTTTCCATCATTGAAGTAACTTAAAATTGTTTTGGACAGGTGTTCTTTATTGGTATTCTGTCTTTTGAAAAAACCATTATTTTACAGTGGGTTTTGAAGGAAAAAAAGACATCTCTTAATGCATTTACGAAGGACTGGATTAAGACACACTGTGTCTGTAACATTACTACGATAGCCAAAACCTCAAGAAAAATCTCATAAGAAGGGATCAGTCTTATTAGTTGTGGTTATGGTAAGGAAATGGGAACATATTCTGCAGTTTTGTCTTGTTAACACTGCATATTAATCTTGAATCAAACAAGTAAATGCTTTAGTGTTATTCCTTACAAGTTACAAATAAATTAAGTAAACCCTTGGTTTTTTGATTAGTGAAGGCTAGTTTCCTAACTTCTTTTTTTCCCATACTCCAGGTTCTCATAGAAAAGGAGTGGGAGAAATTTATATTAAGTTAGTTAATAATATTTTGCTTTTTCATAGCTCTGTTTTTTGATTATTTTTGAAAGCTCACTCAAGCTTCATGGAGTGGAGGCTTACATTTATATTAGAGAGAAAACATCTAATTTTTGAGACTTCGAAGATAGTTGCCTCTGATTTATGGAGAAGGAGATAAAACCAGAAGAGATGTTTACAACACAATACATGGCATTAAAATGTTAGAGGAATCACATGCACATTTTATAGGTCAAGTACATTCTTCTGTAACTGCAGCATGGTTAAAAAGTGGGAGAGAACTATAAAGATGAAAGCAGGATGTTTAAAGTGGTTTGAATTTAGTAACTGAGAGATTAAATTATGTGCTTGGGTTTGACTGCTGGTACCTTGACAAGGAAGTACGCTGGGCCAAATGTCTTAGCTGAAGTTAGAGAGCTGAAAATGAGGAATACTGTAAATATATTAAGCAGGATGAGAGAACAAATGTAAGTTAATATTTCTGTCCCTTGAGGGTCTAATCTGATGACTTTCTTTTGCTCTTAAAGTCTCATCTTCTCCTGACAGCGGTGATTCCTTAGAAGTGTAACTGTAAGGAGCAGGAGGGATGGGTTATTGTTAAAATAATGGTCTGAAATACAGGGTTTGAGTTCAGTTACCAGCCCAGGGAACCTGTATGTGATCTTTGGTGTAAGACAAACTAAATTTCAACACAAAGGAGAACAGCAATAGTTCTGTACCCCAAATCTAAACTAGGTATGTTTTTGGTGTTATCTCCATACCAAACTTCTCCTACCAAAGAAATATTTTATTGAATGTCCATGGGGTGGGAACTTTCTATTCTAATGCTAATGTTATTAATAGGCGCTACTCCAAGTTGGAGGAGCTGACCTCTGTCAGATCATGCAACCCACTTCCACTCAGTACTGGAGGTTTTTGCTAAGTAAACTCCTCAAAGTTCTTTCTTGCCCATTTTTGAGATCTCTGAAATTTTGTTTTGCTCCTTTCCCTCACAGATAACTGCACTGTCATGTTGGAATGAGAGAACTCATTTCAAATGCCAATGAGGTTTGCTCCATACAGTGTATGTAAAAATGATATAGTTGAATGATTGAAGTGATTTAGAAATAGTTTAAAATCACTTTCCCAGGCTTTGGCTTTGCAGATCAGAATAATTCATGCCCAGCTAATAGCACTTTTTCCCTCCTACCTCTGGAATGATCATACTGTAGCAGATGCTTTCCCTTTTCCTGGGAATAGCAAGTGTCAATCAGCTCAGTCAGGCCACACTTCCCTTTGCTTATTTGGGTCACACCTGATGTATCTCTGTCTCTCTCTGAAGTCCCTTTGTTTTGACTGAACTTATCACCTGCAGCAGCTGCCTGGTCTTTCATCTGCCCCCCACCCCATTCCTGCCAGCAATCAAACAACTGGCAGGAGGGGCTATTAAAACCTGATGTTGAACTTCACACTTCAGGACTGTTAGAGGCAGCCTGGGATGTAATTTACAGTGGATAATAAATGTAAGAAAAGTGCAACACTGGAAGTCTGTCTTGTGCTCTAAACTGTGTTGATATATGCTGCTTTGATAATTTAACTGCTAGGCAGCCTTTATTAGTGATCATTGAAGATCATAACTTACAGTTCCAACAGATAATTCATAATTGCAACAGATGGATCAAGTTAGCATGGTGGAATCATTGATAATGGAGTATCATTGGTCCATGTATCATGGAGTAGGACTAGCTCAGCTTGTGAGGATGTATTTCATGAGCAGTGAGAATGATGAGCACTAATGAGAACCAACCTTCTGAAGGACCAATAAATTTTAAATTATCTTTGCAAAGCATGAATCATTTGACCCACAACTGAAGCTTGATAAAGGGTCTTAGAAAAATAATACAAATTAATGCATATCATTGTTGAAATAAATTCTCTTTGCTTGCATGCGTATCGTATGAGTATGGTAGGCAGAGTCTTAAAGTGAATGGATTCACATAACCCTTAGGACTTATACCCCAGTCACCATTGTGATGTTCAGCAAAGACAATGAAAATGCATATAATGGCATCTTTGTTACTACTTTCCTGCCTTCTGTGGCTTTCACTATTAGCATAAAGTTTCAGATTCTAGGGGAGTTCGAGTCAAAACGTTTTGATTTGATTCTTACTCTTTCGTTGCATCTCATATATATTAAAATCTAACAATGACATAACTGGTGGATAAAAAATGAATTTAATGTTGTGCCCCCCCTTTTATGGATCATCCTGCTTCCTGATTTGATAAACACGGTTTTCTGCAGATGCACAAAGTAAGCTTGTGCCATTATTAACAGGGCAGACTTGCTTTCCTCCCTGGTTGCATTGTTGATGAGCAGCTGATTTCCTAAACAAACACCAGCAAGGTGGGAGGGTGGTAAAGGGGAATGTTTTAGAAGTGTGGAGACTGCAGTCCCCTTTGTCCTGCTGGGACAGAGCAAGGGAAACAGCCTTGTGGTCCTTTGTTTTCTTTCCATCTGAAACTAACTGTTCATCTGCACAGGCACTGGTGATAGACATGGGCTGGGAGTGAACAGATTCCTGTTAATCTGCAGTACCAAAATGTTGGACAGGAGCTTTCGGATGGCAACTTCAGAAGCCCCTTAACATCTTTGCATACAGAGATCCTTGAGACAATGCATTTGGATGCATCAGGAAGTTTTGTCTCATTAGAACCACACTCACAGGTTCTGTGGAAATACTGGGTGCGAGCAAGGTAGGGGGTAAAAAAGAAGTAATTTACCAAGTGATGAATTGTCAGGAATACTTCAGTGATGTGGGGTTCCCTTTTGATCCAATGCCAGATTTCCCCTGGAAACCCTGATCACGGGCAGAACAAAGGAATTTCAAAGTGCTGAAATGAGGGAATGTGAAGAGAGGACTAGACAAAAGGGAAAACCAAATACTTAATAAGATTTATCTGGCCTTTTGATCCATAGGGGTATTGCCTTTCTAAGCTCAGAAGAGTGAAAATAATTATTGTTTTTGCCAACCTTTAAGTGCATGTTTTGATATTTCCAAATAGCTGAGAATTCCTTCAGCAGTGCAGGTATTAAATACTAACCTTATTAGATAAGTAATGAAATGTCACTTTCATTTTGTAATTTTAATGGTGCCATATTCAACCTGTTTTAGAAACAGCAATACAGGACCTAGTGTACTGTGCTGTATGAAAAATTGCAACAATGTGGTGAAGTCCAACTCAGAAGGGTTAAGGAAAATTATTTCCTGGTTCCCTGAAATAGCCTACTGATACCATTTCCTTGGGAGTAGCTCATTGGAACACAAATTCAGAGAATTCTTTCAGTCCCTTTCCTTTTGATTTATTTTAGGGTTCTCTTCGAATTTCCATTGTTAAAAAATACTACATAAATGCCACGAGTTCAGATTCTTTGTCATCTTAGCATTGGAAAGGATTTATGTGCAGTAAAACTTAGTGAAAGTTCTCTTGCTTTAGTTTTCCATGACTGTTGTCTCTGTTAAGATAAAGTTTCATTCTTCTTTGACTTTTGACTTTGTTCCTCACTCTGGTTGTCAACTTCCTGTGAAGAGTTGACCTGACTAGGGGAGAGATGATCGAGATTTGCTTCAAGCATGGACTGGAGCAAGCACTCAAATGCTCTTAATTGTATGGGCTGCAAGAGTTTCAGGTACCTTGTGCGGCTTTTGACTTTTTTCCAAAGCTGCAAGGCTTTACAAGAAGGTGTAGTGCCGTGTTGGTTTCTCTGACCTGATCTGCCACGGCTTGGGACAGGCAGGTGTTCCAAGGGAATCATTCCTTTCTCTGCTGTAGCTTGTAATAGAGAGAAGGAAGACAGGATATCTCTAGGATATGAGAAAAGGGACAGGGAGGGTCTTGCCACACCTTCTCCTAGGAAAGAGTTAAAGAGCAAATGGCAATTGCTGGGACTGCTGGAACTGTGAGGTTAAAGAAATGAAACTCTTGTTTTCTAAGGATCTTTCATGTGAAGAAAATCAAAGTGACCATTTCAGTTTTCTGTAGGGGTCTGGTATATATGTGGGTAAATGTCTCTGTAGCCCATGCAGTAATTACAGAATCAGATTCATAGAATATCCTGAAATGGAAGGCACCTCTCAGGATCATGGAGTCGTATACAGGTATGTTGGTTTCGCACAGCCTGGTTTTTGGTAGCTTGGGGGCCACAGAGGTGGCTTCAGTGAGAAGCTGCTGGAAGCTTCTACTAGGTCTGGCAGAGCCAATCCCTGATGGCTCTCAAGATGGCCATGCTGCTGGCCAAGGCTGAGCCAATTAGGTATGGCGATAACTCCTCTGTCATAACGTATTTGAGAAGAAAATCAAAACAAAGTAGGGCAGAGGTTTTTTTCTAACCAGAGAAGAGGAGGAGGAGGTGAGACCATGTGAGGGAAGCAACATGGAGACACCAGGGTCAGTGGAGAAGGAGGGGGAGGAGGTGCTTTAGGCACTGGAGCTGAGATTCCTCTGCAGGGCATGGTGAAGACCATGGTAAAGCAGCTGTGCCCCTGGAGCCCATGGGGATCCATGGGGGATGCAGAGATCGACCTGCAGCCCGTGGGGGAGGTGCCCATGCTGGAGCATGTGGATGCTTGGAGAAGGCTGTGATCCAGTGGAAGACCCAGTGGAGAGAGGGGCCCCTGTTTCCAGGCTGGAGCAGCCTGTCCTTGGAGGACTGCACCCTGTGGAAGAGTGACCCACTCTGCAGCAGCCATGGGACAACTGTTGCCCATGGAGGAATTAATGTTATAGCAGGTGTGTTAGGACTGCTGCTTGTGAGATTGGACCCATGCTGGAGAAGTTCATGGGGAACTGTCTCTCCTGGGAGGGAAGACACAGCCTCACGGGGGAAGGACTCCTATCCCTGAGCAGCTGAAGAAAGGTGACCAAACTTTCCATGCCCTGTCTCCCTGTGCTGTCAGTAGGAAGGTGGGAGGGGTTGGGGGACAAAAAGGTGTTTTTAAGGGCTTATTTTACTTCTCATTATCCTCCTCTGACTTTGTTAGTAATAAATAAATTTTATATATCTTAAGTTGAACCTGTTTTGCCCTTTACCTTTCATTAAATTTGTCTTTCCTCTACCCAGCTGTGGCAGGGTAAGTGAGGGTGAGTGAGTGACTCTTGTGGTTGCCTGGTGTTTGGTCAGTGTCAAACTGCAACAACAGGACACCTCAATAGTCCCACCCCTGAGAGCTTTGTCCAAATTCCCCTTGAGCTCTGGCAGCCTTGAGGCTGTGACTGTTCTCTGGGGAATCTGTTCAGTGCCTGACCACCCTTTGGAAGAAATACGTTTTCCAAATATCTAACCTAAACATCCCCTGATTCAGAAAGTGTGATGACACTAGTATAGGGTACTTAATTATTTAAATTCTTCTTTCTTTTGTCACATTGATCCTTTTTTATCTTTGTATAAAATTGCACTGTGCTTTGGTACAGATATCACAGTGTTGTAATTATTTTGATTTTTCCTTCAAGCTCCATAAATAGTTTATTGGAAAAGCCCTTCTAGGGTTGTCAGGGTGGCAGGTCATGGAGAGCCTGCTAAGGTGATCTCTGACAGAAGGGATGCACCGGTGGGTGTGTTTCATTCCAGTTTGGAAAACTCCCTGTCAAATGCAATACCAGTTGTCTGCTCCTGAACCAGTGCTCATTTAAACATTTTTGAAGGCACTGTAATAGATCTTTGAAGCAGAGTGTGTGCGTTACAGCAGATACAGGTGACAGAAGCCTTCCCTTCATGACTGTGGTGGTAGCACTGAATTTTCTTACTTATTATCTGAATTTCAGTAGTGTCTTGAGAGTCTGATGGTTTTCCAGCATGTGTCCTGCAGAGTTTACAATGTGGGAAGTTATAGTGTGAAAGTATGTGGGTTTGCCTCTAAAAACCAAAACACTTCTGCAAGTCACACACTTCAGTTTCTCAGGGGAGCATAGAGAGAAGATTCAAAACTGAGTTGATTAGTCTGTAAAAGTCAAAGAAGGTAGTTATTGTTGTGAGAGATACAGCCTTGAATGGAAACAAGCTTCTTTAAATCGATAAAAACTCAAGGACTATCCATCTTTCTTGACATGACTTAACTGAACCTTGGAATTGCTGCAGGAAGTATTAAGGTTTGTCAAAGGTTGTGAATGTTGGTATAGTTACTGACTAGTGCAGCTGAGAGTTGACTGAAAATCAGCACATGTCACATCCTACAAGAAGCAAGAAACTCACTGAGAGTTGATTTATGCAGATTAATATTCCTACTCATAGAACATTTTTAAGTTTTTCCCTGTATTGCTGCTCATGGATTGGGTTGAATGTTGCTCTAGGTACTAGCGAGGTATGTTGAATCTTTGATTCATGCTTATGCAGTGCAAGAGCTTTCCAATATGTGATCTATATAATTTATGGTAGGGGGAGTGCTCATGGCATGTACAACATCCATATTGCCAAATCTTGGGGCATTTATCAGTTGTCCTAAAAAGATCTCTTGACCCATAGTTGCTAACAGCTGGATTTTTTGTTTTAAAATTCATAATTCAGGACACATTTCTTGTGAAGGTGTAGATTATATATACACACACACATATATATATATATACATATATACATATGTATGCATACACACACACACACACACACACACACACACACACATATATTTGGAGCTCCACATTTTCTTGGGTTTTGATGGGAAATAGCCATCCAAATTGTACAAAAAAGTAAAGGAGTATCCCTGGTGGGATTATAACACTAGTATGATTTGAAAGCTGAAGTAAATTATTTTTAGAAAAATTTTATTTGTAGTGTTCAATAGCCATTTGCCACTAAGTGACTTTTTAAGAAGATTCTAAGCATAAGCTGTTTAATGAACAAGTAAACCACAGCTCTGAGCAGTAATCCATTTCTTCTGGCTTTTACAAGATCTGTATGGAAACTGAAGGAGGAGGTTAGTTTTCAATACCAAAGTCATTAGGTACATCATCCAGATTAAAAAACAGAAGGCATGTTGGAGGTATCATTAAACTAGGACAAGAAATAAAATGGGACGCGTGGATGGAGATGTAAGACTTACGGCAGCTTAACTTTATAAGCTTTGACTTTAAACCAGACGTGTGCAGATCTTGGAGGTTTGGTATTCTCAGGTCACTAAAGGCTAACTCTGCCTGGATCTGTATAGATTATGTAAATTTTTGAAGTAAACCAGAATTCTAGAAGATGAAAATCTCTCCCTATAATTCTCCTTTTAAGACTTCTTATTGCAGTCAAGATTTATGTTGGTGCTTCCAACAGCGACGTGACAATCCATTGTAACTTCAGATAGTACTATAAAGATGCTGGCATTTGAGAGCAGGCTGGATAGTTCGGCCTCAAACTCATTTTTATGTTCTGAAATGAGATACTTTTAAAAATAATAACCTTTTACAAGCTACTTAAAGACTTGGAATGCCTTGTTTTTTTTAAAGGACATTAAAACCAAAATATTATCTTTGAAGGGCATCCATTATAAAAATGTTTATCTGAAATGGCCTTAGGCAGCAAGGGAGCAGAATTGGGAATAGAAAATAAAGTTACAGTGAAGGGAGGTCTCTGCTGTGTTTCTCTTGCTGCTTGTGCTGGTTACAGCCTGATTCACAGTTTTTACCATTATTCTTGGCCTCTTCCTGACAGTGGGAGTGTGCAGCAGAGCCAGCCCTGCTTCAGGCAGGCTTCTTCTGCTCAGCTGAGTTTTCATCAATGAGAAAAGTTCCTGTTGGTGTGAAGGTAAGTAGCAGAGCCGTGTCTGGAAGGGACAAGTGGAGAATATCACCTGGCGATGTTCCAAGTGTTAGAGGGAGATGTTGAACTGTGATCTGTGTGTTGAGTTCACATTCTTCATCCCTGATTAAAGTCTTCAGGGCAACGACCACTCCTGGTGGAAATCGTTCGTGCCTCCTCTGTAAAATGATGGTTGACTTCAGCTCCCTACTGATCTGAATGTTTCTAAAGTTTCTTTTGAAGTGCGGCCAAGAGGTGATGCAGAGGCTTATGAGCAGTGCAAGTTTTGTAGGGAGATTTCAAGATTTTTATTAGAATTGCTGCTAGAGTCAGAGAAACTGGATAACCTATAAAGCACAAACTTTATTCAAGTCATCATACAAATGTGATTCCATAGCTCTGGTCAGATCTGGGATTAATTTAGAGTAGAGTTAGAGTGCAGTTGTTTCTGTGCCAGGATTGTGTAAGAAGAAATCAATAGTACTATTACAATGTCATAATTAGTTTCCAGGTAGCATTAAGTAGTTGACAGGCAGAGTGTCATGAAGGGCTGTAAAAATACAACTGTCTGGGAGAAGATGTTTAGGAGATGGTTATTTACTGTCACTTGAAAACAAGAATGAGAACATTTAGGAAAAGGCAAGATAGAAATGAACAAACGAGTGTTGTTGGGCACTGAACAGGCTTCCCAGAGAATGGTCACAGCCCTGAGACTGCCAGAGCTCCAGGAGTGTTTGGACAATGTCTCAGGCACGGAGTGGGATTGTTGGGATGTTTGTGCAGAGCCAGAGCTCCATGATTCTTGTGGGACCCTTCCGACTCAGGATATTCTGTAACTGTGATTCTTCAGCCAGTGCAGTTACAGTGAAACTCCTCGCCCTGAGAGGTTTGGATGTCCAAGGTTTTGGTGAGGGTGCTCATGTCTCATTTGGTGTCTTTGGGATTTGTTTTGTTTATTTTCCAGTTTCAGTTTCATTACTGGCCACGTGAACTACATTGAGACATGAAAACTGAACACAAGATCTAGAAAAAAAATCCCAAACAACCAAAAACTGAAACCCTCAACAAATTCCACCCCTAACAAGCTGCTAGTGAAAATTAAAGCTAGTGGACAGCAAATTGCTTTTCTAGCCAAAATCCAGCATCCCTATTCACTTGACTCTCAAAATCTTTGCTTCTGCTGCTGTCACCACTAACCTTTTGTTAGGTCCGCTTGGAAAGCTGTAGTCTTTCTTTTTAATCTGGATTTTGCTGCAAGTGCTTGGGTGGTTTTTACTGTTTCTTCTATTACAGGTTGTGCAACTTCTGTGGGGTTTTTTTGCAGTTAAAAAGAGAGTTTGGAAAGGCTGATTTAAAGTATTTTTCCCAAAGAGAGAAATAGAATAAAGAGCCAAGTGCTTAACTGCTTTGAAATTAAACACTTCCAAAGAAGCTCCTCAAATAAGTTATCCCATGACCTATTAATTGTATAATTTTGCTGACTTTGGATATGCAGCTCAAGTGCAGAAGACTTTTTCTTCTATGTCTCCAGACATGGAGATATACTGAACACATATCCTTGGTTATGTTTTTTTAAATGCCTGTGAGTTCTGTGTGAGCATTCTTTCTGCAGGCGACAGTCATTGTATTTCAGAAAGTGGCATTAATTGTGATAATGTAGCATAGAGCTTCTCTTTGTGAAATTCAAGTCTTTTTAACATCTCCACCTTCAAAGACAATAAAAATTCCAGTCTACATTTATCTATTCCCATGTGAGAGGTTACTGCAGTGTATATTGTATCATTCCATATGAAATTCTTCTGCTTAATAGTCTCATTTATACACAGTTGTCTGAGGTCAGTTTTCCATTTTGCAGTTGTCAAACAGCTGTCAAATTAAGAGACCAGATCCCAAAGTTCATTTACATTTTATGCCATTCTTTGGGTGCCTGTTTCATATCTTAATATAACTAATGATTTATCTACACTTGTTTTTCACAGATGTTCACATCCTCTCTTTCTTCAAGAGCAGCCCTTAAAATAAAACTTGTGTAACATTTCATTTGGTGAAGCTTAGTTATACAGCGAAAGGAAGGTGGTTCTTTATCTTCAATGCAAGCAATGAAAACAGTTTAAATTCTGCCTCATATTAATGGTAATTTGAATTTTGAATTGAGAAACAGAACAATAAAAAGTAGGTCTTGAAATGTGCTATTAGAAATTACAAAAGAGAAAAATCTGTTTCATTCATTTGTTGTTGGTTTTGGCTAATAATTAGCCCAGCTATTGATTCCCTCCTTTAACTTTAGATTTCTTGTTCTTCAGTAGGAAACAAAAATAAAAAGGGCTTTGTTCACAAATCATCTTTGTAGTAAAATGTATTAATTTTTCATCAATATCAAAGGCTATCACGTGAGTGAGAACACAGAGACTAAATTGAATACTATTTGTGGTTTTGTGGCATCATGATTCTTACATTGGTGAGTTCCAAGCATAAATTTATATGGTGAAGATTTAGGGGTTGTTTTCTTACTTATTTTTATTGGTGTAATGATCAAAGGAGTATCTCTATACATGCCATTGATGTCTTACTACAAAGTACTTAAATAGCCCAGGGTAGCCATCTACTTTATAAAAATTCCTTAAAGACAAGTAGGACCCTTGGGCGTTAAACGTATACTTTTGAGCTTGTTGTGTTGTCAGGGGAGGAATGCAAGAGAGGTTCTGTCACAGGCCTCATTAATTCTCCATAGTGCTGAGATTTAAAGGGCTCTTTTAAAATGTTGCCTTAAATTATGGTCACTGGAGGAAGTTTGTCTGGGATATGCCAGGCTAGAGAATGTTCCTGTGCCATTTCAACATCTTTCACTAACGTATTCAAGCAGTGTAACTTGATTAACTCTTTCCAGGTTTGAGGGAAAACATTCTGGTCTACACATATGCATTTGTAGCTGCTTAACATTCCGGAAAGAGATTGTTTCAAGGCTGTCAGTCCTTCTTTGTGCCAGTCGCCTGAAGACGCTGTGCTTTGCTGAGGAAAGGGAAACAATATCTGCGCTATTTGCTGCATTTCATAGGCAATTACTAGTCTTTTCAGTTGATGGGATCTGCATTGGGTTTGTAATAAAACACAAGTCAATGTGAAATTGGATGCAGACAAGGAGAGAAGATAAAACCAAGTGAAAATTAATGACAGATGTAAAAGTTGTTGGTAATAACGTAGTCATCTTTTTACAATCTTTTTCCAAACTATATGTTTATTACAGCAGATGTCACTTGAAATCTTTGGAGTAAATCATCTCTTTGATTTTGATTATGATCTTCAATACTGAAAGTAGCTTAATTATGATGGGTTCTGACTTACTTATTAACAGATTTTTACATTTGAGGGCAGTTGTTCTGTACGGTAGGATGCAGAGTGTCCCAGTCCGTAAGTCTGTTTTAATGGCTCTGGGTACCACTAGTGTTAACTCCAGAGTCCACAGAGCATCACTGAAGCTGGGGATCTGTCGTTGACACAGCTGGGACATGGGGAGTGGCAGGGCTGATTTGCCTAATGTTCACTAAGAAAAATTTGGGAAAGCTCGACTTTTTGATACTTGTTCAGAGCTGAGAATAAGTAGCACTTCTACAGGTAACTGCAAAAAGCCTTCCCCACTTATTTTAAATCATAAGCTAGCTTTGTTTTCTTAGTTTCTTACATAAGAAAGACCATCCCTAGGATGGTCAAGCCAAAGGCTGTCTGATGCAAGGATTCTATATTCAGCAGTATTCATGAATGACCCTCTGTCTCAGACCCATTGGGTCTTCTCATTAATCTCTTCCTGACCCTGTTGCCTATTGGCAGCACAGGTGGGAAGATGCTGGACTTCAGAGTTCCTAGGAGCTGAGACTTCTTGTCCTCCATGAAGTATAACTAGGCAGCTCCCACCCAGTCCCTGGGTGCGTGCAGGGATAGTGGGAATTCCTGGGGACTGAGGGCCTGGAAAAGACTGGTTGGTGTCTCCAGCTCTTCCCCAGTTCCGCACTGTTGACGTTCCTTCTCTTTTTCATTGTCCCTTGAGCTTACCCTGCAACACTTG
Organism: Poecile atricapillus; assembly: GCF_030490865.1. Classification (NCBI taxonomy): domain Eukaryota; kingdom Metazoa; phylum Chordata; class Aves; order Passeriformes; family Paridae; genus Poecile; species Poecile atricapillus. Next base: position 11,669,662 of record NC_081265.1, on the reverse strand, counting down.
TTCAGAGTAGAGATGGAAAAGGGTATTTTTCTTTAGAAGGTGAAATTCCATAACAAAATTGGGTAGTAGATACTTAACCTTAAGATGTGTACAGACATGAGTCTCCAGAAGACTTTCCAGCAGATTTTTTGTCAAGAGACAATGATGGTGTCTGTATCTGTGCAAACTTCCCTCCATGGATTTGTCCAATTCCCCTTTGTAGCACTGGGAGAGTCAATAGCCACTCACTCAGTTGGTTCTCCATGCCTTTTATGATTTTGTGGACATCTCTTGTATTTTTCCTCTCTTGTCCTTTTCCAGGCTGAGGAAAGCTGCTCAATCTTGGTTCTCCTACACGGAGCTGTTCTGTACCTGCTCGTCTTCATTGTTGCTTGGTTTATGATCTTCTCTTTGGGAAAGGTGGACCCAGAGGGTGGAGGCCCAGATACAGGACAGTGCAGGAGGGATTTATATAGCAGTTGTGTATGTGCAGGGCAGCATCCCCTCCTCAACAGGCATATCCATGTGTGTGCACACACTGTTGAGTGCAACTGAGAAGAGCAAATTTGATTAATCAAAGCCTTAAGATAATTAAAATGTCATAAGATCTCTTGGGACAGCAGTCAATCACAGCAATCAACAGTCTCTGGTACCGTGCCTCTTGCTTTTGTTTCTCTTTTATTTGTAAAACTAATTCCTGAACAGTGACCGGCTCTTCTATAGACCCATCTATTCCTACCTTCTGGTGTCCTTCTCCAGGAAAAAAGTCAGAGTTGATTGGTTTCTTTTTCACAGGTGACAGAACATTGACATTTATGTCACTGATGGTGGAGACAGGAATGCGATATACACAGACCAAAGTTCATGCAGCAATAGCCAACTCTTTATTGAAGCACGCCCTCTTTTGTAATGGCTTTGAATTTTCCACGCTCACAGAGATGTTTGGACAAAGGTCTTAACTCCACCCAGTGCACTGGCCAATGATATAGGTGCATTTGTGGTTCAAAGGGATTGGCTGCGGTCCCCTGGTTTGAGCTTGAATCCAGCCTGTCATTTTAAAACTTGAGGACTTGTTTACTCCTTGTTCTCTAATGAGCTGGGCTGGTTGAGTTGGTATCTGTTATGCCAAATTATCTGTGCAGCTATAGACCAGCTATAGCTGTCACAATTTGTACCTACCCACCAGTTTCTGCCTCTCAGTTGGTATCTAAGATACTACTGGAATTCTTCACTATCAGCTTCCACCCTTAAAGATCTGGAATTTCTTATGTATCACAGAAGCATTTAGGAACATTGTTCAAACCTGTACTTAATACATTAGGAACCATGTATTTTAAAATTAGGCATGAATTACCATGAATTACATATCTAGACAGCCTGTGTTCTCAATGTGATCATGCCAGTAAAAGATCTGATTTACGTGGGCTGAGCACGTGCAGTTTGTGCTGAACTTAAGCGGAGCCAGCTGGGAGGTGTGAGCCCAAGTCTCCTACAGAAGATACAGATAACTTTGGGCAGCCTTATCCTGATGAGGGTGTTCCTTGCTTTTGCTGCTCAAAAGTGCCTGAGATGTTAGTTTTGACATGTGGGAACAACAATTTTATTTCTTTTTTAAAATCATTGTTGTGAAGGTGTTCAATTGCTGTTGAGGGAGGGAGGGAGGTAGGTTCAGCAGGTTTCAGTGTGGTGACTTCAAGGTTAACCCATCATCTAAGGGGTCCAAAATGTGCTTCATGTGGCTGGCTCAAAAGAATGGCTTCACTGCAGTCTTCTGCTTGGTCCTTAGTGCCCATTCCAGAATGTTTTTTATTTGGTGGAGGAAATGTGCACATTTTAGCTGCCTTCCAGGGTGTTACTGCTCTCATCCTGTCTTTTTTACGCCTGTGTTGACTTCTCTCATGTGGCTCAAAGAGAAAATGTCTCTTTCCTCCCATGCCCAACTCAGCTGAACAGTTGCATCTGTTTCAGATTGTCTGTGCTTAGAAACTTGTCCCTTTTTTTCTTCTCCCTGAACTATATAATTTGTTCCAATAAAATGTTTTTGATTTTTTTTCTGTCTACTATTCTATAGTATCCTGGAGCTACTAGAATTTGAGAAGAATTTGAGAAGTTTGTCCTAGCTACCTTGTACTGTTGTGCCTCCAATACACAGTTTACTGTGTTTGTGTTCAATATATCCTTTTATCTCTTTATTTACCCCAAATGGACCCAAAACTGAATGTGAATCACTGCCAGGATAGAGTATGAACCAATGGACCTGTTGTCCAGGTGCCTAGACATGTTCTAGGCAGAAAAACAGCATATCCATTGGTGACCTTGCTGACAGAGCAAAAAAACTGAAAGTGTCAAAAAAGCTAAGATATGTTAGCCTGACTGCCTCTATTTGTTAGGGTTAATTACTGAAATTAAAGGTATTAGAAAGGCAGGAACATTTTTCTCTCATGATTCATTTGGTTTGGCCCTGAAAATCCATACTACAAACTGCATGCTGATAAATTATTTTTGCACAGATCATAAAATTAACAGTAAATTTATATAAAAGGCTATAAATTAGAATATTGAAATGTTATTTTTATGGCATGTTAGGTGGAATTATTTTAATGTAAAAGGTTTATTTCAAGGAAACTGTGAAATTGATAAATAAATCTGCTCTGTTCCAGTGCTAAACATATGAAATGTAATCTTTCTGAGTCTTATATCCATAGGCCTACATCTTTGTGTTTGGAGTAGGATGTAGGTGCTACTAATGTGTGTAACAGGTGCATGTAATTTAGCTGTGGAACTAGTCAAAATACCTTTAATCAGTTAATGTTAAGTCAAACCATATGTGTCGAGGCTGTTTTTCTTGTTCTCTCCAATCGGTGCTTTTGTGGCTCAGTGTCTTGCAGGATCCAGCAGTGGGATGGAGGGAGGACCCAGTTGCTGAAATTTTAATCTTTGTGCCCCAAAGTAACAGCTGCCGGTACTGGAAGTGCACAGTGATCTGTTCCAACTTTTCTGCTTTTATGTAGGCATTAGTTTGGGAAACTGCAGTGAGTGATGCTGTGAGGAGCACAAAGACCAGCGTGTTCCTGGGACCGGGGAGCTGTTAAAGGTGCTTCAGCGTCGGTCTGTGTGAGAAACATAGCTAAGTGAATGCGGAGAGAACAGGGTGTTCGTATGGTTAATCACTTTCAACACCAAGTTTCTGGGATATTTTAAAGCTGATGTAGTGAAAGCAAAGCATAAATATCATAGAAGATGAGACCACTCACCAAACAGGCTTTTCCTGCAGTGGAAGTGAGTAGCAACCAGAAAAGAGCTTCACTGGTTATCCAAGGCATGGATATGTTTTTATGCATGTAGAAGGCAAGTTGCTTTCTCACTCTGGAATATTAGTTTTGCCAAAGACTATTTCAACTGGGACAGAAACAGATTTGCTGCTGAACTAGAGTAGTGTGAGTGTCCGACAGCACTGAGCAGTAAGTGGGTTTAGTTTGTCTTTTTGCAGTAGGTGAATTTCTGCTTGAAATTGTTTGCGAGAGCTTAATTTTTCAGGCAGTGTATTTGGTGTGTATATTCCCTGTTAGCTGGTGCTACTGGCAGAGAAGTGTTCAACGGGTTTGTCTTTCTGGGTGGTCCTTCCAAAGCCGTAATCAATGTATGCACAGCAGGTCTTGTCAGCGTGGGGCTCAGTGCCACAGATTTATCATGTAGGATAGCACTAGCCAGAGCGTATGGCCAACAAACTGTTCAAAGATCCTGTATACAATTAATAAAACTAACTTTTGAAGTGGCCTTTTTCTTTCATTTTATTAAAACAATTGGGAACACCAAGTTTTCCCTTTGAAGTTTAATTTCATCAGCCTGTGCTAGTGGCCTTTATTTCTGCGGATCACAGATTCAGAAATATCAGATGACAAATTTACTCCTGAGATGTTTGTAGAATTTGTTTTCTAGGAAGCGAACCTTAGCTAACATTTAGCTTCATCGTTAGAGTCTCCTCAATGATTAGTTGCAATCAAATGCACAGAAATAAAACATTCCTTTGACAGGTATTTAAAATAGCCATTGTAGTAAGTACTGTATTAAACACAAAAATACCATCAAAATAATTTTAAAGGCTGTTTTTATACTTTTTTATCCTTTTACTTACAATAAGTATTTCAAGTCATTAATTTAATGACTTTTTCTGCTAATACAGTCTAAAAAGCAAATGTTGGTTATTATTATCAAACTATTTTTCGGAAAACTGACTTGGGAAGCTAGAGAAAATACATTAGATGGCACACTTAGGCAAGGTTGGAGAGGCACAAAACTATAAAATAATTTTGATTTAAAAATTACAGGAAAATAGCCTTTTGTTGCTGGTTATAGTAAAGACAAGCCAGCCCAGCAGAAAACAAGGCACATCGGTACTACAGGGAGTGTGTGCAAAAATATTGGCATTTCTTTTATATGCCTTGTGAAAAGATTTCATCTTTACTCTCTGCCCTCTGAGAAGACTTCAGCTCTAATGTTCTGGGTAGCAGAAGACATCTGCTCTACTTTCAGCTTTTAAAGCCCAGTCAGCACTTAAGTTGGGTAGACAGCAGCACTAATCATGTTAAGCACAGTCTCCGCAGGCCGGGTGAATGCAGAATTAATGCATTGTTTTAGGGTGCGGGGCTGCAGCGCAGGGCAGAGTGTGCAGCTCCCTGCCAGCAGTGGCCCAGCCTGGAGCTCCCTAAATCATGTTGGTTACACCTCGAGCAGGAGCCAAGCCGTCAAGGAGCCCCCATTCAAGTGCTTGCCATACCGGCTCTGGGGTAGTAAATGCTAATTTGGTGTCAATTAGAAGAATGCCAGTGACGGGGTGCTGCAGTTAATCAGAGGTGCTTCTGTTGATTCCTGGCTAGGTGGGTTTATTCCCTCTCCCTGTATTTTGTGACTCTCTCACCACTTTGCTTTTTCAGTTTTGAGCCACTTCCGTGCATTTTGCTATTTAATCTCCATTGTAGATATTACTCCAAGTTTACTTTAAGCAGTATATCCTTTAGTCACCCAATGCAATAAATGGTTGTATGCCGTCTTTTTAACAATTAAATGGCAGAATAACCCTTGGATCTGAGCATTTATGGTTGTTTTGTAAAATCAAAATTTATTATTATGGGATGGAATTTTAAAAATGTGTGGCAGACTGTGCTACATACGTGTAGGTACTTTGCTGATAAATTTATTGCAAAGTGAATCCTGGTTTAAACTTTCATTCCCCACCTTATCTTTCAAAAGATGGAAAATGTATGTTGCAGATATGTGGTTGCAGTCTGGTGTTTTTGATTTTTCTGTTTTTTTAACTTTCCTGTGACAGCATTGTTTCCCCAAGTTAGCCAAGTGTTAACCTCACAAACATTAGTTTTATGAGTAGTATTACCCTCATAAAACAAAAATGAATGGATAACACTTTAAAGAAAGTCTGCAGAGGAAAAGGAGTTTGAAATAACATTCTACTCTGGCTTTCTTGACTAATTTGAACTACTGTTATATTTTTGGTTAAAGGTTGATATTACTTTAATTGGCCTCTTAATCGGACATCTGTGTTTCGCTGGGGGGTGGAAATCACATGGAACAACATGCCCTTAGCATTCCCATTTCTCCCTAGAAATCTCGTGGGATTCTCCAGCCTTTCTGAAGTGTACTATCAGAACTAATTGCCTCCATGCCTGGAACAGCTTTCTGCCAACAAATAGGATAATATTTTAGAAACTAGATAAATTCTAGCATTGACTTTTAAATCCTTTAAGTAGCACATCTGAGCTTTCAGGTGCTCTTTGGAATGATTTGGAGAGGGGGAATATAAAATTAACTACTTTTAATTAGCAAAATAAGATTTTAATTTAAAAAGTAAGCTATGTATTTGATTGTATCGTGTGAAAAGTCTGAGAAAATTATTTTTTTGATGTTTGAAGTTTATTTATGCCTTGTGTAGTGCTGTGCTGTATTCTCTTGCACAGAGTAGTGTGTTCATTGCGTTTGCTTTAGGCAAAGTCTGTTTGGACAGAAAGCAATGGTAGATTTATGCTGCATTTAACAGGCATAGGATTGATCCTACAGAGCTAAATATGAATATTTTTATGTACTGCTAGAAAACAGGAGGGCAGTGAACCTCAAAAGGAGATACGTCATAGTGAAAGCATATTTAATTCATCCACCCAATGGCATCTCTGAAAACATGGGAATGGCTTTGATTTTATAATTGGAATAATAAAAAGTGCTAGGAGACAGTCAACTTAATTTTTTTTCATTTTTTTTTGATCACCAAATACTGATGTGCTTGGTATGTAGCCAATTTTGGTTTCCTGTTGAGAAGTATGTACGGCATTTTTCATTTGATTCTGTAGGCCTTTCTTACATTAATAGGGGACAGAGAAGAGTTGGAACACAACTCTTGAAATGATGAAACTCATGAAATGATACATGTTAGCAGGGAGTCTGCGTAATTTTGTAATGCCTGGAATAACTTTTAACTGACTTAATGCTGTTTATCTGTTACAGAATAATAATCTCTCTGTAGCATAAATCAGATGTGAATTAAATCATTGCTTGTCCAAGAAGATGGGAAACTTGTGAAAACTTTGTGGTAATTGTTAGAAATATAGCTTTTAGTTACAAAATGGCGTTTTGGATTGCCTGTATTTTTACATCTGGTAAACACCAAGTGCTTCTTGGTTTTGAAAACCTGTATGGTTCTGCTTTGTCTCAGATTTACAATTTGCATTATGCCTATGCACTGCATTTGTTATCAATATGTTTGACAATATATTTTACTAATGAATATAGGGGCCTGTAAAATGAACAGTTATCTTGAGTGCAATAAATAATAATAGGGAGAAAGATGCAAATCAAAGACCTGGTCTAAAGATCTTACAATTTTCCTCAGTAACACGGACAAATACAGCTGTGCATTTGTGAGTGTTTATAACCACACTGAAAAATCTGCTTTGTACCATTGGATGACTTGGGGCCATGTCATCCTGCATGTTTTTCCTGTCCTGACAGTGGCTGGAAGTCCTGCTCTGGGTTAGTTTATTACCAATCCACTACTGTCTAGTGTCTGATTTTTCACCAGTGCCAGAACACCCTCCAGGAAGCCACATAAAAGTTCGGTTCCCCTTCCCATGAGTGTTCTTAATTTATTCTGAAGTCACATTTCTAGTAGTGGTCTAAAGCTATGATGCTGTGTGTGGTTTTGGAATTACAGCAGCAAACCACAAAGACAAAAAGCTCTCAACCCAGATCCTGCCATTCCTGAATGTAAAGCTGACTGGCTTCCTTCATTTTCTACAGTGGAGAGCTTTAAAAGGATTCTGTCAAAATAAGTTAGGATCACAGTCTAGGTTATGGAGTGTGGTGGAGGAAGAAGTGATTTCCTGAATAGTTTGGAAAACTTGATTAAAAAACCATTGTAGGTCGCTGGGGTGTGTTGTCCGCTATCACCTGCACTGCGTGCAAAGGTTTGTGGAGGTGTGGATGTACCATGCCAGCACCTATTACTGTCTGGAGCTGGGGGCGGGGCATGTGTTGTGCTTGCACAAGCTGGATCCAGCCTAGATCTTGTTTCAAACTGTGAAAGCTGCCCTGGATCCAAAATCCAGAATGAGAAAAGTCAGGGTTTCTAGCAGTATTTTCCCTATTTGTGTTAAAATACCCGAACACATTCTACACATACTGCCAGAAATGCTCTGCTGACTATTTAATGTCTGGGGTTTCTCAATATATTTTAAAGCTTAAGGTACATTTCAAAATTACCTTTTTGAAATTAACAGTTGCTGCCTCAGGGAAAGCCTGTATCTACTGCTTAAACTTCATCCTGTGCTGCTGGAAAGCCTCCAGTTGCTGGAAAAGGTAGCATGATTTTATAGTTACAGCAGTAAGAAGTAGAGCTTGTTACCTGAACAGGAGAACTTGGCATGTAGTAAACTACACATTAGAAAACTCTTATGAAGATTTCTTTTTAAGTCTTTAATTGATTAATAAAAATAAATTTATTTTAGAAGTGCTTTTTTCCACGTATACGGTGGCTTCTTAAGAATAAGGCAGAGCTGTACTTAGCAGATAAACTTTGTTTTCTCTTGCTGTGGCACTGCTGTGATCCCCATGGAGCCCACACTGAAGGGGAAGCTGCAGTATCCAGTCCTTGGAATTTGTCCTCTCTCTCCCATCCCAGGTATCTCTTGCCAAGCTTGCAGCAGAGCAGACACTGATGTCAGGATGGGATCAGAGATATTTTGCTCTAGCAATGTGAAATGTAGAATCCATTCTTGTGTATTTTGTTTTGCCAGCCCCTTCTCCTTTCTTGGCAACACTGACAACTGTGCAAACCAGCCTTTCTCGAGTGTACTTTGATACCTGTCACTGATTTAAATATCTGAGTGAGCACTGGAGGATGAAAATCATGAGCTGGCTGGGTTAGAATACCAAAGCTGTTGTCCTGCAGGGTGATGATGCCTGTGTCCTACAGCTCCGGTGTTGGACCTGGGGGCCCGGGCACAGGGAATGAGTACCGGGGAATGCCGGGCTGTGGGCGAGAGGGAACATGAGCAAGACACACTGCTGTGGGCAATTATCCTGCTGTTGGGTGGTGTCAGCTTTTAATTCAAGTTAACAGGGTTTTTGCATGACAGTCTATATTTAAACCACACTGGTGTATATTGCTTACAGGACTTTATTTTTCTATTTTCATTCACAGAAATGCTCATCTTCACATATGGAAACATTTTCTCATTTTCCAGTAATGAAGCAGTTTTGACTGTTATACAGGATATTATGGATTGTGTATCAGTCAGTACTTTTCATAAGAGTCAGGATTTCTGCACCGACTGACTGTTTTGAATGGTTAATTTGAACAATCTTTGTGTGTGTTTTTGAGGCTGCTGGGAGGGACAGATTACAACAAACCCTTAAATCATAGGTAGCTCCATACAGAATGAAGTGCATGGCTTCAAATTAACCATGTTAATTATCAACTTCAAAAAAGAAAGTTATTTCGTCTGTGCTCTGACTTCTTTTATGAAGTTTATTTTCTGATGTGAGTGATAGCATTTTAATGCATAAAAGATGCACCAAAGTATTTATCATTCAGGCTTCTGTGGTTTTGCTTCACTGGATACTCGCTGAAACAGGAGTGTTTCAGATTCTCATCTGAATTTTAGATGAGAGCTGGGTACTCACCCAGATTTCTTTATGGCAGGCATGGAGTAGGATTAAAAACAGACCACCTTGTTTATATCCTTTATATTAGCTCAGTTTATTAAATCCTTATGAGTTTTAATTTACAAATATTTATGAATTCATTCATTTAATCACAGAGGAGGAAAGAAGAAATTCTGAAAATTATTTAAAGGGGATTTTAAGGGAGAAGGATGTGTCTGGGTAAATGCTTGGGTATGTGTTGGAGGTCCATATGTGTGGGATACAGGACTAGGTTTCTCTTTGGTTTCAGGTGAACACACATTCACCTGCCTACTGAAGGACCAGAATGCTGGTGACTGTTCATCCTCTTTCTTTCATATCAACTCTTCTAAAGGATTGTCTGGACCAGGAAACTGAATCCCATCTGGAAAACATTTTAGATTTTAGGGCTGCGCAGGGTCATTCATGACTGTCTTGGAAGGACGGTGGCAGGAGCTGAGGTCCTTCAGCATGTGGAGCCTGTCCCAACTTCTCATGTGTTGTGCCAACATGAACTTTACCCACCTATTTTACAAAGGGAGAATATTAAATAACTTGGTGTTCATTGCAAACTTTTTAAAACAACCTTGAAGTTTCATGGGTGTGGTTCAACACCAAAGTCCAGAATAGCCAGTGACAATTTTGAAACAAATCCTTTAGAAAATTTTGTCATTTTAAGTAACTTCTACTGTATTTTTGCTTTTTCCCTTAACTCTCTTTCACACCCTTGCTTGATGTCTCTGGGTTGTGGACAATGAAAGCTCTGTCTCTGCTTTGTGTAATTTCTAGTGAGAAAATGAATCTATTTATGGGAAAACTCTGCAGAGAGAATGTGTAATGATTGATGAAGTTAGTGTTTATTTAGTTTGCATTTTAATAATTGCTTTAAGAATTTGCTTCAGATTTTAAAGAACTTCATAAACTAAGCTCTTACTGGCAAGGAGGCAATTATCTAGGTTGTGTTGCTCATCACTGAGTGTTCTTTTTTCCCTTGGTGATTTTTTTTTCCTCATTTGGGAAGAATTATTTGTTAAGCATGAAATTGCATTTATGCTAAGAAATGCTTTTTAGAATTAGCTTTAAAAATGTATGAATATAAGTTAGTTTTTTTAAAAGGATTGCATTATAGCATTTTTAATTAATGTAAAAGAGGCATCCTATAACTTAGAATGCCATATGGAGACTTCAAGTTCTGACATATATAAAATATACAGAAAGGACATTTAATCAACCTCAACTCTATTCTGTATAAACATCTATCTGGAAAATGGGTTTTGTTCTACTGCAGCCATAGGCTGGGAGATGGTGTTGTTTTTTGCAGCCTCCTGCTAAATGTTTATAAGAAGTAAATTTGAACATGAGGGGTCTTGCTTAGAGCAGTCCTGTGGTGAACAACCACAGGTCTTGTATTTCCTCTTGATTAAGTAGTGTCAAGATCAGTTAAGCAGAACAACTGAATTTTTGGAGTGCTGACCTAGCTTTGGATGCCCAACTTCCACACCTTCACCAGACAGGAACCTTTTTCCTACTCGGTCTGTATGTGGTCCATTGAAAATTGGGGATGGAAAATCCTGCTGGGCTTCAGGGAGCTTGGAGAGCATCTCCTTTGTCATGCCCCATCACATGTGTGCAGACAAGTGTGAGCTGAAGGTTTCTGAGAGGGAGGGGTGTTGAAAAAGTGTTTCTTGGCTGCCCAGCAATGGAGATGAAAAGTCAATTCCTCTCCCAGACATGGTTTCCGAGCACAGTGGGGCTCTGCAGGGAGCCTGGGTTTGCTTTCTGTGTGCCACAGATGTGTTCAGCCCTGAAGAAGAAATGCTGCTCCACCCAGGAGGACGTCAAGCTTTTGGAACCTCTTGGTGCTGTACCTAGAGGTGGGTTTAAAAAACTGAACAAGCATAAGGCTCTGAAAACCAGCTCTGACTATAATCACCTGTGGCTTAAGCATGAAAAAGTATGCTCTCAGTGGCAATTTGATGGCTAAAGTAATTTTGCATTCCTGGGGTGTAAAATGTGCAGTGCTTAGGGACCTGAGCTGCTCTGCAGAGGAAAGAAGAGTGGCCTTTTTTATCATCCAGGAAGAAAAGGCGTGTCTAAAATCCAGACAATCGTGTTCATCAGCTAGCATTTCATAATTTAAAAGTTTAACCCTATAGTTGTGACCTGGGTAAAAGAGAAGAGTTTGAGTTGCAGAGCTGCTGTGGCAGCCCTGGTTTATCAGCCCAGATGTGTTTGTCACACCTGGAGTAATGCATAGCCATGCCTGAGGCTCTCTGCAGTTTTTGGTACAAGTATTTTAATCACAGCTAATATGCTATTGTGCTTCAATTACTCTCCTTGGAAGCTTCTGTTACTGCTCTGGAGTAATAGGGAATTTTTATCTCCAATTTTGAAGTAACACATTGATCACATTAAATGGAAGCATATGAGTAATTCAGCTATTCAACAACATTTTTTAATCACTGAAATCTCAATTTTTGCAATCAATCCTTGTATCCTTGCTTTCTGTTGGACTGATGTAGCTGTTACCTTGGGTACTGGAAGCAGAGGAGTTATCTTTTGTGTAAACAAGTGATTGATTTTAGGCATTAGACATTCACTGCGATGTAATAAATATTTACATTTTCCTACTTCTATTTCGAAGTGACCTAGAGGCTTTCCCAAACAGGTTGTCTCAAAAAACTACTAAAAACATCTTTATACATTCTTTGCCATAATATTTTTAAAACGGGGTGACTGGACAGTTGGCTGTGTGGAGTGGCCTTTTCCTCTTCACCATATGTGCATAACTCTCACTATACTCATAGGGGAACTACATGTGCATTGAGAAGAAAAATAGGTCCTAAGTGTCAGAGCTGTCAGGAATTTTTTCTTCCACTACATTGCTTTGCTTTCTTTCTACCTACAGGAACTTTTCAGCTTTTGCACCTTGTTATCTGCTGCCTGTCAAATGTCATGTTTTCTATTTCCTTATTCTGAGCTGCCGTGGTGCTCCGAAGGTTTTGGGAGGATTTCTTAGGCATGTGTGTGTTGCTCTGAAAATCCTGCACCACAACACAGCTGTAACAGGAGAGAGAAGTCAGGAACACAGCAAATACAACATTATAGTTTGGTCTTTCCTATTCTGATCTGGCACACCTTTCTGATGACTGCCTGACACAAAATGTGAACATCAGAGCTTCACTCCCTTCTCACCTTTGTTTAAAAATGTGACACATAAGAATCTAAGCTATCAATAAAAATCACCTCTCCTAGAATGTTTTAAGAGCTATTTTAAACATTTATATCAATAAAAACCAATCTGGTGTTTATTCAGCATCTTTGCCCTCATAAGAACATTGGGGTCTTTTCAGAGAATTATGCATTTGTGGAGGCAAGGAGAGATAAGTTTCAAAAAAATATTTGGCTTAGTGAGGATGGAGATTCAGTAGTAAAAAAAGGGAACTTGACAGAAGTGGAGAAATATGTTTCTGTGAGTGGAGGTTCAGTAAGAGCATTTTGTTATGCCCAAAGTTTTAAATTTTTTTTACGATTAGTGTGGATTAGTTTTCTAAAAGATGTGAGTTGTGGAAATCAGAGCTTTCCTTCTGTTGTCAGTTTGCTCCATTCCGCTTGAAAATTTTGTTAGTGTGTCTGACACAACTTTTGTATTTTTCTCTCTGGCTTTCTTTGCTTCCTCTTGCTTTACTTTGAGAAAGGTAAAATAGGATTGGTTAAGAAAATGCATAATATTGATAACTGTTTGCGTTGCTTGGGAGAGTTCAATAACTTTGGTTGTTGTGCTGTTTGCTCTGGTGACCTTGTTAGACAAAAATGCAGTGGTTACTTTTAAAATTTCTTTATCTGGTTTTGCTGATCTGACTTTGGATTTTTGGGATCTAGGTGACAGACATGCAAGGTTTTTCTTTCTTTCACCTGTAGACGTGATTGCCTGTGAAATCACCAGATTTTCAGTTAAATCTATGTGGCTTATAAAATAATTCCTCTCATTTGGAATCGGAGATACTAGGAAAAAAAAATCAGTTCTTAGTAGTGTTATCCAGGGCTTGGACTCAATTAGGGATGAGGCATAAGCAGTTGTTTATTAAATGCCTACTGAGTTTTAAGCTCTGCATTAGTATGACTTAATCCTGCCTTTTGTGTCTGTTTTAACATTAAGCTTTTACACTGGCTGCTGAGCTTCAAAATCAGTTCTAAAATGTGGCTGTAGTTTTACTGTGGAAAGTCCTGCTTTCGATGGCGAGATTGTCTAGACCTGCCCATGTGTGTGCTGCTGGCAGTGGTGGTGCCCATTTCTAGCAATAAACACCTAAATGAACAGCATAAATTTGACTTCTGGATTTATGCAAGGAATTGATGGCAGCACAGCTTTGTGTTGTATAAACAAGTATTCCTGGAGAAGCTGAGGTTCCTTGGGTAAGGAGGGTAAGGAGCACCATTCTCGATGGTGAGATGGCTGCAGGCAATCAAGCTAACAGGAAAATCAATACAATTTCTGGCCCTTTATCATGGTTTGTGAAGATGAGAGGTGCACCCCTGTGTGATAGTGCTAATTGCTGCTGAGAGCCTGCATTAACCTTTTGCAAGTAAGCTGTATTGAGGGGAGTAAATCTAATAGGAGGTTTTATGGAAACACAGCAATTATATACATACAAAATGTTTGGGTTTTTTGTGTACAACAGTGTTGTAAGACCATCTTTTCAGTGCTGAGGACTTGCCAGCCAGGTCACAACACAGGTAACCCTGCCTGCAGAAAACAGCTCTGCTTACTCATCCCTGAGTGCTTGCAGAGCACCACAAAGAGCTCCACAAAGGTAATGTCTTTAAGCCACTGTTAGATTCCACCAAGGTCTGATGGTTTTATTTAGAAGTTAACGATGTGTATTGCCCATGCATACTCTTATATGTGAGATTTCCTTTAGGTTTTACTACCCATCATTTATTCTGATGTTTTACAAACACCTAGAAAACACATATATATCTTTTCATGTTTAATTCCCAAAAATTTGCATAAGAAACTAGATAATGAATAAAATGGCTTAAACTACCTTTGTGATCTGGCTAATATTAGATTATTTGTATTGGTTTTCACTAATACAAAACTTGATAATTATAGGTTTTATATCTCAGAGCAAAAAAGCCAATAGTGTAACTTCAACAGCACTTTACCTGTCATCTGTTTTTTTACTTCTCCCTTTTCTATCAAGGCATGGCTTAAGAAATTCCAGGAAGAAAGCATGGATGTGAGGGGGCATAAACGTGTTTGCTACGTCAGTGATATCTGTAAAATGCATAATCGTGAAAAATCAATGCAATTCAACCCAGAAATATTATCAGATTACAAGCTAAATTATTTTACTGAGGGGAAGATTACTACTGCTGTGCTGTGTCTTCTAGGCAGTGATTGAAAACTGTGAGCAAAGTTTAATTTTAAGGCTTGGGTTCTTAGAGTGTACAAAGCTCTTGAAATCAAGAGTTTTTGTTGCCTGCAGTTGAATCATCTGTCATGCAGCTTTAGATGAATTAAATCAACAGCCAAAATCCTGTATTGCAATATAATTTAATTAGAATTGTAAATAATTTGGTCAAAATTGTAATTCATTATCAGCTCATTAGTGTATGTGCTTGTGTGAAAAATGTCTGTAACTAAAGTTTTTTCAAGGTAACCAAACCCCTTCTGTTGAGCAAGAGCTCTGGGAATTTCATTAGCTCACAGGAGAATTTTTTTCTGTATCTTCTCTGTCAGCAACTAGCAGTGTTTCTCAAAAATATTTGAAAATCTACTGTTCCTGTTAACATCTGCCACTTAATGTTTCACATTTTCCGCTGTGTTATAAATAATTTATTATAGCTGTATATTTTTATTTCACTGTAATGATTGTATGCAGGGGATTATATTGTGAAGATGCTATGTGGTGCAGCATTGGAGGGGGTTTGGGTTTCTAGGATTTGTAATAGTGTTGTAAAGCATAAATACCAATCCAAGTGGAGTCCAGAGTGATCTTTTAATTTACTTTTGAACTGATATTTTAATTGCCTCCTGTTAGCGTTGAATTCTTTTATAAAAGATCATATGTTATTGATAACTCTTTATTATACATAATTTCATTGGCAGTCTGGAACTTTTTCCAGTAGACTAGAAGAAGGAATTGCTTAATTTGTAGGCTGCTGTAGTTCTCCCACATTATTTCTTCCAATTTATTCTTTGGGGTGTGCCCGTATTTATGTGCAAAACAGTTGCTCGCAGTGAGAGACTTCTCCAGGGTCAAACTGTTCAGGTATAAGCAATTTATTATATGGGTAAAGAGAGGGAGAGACCCATTTCCGCCGCCAGCCTCGGCATTCACGTGGTCCAGGGGAGGTGAGAGAGAGGGACGGGGAGAACAGGAGAGGTGAGGTTAGAGATGGGGAGGGAGGGAACAAGAGAGCATGAGAGATCGGGGAACCAGGGAGGCTTAGGAGAGAGGACAAGAGAGGGGTAAGGGGGGGGGAAAAACCAAGTGGGTAAGAGAGGGAGAGAGGGAAAAACAAGAGGGAGAGAGCAGGGAAAAACAAGAGGGTAAAAGAGGAAAAAACTAAGAGGGTAAGAGTAGGGAAAACAAGAGAGACCGAAGTTCTTGTTACAATACATCTTTTTCTGTAGTGAATATTCTAATTCCCAGTAACCAATCACTACGAGATACACCCACTAAAAAATTTACATACAGCCTATAAGAATTACTACCTTAACATACAGTGTTGCATTTCAAACTCTAAAAGCTTTACCAATTCTTCCCTTGCTTCTTGACCTTTGGACTTTCTATCTGCAGAAGGACATTGTTTCATCAACCAGGGATTCTCCTTTAGCTGGCTAGGCTATTATTATTATTATATAGACTAGTATATAGAGCTGTGCTATATATACTAGTTACTATATATAGTCATATAGTAACTAGTACTCAGCATCATGACTCAAAGCAGGCTTTCATTTCTACTTCAATTCTAGGCTTCATATTTTCAGAATCTTCTGCCAAGCAATCACATTCATAAGGTTTCCCTGTTTCATCCTCCCCAACATGCCGCCTGTTTAACATAATTCCTTTTTTGCTTGAAACCAAGGTTTAAAACCATTGCAGTTCCTACAACTCAAAAATTTCATTCATCCTTTTCCCTTGCCCTGTAAAACTATTTCAGAAACCCTAGGGACTTGGCCAAGAACTTTAAAGTTATATAATTCATTGCAAGATTAGTGAATTTATGCAGATCTATGTGTTGATTTTTGCATACTCCTAAATTAGATCCATCCTCTTTTATTTACAAAGAGAAATCTCCTTCCTAGCCAAAGAATCTGGCTGTAAATCACTTGCTATGCATCTGGCCAGCACCTGATTGCACATGCCATCACCAGGAAGGTTTCAGCACTATTCTCCATTATTTAATGATTGAAATACTTTTTTTACCTGCTCCCAAGGGCCAGAAGATTTATAACCCTTTGGGGACCTCTGGAGATAGAGTATTTCCTTTCACAGTTGCTCCTACTCTGATTGCAAATGATACTTGCAGGGTAACTAATATTATTTCCTCCTCCTCCACTTTCCTTTTCCTGAAGCCATCAGATTTGTTCATTTACTCTTATGTGTGTTACCGCTGAAGATGAACAGATCACACGGACACAGGTCGAGGTGTGGTGAAGAGAAGAGAGAGTTTATTTTTCCCTCCAGGATTTATAGGTTTCTGACCACGGCCAGAGATTGGATGGTCAGGATAACACTTTCTCACAGCACTGGCCATGAGAGATGTCCATCACAAGACGTGTAACAGAAAGAATGTACACATATCTATGTTTACAGTTACTGTCCTGGGAAAGTCTTTAGAAAACTATGTTAGCAAGCTCAGAAGCTGAGTTTTCAGGGCGACATATGTGCTCTTGCAAGGCACTCTAAGGCTCTGGTTTCTTGACTGAGCAGATTTCATGTGCTTCCAGTTTGAGGGAAATGCCAGTAGGGATTGAGTTTAGAGACAGTGCTCCCTCGTTAGCCTAAAATCTTTGTTTCCTGTGCCTTCTTCTATTGGAAAGGAGGTCTAGGAAATAGCTGTCCAAAGTATCCTTGGAAAATGTCAGGGAGTAAAATAAAAATCACTAACAAATTGTCCTTATATATGAGCTCTTTTAGTATCTTGTATGTGATACTGGAAATTTTATGAGTCTTTCTTCACTGCAGTTGAAAATTTGGAATTTGATGAGCACAATAATTTTATTTTATTTTATTATTGTCTTAATGCTCTATAGAGCTTTGCATTAGGTAATCTTCAGCACTTGAATGAAATAATAGTGCTTTTCACTCACTACAGTACCTGCAAATAATATATTAAAAGTATTTGTAGCAGCTTCTGGACACAGTCATCAAATATTTTAGCAATCCTCTGAGGATTCCTGTTCCTTAGCATCCTGTGTTCTTTGGGTTTTTCTAAAGTCTTTCAAAATGAGAACAAGAAAAAAAGAAAATGGAGAAAATGTGAAGAAAAGTAATATAAAGTATTATGTTCAACTTGGAGCTTATCTCTGGGAGTGAAGCATCACTTCTTGGAAAACATAATGAGATTCATGAAATTATGCAGAGTTGAACATCTTAGGTGAGGCATTTTAGGAAAATGGGTGCCAAAGAAGTCTTTGTTTTGGCTGAACAACTAATGAGATGTCCTTTAAAATATCTTTAATCATCATCTCAATGGTTGAACACCAAAATATGTTATCTGTAAGCTGAGATAGTTTTGAATGCACAGGAGTGGATTTAAGGCTGTGTGGTACTTCATTTCAGGATATGGGGAATTGTGTGTCTGTAATAAGGAAAAAATTTCAACATCATATTTTGTATATTATAAACATATCATGTTTTCTTGAAGGAATGAGCTTTCACAAAAAAGGCACTGTGAATTCAATCAGTTTTCCCTTCTGCATCATCAAGAAACATTATTGTTAGAATCCTGAATCTCTTATATTTGTCTGGTGCTGTTTTACTCTTCTTTTTAGTTCACTTTTCAAACGTGAGTGGTAGTGCACATTAATTTATGTTTAGTATTTTATCACTCTCAAAATCTGTTCTGTTCTCCTTCTTTCCACATTGTGACACTGATCCAACCTAAACCTCACTCTTGCGGGTTTTTTTGTTTGATTTGGATTTGAAAAACTGGAATCCTAAATATTGTTTTGGGTAACTGGATGACATGAAAAGCATAACTTATTAAGCACTTCCCTTCCTTACTTTGTTACACTAGTATATAGGATTTAATGTGTTTTTTCCTGTGTATTTTTTTCCACTGCTTATAAATTTAAGCATTAGTATGTGGTACAGACTCCATTTCCTCATAACTTTTATGGATTTAATTACATTTGGGCTTAATTTGGTTTAAAAACCCCTGGTTTCCTCACTTGTGGAAAGAGAGGATAATCAATTTTTCGCAGTTTCTGTTCCTTTTCCAAACTACTGTGGTACACAAGGAGGCTTACTAAAATGCCACTGAACCTTTAACCTGGTGCTTTTGACTGCCTTCATTGTAGTAGAGGATAGGGGCAGAGACATGGCAGCAATGTAAGAGCACAAGATACATGTGGCTGAGAGCAGCTTTTCCAGTTCCAGCAGAATAGCTTGAATGAAATATTTGGAATCTTTAATGTGAAAACTGGTCCCCAGATTTTTCAGATTGTGATTTGCTTTATTTGGGAATGGCAGGGAAAGGGCTGCTGCTACTTGGTGAGGCTGTTGGATTGGGAAGTGCAAATGCTGGTACTCCCCTTGAAAAGCTTAATTCAGTTTTATTTGTTTGATTTGTTTTTTTACTTAAGTTCTTTTCCAACCCATTATGAGAATCTGAAAAGCTTTATATTGTTCTGTTGGTGTTGCTCAGATCCTGAGCTGTCTATAAAAACTCATGGATTCCTGAAGTTGTTTTGGATATTGGATTTCAGGCAGTAAGCTGCTGGCTGCTGCTGCTAATTCTGTTGGTTGTTTTAGGCAGTGTTTGTATTTTAACTCTTGTACATGGTATTAAATAAAAAGTGGTTATGTCTTATTTTGTGGCACTAAAATGTTCAGCATGTGACCCCAAGATCTGATCCATGCCAGTGGCACCAGGACTGGTGCATCCCTTCCTTGGCAGGTCCCACTGCAAATGGAATAACCTTCCCCTGCCCTCCCTCTTCTTTTCCCACCATTCTGGAAGATGGCAGTGCTCTTTCAAAACACAAGAAGCTATTCTGATACCACGTCACAGAATTTCACAGGGATTTTTTTTTCTTCTTTTCCTCCTTTTTTGAGAAGCAGGCATCAAGTAGTACACAGGCCAACTGAAATACTGGGAAAATACTCAGCATCCTATCCATTTTGCATGGCAAGTGTCCTTCATGCTGTGGGACACATCAGCAATTTCAGACCTTTCAGCAGCTCCTCCTGTGGTCCCAGTCCTGCCCGTCTGTCACGCATTCTGCCAAGGTTGCCCCATCTCTCTATCATTTGATATGGGCTGAGAATGACAGGCAGGGGAGTGAGGGCAGCCACAGGCGAGTGGTGGGACTCTGAGTACAGCTGCCGAAAGCTGTCAGGATCTTGCCGGCTCATCCCCTAAAGGAAGATCTTCCATTATGATCTTTCTCTGTGGCTAGAGACTTTTCCAAATCCACTGCATGCTCTTCCAGAAGCCCTGATCTGAAGTTGCTGTTTGTAGGGATAGAAAGCATGCCAGAGATTTTCCCTTTTGTGCCTTTGGCATTCGCAGGCATCTTAGCCCTGTCTCTTCCCCAGGCCCCCTGATATTGTTCAAAGCCATCTTTGTGTGTCCCTTTACATCATGTTACCACTGTTTGCCTTTCCATTGTTTATTTCATGCCATCTCCTATGTTCTGGAAAGCTTCCCCAGTGTTATTGGACAACCACACTCTGTCTCTTTTCCCCCATGTCCCCTGATCTCCCCAGACTCCCTTTTCTGAAAGTACAATTTGAAGTGAGGTATAACATTCCCCCATATCCTGCTCCCATTTTTACTTACTCTGTTTTGCCTGATAGGGCAAATCACTCCTCCTCATTTTTAATAACAAGCAGAATGCTTTCAATTACAAACCTTTCCATCTTGCCACAGGATTAGTTTATAAACCACCACCAGTTTATTTTAAAATAAAAATTTTAAAAAGCAGGTTTTTTTTATGTAGCATTAGAAATATATATATATATATATTTTTTTTTACATAGGTTTTTTTTTTTTTTTACATCGTAATCCAGGGCAGTAGTAGCTGGCTCCCAATGTGCAATTTCCTTTTAAGTTTATGATCTAGGCACAGGACTTTTCAGTTGAAAAAACAAAATAAAAAACAAAGAAAGGCCCCCAAAATACCCAGCCTACATAGTGTGCTGGGACTGTTAGTGGGGCATAACAGCCTGGTAGGGTGAACTCAGACCTCACATACCCATAGAAAGAGTTATCTTGTCCCAAGACATTTATTCATTAAGCTGTGTTTATCCTGCCTCCCCTACTCACCCTGCAGCCTAAGCTACTACACAAGTAGTCCTATTTTTAATAGGAACATTCATAAATAAATTAGCCTCAGGGGCGGCTGGGAAGAGGTTACATCTGCGGTTATAGATGAAACAGCTCCACATGGCCAGGATGATATTATTTACTGCTTGGTTCTGTATTTCTGCTTGCTGCTTTGAAAAGCGCAGAAGTCACACCAACTTCAGTGTTGAGGATGGCTTGTTTTGCAGTTGGAAATCCTGATTTAAAATAGTCTCAGTACACAATTCTGCATTTTGCTGAAAAATGGGCACTTAGTTGAGCCTTTTTCTTCCCTGGGTGCCCCAAGGAGGTAATGCATGTGCGGATGATAAACCCAACAGGTGCCAGGGTTGGTGGGTACTGGAGCCAGTTGGCTTTGTGCCGGCAGCGCACAGTAGCTATATTGTGTCTCTAGGTTTTTGTGTGCTTCCATGTCCTTGTGAGGGATGGTATAACTCAGTTGAAATACATACTTAAACTCCTGAGGGATTAAGTGTGTTTCCTTTGCTTTACAGTTCAGAATTTTACAGTTTCTTTGTTTGGGGGTTCTCAGATTGCTTAATGATTTTTTTTCCACCCTGTTTTGCCCAGATGTGTATAATAGCAGTATTTGAACCTTACTAGGTTTGCCAATTTTATTACTCAACATATGGTATAGCCTTTTATTTTTGTCTAGTACATAATTCTTCTGCTGAGAAATCTCTTGGTACGGACTTCTTCCTTACCATTCTTCAATGGTTTGGTTTGTAACTTGTCTGTACTCCAAACTTCAGCTTTTTGGTAGTTATCTGAGGGGACAAAATGTCAGATGTTTTGCTTCTGACTGAAAAGTATTGTTTAAGCTGTCACTTACTGGAAGTCCCACAGTCAATTATTGTTAAAAGAGCCCCCTTTCCCACCTCCCTGGGAAGCTGTTGCTCTCTGACATAGGAGAAGCACGAGGAGAAGGCCTGAGATGATGTGGGTGCTGCATCAGCCCAGGAGCAAGGGCATCCCAAGCCCACGAGTGGCTCCTCTGTGGGTCTGCCATTAGCTGTGCTGGAGAGCCCGAACTTCCTAGTGAGGAGGATGAGCCCACATGGGGTCTGCTCAGCCAAGGCTGGTGGTGTTGTGGAGCACGTTCAGCCTCAGACTGGATTCTTGCAGAGGTTTGGGAAATTAGTGTTTATTTCCACTTCTAAAGCATTCCAAAACCCAGACTCTTATCTGCTCTTCTCTTAGCCGTATGGGGAAGTTAGAAATGAGACCCACATGGGCAAGTTGGTTTCCCATGATACAAAGATACATTCATTGCTCCAAGCATTATGTAGTCCCTCCAA
The DNA here is from genome assembly GCF_030490865.1 of Poecile atricapillus. NCBI lineage: Eukaryota > Metazoa > Chordata > Aves > Passeriformes > Paridae > Poecile > Poecile atricapillus. The sequence continues at coordinate 11,647,649 of NC_081265.1, read as the reverse complement.
ATCCCTGCATCTGTGGCTCATCCTTGCATATTTATTCTGTATTTATAGTGACCAGCATTTGCAGAGAATGTGAGTAGGGATTGTTTTCCTGGTAGGCTTGGGAGCGGATTCTTTTGTGGTTTACATCTCTATAACTCAATTAAATTGCATTAGGATAGACTTACATCAGCTGAGTTCTCTGCCTGGAGTCAAAGTATAATTCTTAATAATGACGGTTTTACAAGTGATTTTTCTTTATAAAATTTCATTAGTGTTTTTTTCTGAGTGGTTTCTTAAGCTTTTCCTCCTTTGTAGCAAAGTCTGTAAGAGACTTCAGACTAAGAATATTTTGTTTGAGAGTCAGAGACTCAGAATGATTTGTAGTCTACTGAAACTATCCCAAATGTTCTATTTGCATAACTCTTGTATAAGCTTCCCATTTCAATTGTAAAGGCACAGATCACTTGAATTCTATCATTTGTTTCCCAAGCAATGGGAATAACACATGGCTTTCTCTTGGCAAATAGTTAATGTTTGTATCTGAGTTTGGAAATTATAAATTGCTGTCTGGTGCTAATTGCTAATAATTGTAATAATAGTGTAATCTTCCATATAATGAGAAAAAATATTATTTCATTTAATCATTCCTGATATTCACAGTGGTTATCTTGTTAGGTGCCTTGAGGAAAGGAATAAAATTCTGAAGCTACCAGGTATGTCAGTCATGTATCAGACAGAAGACCTAGTTAGAAAAATCCTTTTCTTTTTATTTTCTTTAAATAACAGGCAGAACATTACATGATATATTTTTCAAAACACTAATAATATCTGGCCATCCCTTGTCTGGAACTCAACTGTTGACTTCCCAACAAGTCTAGTTACTTGGAAGCTGATGCCCAAATTACTGAGCTGTCATTCCAGTGTTAATTAATTCCTAACCTTTTACTATGATTAGGTTGGCTGAGCTTTTGGTTGCTGTACTGGGATTATCCCATTGGTGATACCTGTTGAGATATCTGCTGGCTCCTTCTGCAATTATTCCCATAGCAGACACTCGGGGTTAGGTTTTTTGCCAGACTTAGTAACTGTGAATGAGGGTGAGTACTAAAGATGAGATAAGCCATACGGACAAGTGGTGGGGAGCTGGACAGCTCTTTTTTTAATCCATATTTCAGGGCAATGTGTTGTTGAGGCAGACAACTGGAGTCCAGAGTGTATTTTAAAATCAAATAGGCCTTTGACAAAGGCACCAAACTGGGGCAGTGTAACAGTGACTGTGAAATGTAGGGTTTGTAGGACTGGTAAGTAAGAAGAACCAGGATCAGCTGTTTCCTTCACTAAAACCTCCCATTGAAATTTCTCCTTAAGCTTCTTTCTCAACATTCCTGTCATCCTGAGAAGTTTTATTTTGCCATTAGAAAGACACCCAGCATGTGTTTCAGTTGTACTAGGAACTGTGCCGTTGGAGCTGAGCAGAGCTGCTGGCACCTCATGCTGCTCCCACCAGGAATTCCTTGGCATCTCTGGCGTGCCTGGGCTAAGGATGGGATTGAACCCACTGTTACAGCTGAAGTAGCATGGCATAAATAGCACACAGGATACATTTTTGCTCCAATGATAAGATAAAAAAATATTTTAATATGTATTCAGTTTTTAATGTGTCCTTTGGAAGTCCTTCTGCCCAGCCCTTTAAGTGGGAAGGGTTTTCCCAGCTCAGATTCTTGGGAAGGCTTATCTTCAGGTGCTAGTGCAAGGGCCTGGAGAACCTTGGGTAATCCCACAGCTCCTTGCTCGCTATTGACACTCAACTTGTGTTTTAAATGACTTAAAACAAACCAAAAAAAAAACCCTCAAAGTATTAGCTCTTAAAACTTTATCAATTCAGAAGTGTTTCTATTTAGTATAACTATACATCCATACTATTAGGTTTTTAATTAGCAGTATTAGAGGCTGCATTTGGTGGAGACCTATTTTGGGTTTCAGTTGTCTGAATTCTGGAGGGTTTCTGTGTGTGCCTAAATTACAACCAGTATGAGTGATGGTAGTGCTGCACTCTCCTAGGAGACATTAAATTCCCATCTGGATATTGGTTGGTAGGATATAATTTGTCTATGATAAGCTGTTCAAGGGCAGGTTGGATGGAGCTCTGGGCAACCTATTCTAGTGGAAGGTGTCCCTGACATGGCAGGGGCTGGCATGAGATGATTTTTAAGTTTCCTTCTAACCCAAACCATACTGGGATTCTGCAATTACTAACAATGCTTATATCTCCTGTGCCCTACAGTCCAGAAGGATTGGTTTCTTCTCTTCAATATCCCTTTGGATGAGGCCTTTTTCTAGTGCTGAGGATTTTTTTCACTTTTCATGTATTTCCTTGTGATGACTGACTGACTGTTAAATAATTTGTAAAAACTTCTGAAGAATATCCAAGAAGATCATCCTTTCTTCACAATTTCATTTTTATGATGGGACAGCATGCTGGGAGCCTGGAGTAATCCTGACCAGCACTGTCCCCATCTCTTCGGGTTTTACAGCAGACATTGCAAAGTGCTTAGTGGATTTATGTCTCCCCAAATCCAGTTTGTCTTCTGTTTTTCAGTAAATCTCACAGCCAGTGCAGTCCCCCAAAAGGTTGCTCAGTAATGGACATTTATGGGAACATTCTCAAAAATAACAGAAAACTTGCAAGGTCCTGGAAATGCCTTTGGATTTTGCCATAATTCAGTAAGCTATTAGCAGCTCGCTTTTTGTTTACTAATACTACCCCATTTACATATACTTGTGTGGCTGTGCATTAAAATACATGTCTTTCCAAACAATGACAAACCACGAAAATATTTTAGAGCTAGATCGTTTCATGAAACTTTTGAGTTCGGGAGGCGTGAGGATTTTTTCCAGCCACAGGGAGAATTGTTTTAAGGTACTGGAGTAATTTAGATTAAGAGGTGATGCTTGGCCTTAATGAGTTCTGGATTTAAATAGTGTGGGAATGAAAAGAACATGAAATGACTTCTTCAGGATCACTCTCTGGGCTATTAACACCTGACCTAGGTTGAAAACCAGGTTTTTGCTTTTTGGTTCAGAGTTTTATCTACACTTGGATCAATCCTGGACCTTTCTCAGGCAGAAGGAACAGAAAAGGTAAATAAATCTCCTTTTCTTAGAGCATGACTGTGCACTAGTGCAAAAAAGGTAAATTAAATCTTGATTCAAGCAAGGCATTTACATGGAGGCTGGGAACCATTAATGCCATTAGCAGATAGTCATCTGCAAAACTGCACTGTTCTGGTCTCCCATATGCAAGAAAAATGAACTCAAATGGGAACAGGTGCTGAAAAGAACTTGCTGCAATGTGTGAGGGAACAGGGAGGCAGACTTACAAGGGGTGGCTGAAAGAGCTTGGCTTGTGTGGCTTGGCAGGACAAAAACTGGTGTGGATCTGATTGCTCCATAAATATATCCAGGGGTAAGTACCAGGAGGAAAAGGACCTTGCTGTGGCTGGAGAGCAGTGTTGGCAAAAGAATTAGTGGGCAGAAATTAGCTGTATGTAAATTTAAGCTGGAAATGGGATGAAGGTTTCCTGTTATCATAAACTTCTTAGTGATTTATGAACCAATGATCCCTTGTGTATCACATAACTCCTTGTGCTCCAGGGGCAGCACAGCCCCATCCCTTTATTCAGCACTTATTTCAGCTTCCACAGAAAGGTTGAGTAACCTGCTGAAGTTTTACATCCAGCTGTTTAAAACAGAAAACTCCAATAAAAGCCTAGCTTGTTGTCTTGCCTTTGGATGAAATTACCAAAAATGTATGAATGTTGTTTAATAGATCTATTATTTGCCTTTTTATTCCTCTAATAAGGACTCATTCCATTTGGGAATCTAGTTTTTGGGGATTTTTTCCCTATGAGTGGCCCTGGACTGAATTTAAAATGTGATGTATTTTCATCATGCAGAACAATACCTATTCCAAACAGCTAAAACCTGTCATGTTTCTTCAGTCCAAAGAGCTGATGCACCTGCCTGGACCAAGAATTAAGTAGATAAAAACTGACCTTGCCGAAGCTTCCCGGTCATTACAACTGCTGTGTCTGAGGAGCTCTGCTCCCTGGCAGAGCTCAGAGCTACTGTCTCGTCCATTCCCAGCGTATCCCTGGTGCCTCCTCTGCAGGTGCCGTGGCTGCTGCTTGCAGAGACCTGAGTGATTGATGGTGCTACCTAATTTTAAATTGCATTTGAAGCTTTATTAATCTGTGATCACTAATCAGAATGAAAGTTGGTTTTTGTTGGCTTTTATTACTCATTCCACTTTGTCCATATTAGTTAAAGGCATAATGTGATTGCTGCTCTAGTTTTCCCAATACATGACATTCCCAAGGGATCCCCTTCACTAAAATCTAGATTTCTCTTTTCAGCTTGACAGATTGCTGTTACAGCCATAGAATGCTTTCTAATGCTTTACAGTTCTCAATGCAAAGAAACTTCACGTTGTTTTCGTAAGTGAGAGTGACATAAATGTTAAAATGCCTCCTGTTACTTAATATTTAATTATGAAAGCATCCACTGGAAAAATAGTATGAGCCTGGTGTAATCGGCACTGGGGCAGACCTGCTAATCTTTTCATTTGGTCTAGACATCAAGGATGCTTTGTACTAGTCTGGCTGTAGCCTGATAATCTAAGACCTTCAGGACTAAAAGTTTCAGGACTCTTTATGAAAGGAAAAACTCCTCCATAAAACCCCTTAGGTTTGGTAATTCCTCAGGCTGATTAAATGCCTGTTTGATTAGTTCATGGAAAGGGTATTTGGATGAACCTGACTATGGAAGCAGCTTGGCTCTGTTAGTGCCTTGATGTCTGAGAGAGCAGCAGCCCCTGGGTGTCATGACAAGGGTGCTGTTCCTGCTTCTCATGGCTCTTTGAACTCAGATAATTCTGATTAAACAGCATTTTCATGTTACTTAGAAAATATTTTTGTAATTAGTTATGTTCCTAAAGAGATCTACAATTCCTGGCAATTGTTTGGAAGTGACAAATGGGTTTCCTTGCTCTTTTCTCTCTTTCTGTTGTTAAGTAGCAACAATTCTTGTTATCTATTTAAAAACAATTTAAAGATTCTAAATAAACACCAAAAACAATTGCCAACAGTCTGTTTTTCAAAACCTATCCACATACTTCTCATGTATCACAGTCCAGTCTGTAACATTGTTTATGTCAGACCTCTGCGTCTTTAATTACAGAGTGGGTGGGAGTGCAGCAGCTGGAACCCCCTTCACCTGTAAGATGCATTGGAAAAGTCATTCAGGGTCAAAACAAAGAAATTCTGTCTCAACAGTGGCCAAAACTGAATGCCTGAGGAGGAGTATCAGAACATAAATGAGGTCTTGTGTTTTTGATGAGTATTTTAGTTCTTTGAATGGAAAAATTTAGATTTTATCTAGCCTGGAAGAATTCCAGTGCTGTCTAAAGAAAACTTGCTGTCTCAATAAAACCACTGTCTTGTCTGGCACAGCGCTGGGAAGCGCTGCTGCAGCTCCGCCTTGGGGAAGTGGTGATGATGTGAGTGCTGGGATGGGTGAAGCACGATGTGCCTGAACTTGCCTTTGCTGGACTAGGAGCAGCTCCCAGTGTGCCTGTGCCAGTTTGCACTGACCTGCCCCAGCCAGTTTGTGTTGAGATAAAACCCAAGTCCCCTGTAATCTGATGTTACCCTAGAAATTGATAACTGTGACATTAAGGAAATACAAGCTGGGAATGCACAGTGGAATTACTTTTTGTCCTCTGGATAACAAGGCAAAGCCTGGCTGTAGCATTTCTGCAAATCTGTCACCATGGACTGTGCCCAGTGTGGAAATCCAGGCGTGGAAAGAGTTGGAACCCCACAGGGGTGATGTTGCAGTCAGCAACCTCAGGATCTCGTCCAGGGAGGCAGCAGGATTCTGGGGACCAGCATGGAACACCAACGAGACGGGCCTTTGTTCATGAAACCATTTATTGAGCATGGGAACAAACTCTGATCCAGAACAAAGAGCCCTGAATAGAGGCACGACAGGGGTTATTGAGGGACAGAACCCCTGAGGGTCTCCACCTTTGAGGATGGATGTCAGGGTCAGGGACGATTAGAAACACAGCAAGGGAGAAACTCCCCAGGGACTCAAACCAAATCAGAACCCCTGGGCCGCCCTTCACAAGGGGTTTGGGGTGGGACAGTGGGACAGTCTTCCTCGAGGCACGTCGCCGCAGGGTGAGATGGAGCTGCATTGCCAACTTTGCTGGTTCATAGTGGGTTTGATTTGGTGCTGCTTTCCTGAAGTAGCATGGCTTGATGATGGTGGAAATACTAACCTTGTGTGTTTAGAGAGTTCTGTGTTTGTTGTTCTGTGTTCAGAGAGTTTCAGGAAAGGTGCCGATACACATCTCCTGCACTTCCAATCCCACTTGCCTTTTTTCCTTTCCCAAAAGAGTATCTTCTGTAAAATGCAGATCATAATTTACTTATTTGTGGGGAGGAAAGACAAGAGGATACAGCAGAATTAAATAATGGTGTTGTTTTTTTTCTTTCCCTTGTTTCGAATAGTCAAGCAGGAGAAACAGCCCTTCTGAAATGTATTTATATAGAGATGGTGAGGCACTGGCACACATTTCCCAGGCAGGCTGTGGACTCCCCAGCCCTGGAAGTATCCAAGGCGAGGCTGATTGAGGCCTGTAGCAACCTTGTCTAGAGGTAGGTGTCCCTGCCCATGGTGGGGTGTTGGAACAAGATGAGCTTTAAGGTTCTTTCCAAACCTATGATTCTACAATTCTGTATCTGTAAATATGGTTTGTTTGCAGTCTGTAACTTCTTGGAGCAACATGATCTTTCCTTTGTTTAATCAAAGGCTGTGTTTGCTAAGAACTGAGTGCTGGGTAATGAGATGGTTGACTAAGGTGAGGTTTGACTGAAGTACTCTAGAATGACAGGAGAAACAGCTCAAGGCAAGGCTTGGGGCTTAACTAGGACTTCCTGTGGCATCTCAGTATTTGCAGGTCATCGTGCCTCCCCTTCCCTATTCCCTGCCAGCTTTTAGAAGCTCAGCTTAGTTATCAGCAGCTTGTCTGCTAATAGGCACAACAGTTCTCTATCAAGGCTTTTTGAGCAAAGCATCTGGAAATGTGGAAATTTGAAAGAAGTATCACTGGTGAAACCCAACAGAGAAAAGCTGTGAGGTTGGGAGAGGGAGCTGGCAAACTGTAAATATTTATATACTAAATGCATGTGCTGGTGTGTAAATGAAGTGCTTATAAAGCCTATGAGCAATCTTCCAAACCTGCCTTGGGTATGGTTTAGTTCAGAAAATGTATTTTAAACCTTTATTTGTGTGAGCATGTGTTTAGAGGGACACTGCCAAGGAGCATGACAGGGCTGGGTGCCCAGTGTTCTGCTAGGACAAGGCGCGTGATGCAGAGTTCCTTTTTCTTCATGGCACTTCTTTTATTTTTCTAGTTGCTGGTCCTGGGACCACAACTGGATCTATTTGTCTAATTTCTGATTGTTTTTCAAAGCTGTAATTTTTTCACATAGTTTCCCTCAACTTTTTAGACAAGCACCTAAGGGTAGAGCTAATAAAAAGAAATCGTATTTACTAAATCACACAATTCTGTTATTTTTTTTCATGATTTTTTCAGTGTTTAAATGACTTGGAAAATGCATTTAGATTTCTTTCTAATTTTAATACTTCAATTAAATAAGTAGATGGGCTATGCATTATCTTTTGCAGCAGTTTTGGTAATATAAATATCTGATCCCAGATATTTATAATTTTCAATGATTATTTTAATTTTTTTCGAAGTGTAACATACAGATATAGTAACTATGTGCTTTGATCGTTTTATTTCATGCTTCCTCTATAAATCTTAGTTCAAAAGGAGAATTACTGAACATTGCAGTTAATTTCACCACTTCATATTTAATGATTATCATGTAAGAGCATCTTGGGACTTGTCTACACAGGAACTACAATGTAATTAAATGGAGGGATACATTTAAGAACTTGCTTACATGGGGAAATTAATCTGAATTTTAATATGATGTGAATTTTTAATCCAATTTTTTTTTTCTTGGTATTTATTTTATAGGTGTTTTTGTTTTGGAGTAAGAACTTGTTACAGTTTGTTTTGGAATTGCAAAGTTAATGTTTCTCAGGTATCTACACACACTTTCATCACTGATGAACTGAAATCTGGTCAAATGTAGGTGTTTCACCATATGTTTTTGGTTGTAGAAATAGGGCAATATTTATTTTGAGTTTCAGTTTGCAATGTTGGGGGTTTTTTTTAATTTCAAGAATTTCCATTAGAGTAAGTGATTTGATTTTTCAATTATTGTTTCAGAGGACCTAATACCCTTTTATATTTTGATTTTTGTATGATTTTCCTTTTGCATAGGTGCATATATGTGTTGGGCAGCACCACATATGGATCTGGGCTCAGGGATAAGCAAATGAAATTCTTTGTTTTATCCTCTACTTGCCAGCAATGATCAGCCCTTGATGCTGGACTTCCAGTCTTTTGTTTTCTTTTCTTACACAGAATCCCAGGGTGGTTTGGTTTGGAATGGACCATGAAGTTCATCCAGTTCTACCCCCTGCCATGGCAGGGACACCTTCCACTATTCCAGGTTTCTCCAAGCCCCGTCCAACCTGGTCTAGGATACTTACAGGGATTCAGGGGCAGCCACAGCTTCTCTGGGCACTTTATGCCAGGGTCTCCTTACCCTTACAGGGAAGAATTTTTTCCTTATCCCAGGCAAGCCTCCCCTCCAGCAGCGGGAAGCCATTTCCCCTTGTCCTGATACTCCATGTCCTTGGAAGAAGTCTCTGTCTTTCTTCATGTATATATTCTTCCTTGCCTATCCTTTTGATCCAGGATGAGATACTATAATGCACTTCCATTACCACAATAAGACTTTTCATGATTCTGGGTTTAGTTTCATGGAAAGCGAACACAATATCCAAAGCACTCGTGGTGCAGTCTGGCTTTAATGAAGCCTTTCGTGAAGTGCCTCAGTCAAGCGTCCTGCTGAATCCAGATGATTTTTTCCTTTTTTTTTTTGGGGCTGAACAAAGCACCAGTCCAAACCATCTAGCTTTAGCAAGACCCGTGTAGTCAAAGCTTCCCCTTTCCTATGGTGGCACTGACAGGAAGTAGTTGGAAATAGTCCCCCCAGAAGCTCTCGGATGGATGGATACTGGCACCCAGGGGAAATCAGGCCACTGAGGTGCACAGTTGGTTATTTTTTTCCCAGTAGATGCTCAGAAAATTTCATATTGGACTAACACTTAGCAAACAAAGGTGACATTTGAGCCACCTGGAAGACAAACCTGACAAGAATGGCATTTCCATATCCATATTAAAAACCATTGGGAGTTCACTGCTCTGGTAATATCCATTTCACTGGGCTGCAAAAGCTTGAGCCCTTTGGCTGAACAGGGAGTTCCTGGTTTAATAACCCTTTTCTTGTGTGCAGTTTTAGACATGTGCTTTGATGTGGAGCAGTGCTGCTGTAACAGCACTCATGAGCAAGAAGCTGCAGTGGAGTTGAAGGGAACAAAAGCTACCCCAGGTTTCATGTGGAAAGCACCAATTCATTCCAACATATTGATGCTCATGCAGTGCTTAGAACAAGTCTTGCTTATATGTCATTATGTTCCTTATTATGCTTGTATTTTAAGAATAGCCTTCTAAGAGAGAGAATTATCTTATTTTGTCCCTATATTTTCCTTTTGGCAAAAATCTTTCTGTTGCCAGAACTCAGATTAAAATTAATGTTGTTTAAGCTTCTAAGGCTTTTGAAAGGATCACTGGCACAAAATAAATAAATGTATGCAAGTAAATAGGTCATTATACCTTAAAAAGAGGGGAGGTAATTTGATTTGGTGTCTTAACCTTTACCTTGGTTTCCAAGGTAAAATTAATAGTGTGTGGAATCCCTCTTAGTAACGTGACTCGGAACTATTTATTTTTCAACTCCTCTTTTGAGATTGATGGGTGTGTTATCTTAGCATTTGGGAGATGCAAGCAGTGCTGGAATGACAAACATTTCTCATTAGCTTTAGAAAGATGGATGGTGTGATCACTCTGCAACAGGTTTGGGTGTTTGTGCTTTCCAATGGGTGACTCTTTCCATGAGACTCTTGCTTCACTTTCATTCTTAGTGAAGGGGAAGGAAAGGTGAGAGCTAATTATGGGTTTGAGATGTCTTTTGTAATGTGACTTCTCAGTATACAGATTTGTCATCCAGCTCTCAACAGAAGAGCATAGTGATGGTCCTTCCCAGTTCATGGTCCCAATTGGTGCATTTTGCTTTTAGAAAAGAAGATGGTTACTGGATTTTACTGCAAAGCTGGTGCTAAGTGATGAGCTACACCTCGGATATTCGTTATTGTATTATTATTGTGTTGTTACTTTATTTGGCAGTTCTACACATTCTGTATAAAATTATGTTTTAAAGAAGAAAAATCCCTTACCAAAACTAACCTGCTATGGGCAAAATCCTTAGGCTTGACCAGAATCTTTATATTATATATAAAGATTATATGATATATTATATTATATTATATTATATTATATTATATTATATTATATTATATTATATTATATTATATTATATTATATTATATTATATTATATTATATTATATTATATTATATTATATTATATTATATTATATTATATCTATAATATATAGATACTTGTGAGCATTTCTTACATGTCTTTTGATCTGCAGAGTTGTGATAGCCTTAGGAGGAGAGAATACTTTGAAAATACCACACGTGTTGCCTGCCACATCAAATATCTGTGAAATTAATTAGAGAAAAAATACATGATTAATATATTGATAGCTTTCTGGTAAGTTCTATACAGATGGAAGAGAGTGATTTCTTTTAATTTACTTTATTGCCAAGATTTAAAACTACGTAAAACGATTGTCATGAAAAGAAGTTACAACATTGCACTCACCCATGTGCCTGTGATATTCTCCCCTAACAATTAAAACTCTTCAGTATATTAGGAACTGGGCTCTTTTTGGCTCTGGGAACACACACTGGAAGGAAGCACAGTGAGAATATTCTGCCAGTGCAGTGTAAATCCTGAAATGCCCCTTAGGGTTCCCATGCTCTCTTTTTAGACATTGGAACAACAGGAGAAAGTTTGGTTTAAACTTTGTTGTAAACTCTCTCCTACAGATTTGATTGATTCCCCAAGTGTACTGTATATAAAATGTGACTTGAAGTTCTCCTTGATATCATCTCCTAATATTTAAAAGTAGTAATTCCTAAGGAATGATTTTATTAGGACGTTTGAGCTGTGGGTAAGTGGAGCAGGTGAGTTCTGTGACATTTGAACATTGTTAGCATGCTGCATTGCTGAGGCATGTCAGTAAAGGCGTATGCCAGTTGACACCCTGGTTCACATTTAAACTTTTTTACTGATTCTGTTACAGCATTCCTGCATTTCATCCATTGTGGGTTTTGGAGCTTTGAGGTTTTTAATATTTTGGCCAGAAAGAGCTGTAGATTTTCATTTTGCCAAATTTGGCCAGACCAAAGCAAATTCTCTTTCATAGATGCCAGGAACTTCAAGTATAAAAATTAATTTATTTCTGAAAATAAAAGATATTTTGAACAAGCAGTTTATATGTTTGCGCCTACTGAAATAACCTCTGCCTCCCCAAAAGCAGGCAAACCTGCAGCTGTATGTACAATACTACTTTTGTCTGTCTTGGAAGAAGAAAAGACTCACTAATAGGATGTGTCAGCCATGAGCAGTTAAAACCAACACATCTCCATGTGATATAAGAGAACAGTTTATGGATTAATACTCAGGTTCCTGGCAGGAAGCACATTGCAGTGGATTAGTATTCTTACTGTTTGAGTGACAATTTATAAAAGGCTGATTAAAATGACCTGGATCTGGGACACATGGGTTGGAGCCAGGAGATGTGTGGAAGTGATTTAAACCTCACCTTCCTACTTCCCTGTTCTAATCTCCTGGGCAAGAGCAGAGCACAGTGAGGCTGCTTGATTTTACAGCTCTCTAATAGTCACAGGGGACTGAAAGCAGCTGATTCTAATGGTCTGGAGGCCTCTTGAGTGACCTGCTCCTTCTGCAGCTGCCCAGGCTAAATCCAGGAACTCAGGATCCTGCTGTACTTACTAGGGAGATAAATAATAAATAATAAAATCTTCACAGCTCCTGCCTCTGTTCTCACTCCTCTGGAGGAGATTTGTGTCTCCTGGTTGAATCGGGATCTCCTGCTTGACTTGAGTGCTGCATTGAGCAGCAGAAATGCTTCCCCAAGAGTTCCTGAGTAACAGCTTTATTCCACCACAGGAATTTGTCTAAGCCATCTTCAGTATCAGATTTTATCTGCAGTATTGCTCAAAGCAGCTGCACTGTGTCCAGAGGACCTGGCCTGGTGTATTTTAGGACATATTGTAACTTAAACCAGATACTGACCTTGTGCAATAGGTGAAGAGATTGTTATTTGAAGTTTTGTTTGTTTTTTAAATTATACATTGCACTCATAGCATGCTGGCGTTGTGACAAATACAATTCAATGCAAAGGAATCTCTTGAAGAAAATGTCTTTGCAAAGTGATTCAGGGGATATTTTGGTAAGGCATAAAGGTGGTATTTTTCTTCAAACCTAATAATGGTTCCTAAAATACATAGTAATAGCATAGTTCCTGAAGAAGCTATGTTACACATGTCAGATGCTTCTGACAACTATTTAATGATGATAATTCATCATTAAAAACTTGCAGGGCTAGGGAACAGATATGGGGTGATCAGAGCTCAGTTGTGGAAGTGTGTGTGGAGTGGTGAAGTTTTCTTATTCCAGGGCAGTACAACACAGATGAAAGTTGCTTCATTGCCTTGTCTCCATGACCCTGGAAAGAAAGAACACTTTAACCCCTCAGTGAGAAATAGACCACTGAGGTAGCTGCTTCTCTCCTGGGGCACATGATGCACCAGCACAGCAGTGGGAGTGGTGTAACAGCTTTGGCCTTTCCCTTTCCTCTTTTTGTGTCCAGGGTGACCTGACCCAGTGACACAGATCAAAAAATTGAAGATCCTGAGGGAAATTAGCTGATTTTTGGCCAAATCAGGTTGTTCTGTGGGTGCAGTTGGTTGGGTGAGCACAAGGGAAGGGTATGAATTGTTTATCTAACTGAAACACATTTTTTAGCAGTTTTCATTTTAAGTCGAAAAAGAAGAGCCTGACAGCAACAAAATCCAGAATGATGGGAAGATATTCAGTGCAGCGTGTCCTGCACTTGGAAATTGCCTCCTTTGATCAAGGAGCCCAAAAGCATTGATGGGCAAGTGTACTCCTGAAAGAGGGGCTCAAGAAAGGCTTGGAGTAAGGAGCTTTGTTTCTGGATGCATTAATTGTGTGCTAGATAGAAAGGACTTGGTGGTGGTAAATGTATAAAATTATTAGTCTTTGGCAGCTGGCCAGAAAGCAGTATTCCTTCCCATGGAGGTTATTTTTCCAATGTGGGTAACATGAGGTGAAGCCTATCTATGGTATCCAGCTTTCATTTCCCCTGAAGCCATGGCTGACCTCCATGAGGTCTTGGGAATACACTAGCTAGGTGGATCAGAAAATCTAGTTTTCAAGATGGAGCAGCTTATAAGGGCCTGCTTTTATTTTTATTTTAATGTCATTTTTGTTATGTTCTCTTCTTAGCAAAATGTGATTTTAATGAGAAGAGCCAGACTCATTGGCGGTCACCTGCTCTGTTTCTCATTTACTAAACTAGGAGATTCATGTCTTTTTTCCCATTTCAAGCTTTGGACATCAAGTGCAATGAAAAAAATGAGGTTAAATGAGCTAATTTTTCATGCATTGGTACTAGAAAACTTGAATCAAGATGAAGACAGGAAAAATGTTTTGTGTGGAGTGAAGTAGATGAAGAATTTTGGTACAAATGCCATGTTATTTAACTTGTAAAGTTAAACATACAATGAAAACAACATGTACTCCTTAATTATTATTTCCTTGCTTCTTGTGGCAGGCTTGGACACAGCAAGCCCAGGGTCTTTCCTTCCACTCTCACTGCTCTTCCTCAAGTGTGTGCTACAAGCACATCCACGCCTGCAGAGCCAGTGGTTTATCCAGCTGGGCTTCCCCAGTTACCAGCAGTGTATTTCAGGGTATGTCCATCGTCCTCTCCTCTATCCTGACCCCTCATCACTGTGACAAGCCCCACATGCAGCAGCAGCAGCATTAGGAACATGTTATATGTCACGTTATGTGACACTCCACATTATCATAGCCATGAGCTTTTCAAGCTCCTTGTAATGGCACTTGTGGTATCAAAGGATGTTGTTTGGCCAGAGTGCTGAGGAAGAGGCTCAAGCTACAAGAGCTCAATGACCACTTGTTTTGTTGGTCAGAGCAATTAAAAAGATTTGGATGAGCTGAAAACAGTCATGGAGCCCTGTGCCAGGCGTGCTGGCGGCTCCAGCTGCTGCTGCCAGTTACGGATACTGAAATACTAAATGCCATTTAAAGCCTAAGAAACTGCCCCATTCTGCGGAAAGTGTCTCTGGAATCCTTGGAAAGCCACACTTGTGAGTGGTCAAGAGAATAACAGCATCACCTCTTGAGCACTTAAAAGCAGAGCTGGCACAACTGGTTGTTAGTCCAACAGGTCAGATGTGTGCCTACCAGAGTCTGCCTTCTCCATCCTGAAAATCTCTAAAGTCACAAGTATCAACATTTTCTTAGTCATTTCCTCCTGTGTATTCCCTGTATAGAGCAACGGGCTTTTAAATGCTGGCTAATAGTAGGAATGTGTCTTTTGTGGGAAAAAAGAAAATAAACTGTGTCAGATCCTTTATGTGGCAGACCATTCCAGTTTTGTGGGACATGACAGTCTGGGGTTTAGCTGCCCTCCTCTGTCTACAAGTGACATTGTTCAGGCTTGCATCAATCTCGTTTTTAATTAGAATCCTCTTTGAGATGGAAAGTATCAGAGTAGATCTGTAGTAAGACTGGGAACTTCACACCCAGAGGGTTTTCAGATACTGCCTTTAAAAAAAAAAAAAAAGAAAAAAAGAAAAAGCTATTTCTAATCATTAAAATATTTGCTTTGCTTTATTTTCATATCTTGAAGACAAACAGGTGCTGTGTGCCCTTTATGATTCTCAAATATACAATCTCCAAGCCAGTGGTCTCCAAAGCCTTCTCTTGTTTGCACAATTAGGGTAGGATTTTCAGAATCACTCAGTGTTGGTCTGTCTCTGCTCTCATTGAAGTCAAACTGCCGTTGACTTCAGTGAGAATCGTGTTAGATCAGTACACGAGTGCTTTTGAAAATCCTTCCCTCCACTTTTTTTTTAGTCACATCTGTGTACAATTGAGTAAAAAGACTTTTGTAATATGATTTAATTATTCTTTGTTGTTTTCATATAAAAGTGATTGAAAGGAAACCAGAAGGAAATCTGTAATAATCTTGACTTCGATCTTATTTACCCTGAATTATATGTTATGTTTTTCTTCTCCATTTATGTAATTATGTATTACTTTATGGCAGTGTAAGATAAATCACTGAAAACATGAGGAATAGAAATAATTAGGCAATACAGAGAGGAAGAACAATCTCAGAGGAAAGTATTTGATGCTTTGTGGTCTGGTGGGTTTCCAGTGTTGCTTAAAGCAACTTTTGGCTGTGTGTGAAAAGCGGGAGACTTCATGTGAAAGGCTAGTGCTGAAACCTGATGAATTTGGAGGCTGCATGGCCAGCTGTGAGGAATGGCTTTCTGGATGTCACCTTCCCAGGAAACTGCAGGTTATTGCCCAGATATCCACAGTCTGCTCTGCCACTGTGCTTTCCACACAGTTTGGGTCTACCTGTTCCTCCTTGGTTCATGCACCTTTTTGGTTTCCAGCATGTGTTTCAGTGGTGTTTCTGGTTAACTGTTTGCTCTTGGGCAATACCAAAGAAAATCAAAGAGAATCAGGGCTTTTTGTAGCTCGGGAGGATTGGGAGAACCCCAGAAACACCTAATTCAACAAGATCAGTATTTACAAGACTTACCCCCTATACAGTCCAACTTCACCTCTGGCTGTAGATATTCACTGAAGTGCTCTAGTGGGGCATCAGCTCTAGTGTTTTTTATTTGTATCATATTAATGTTTGCTTGGGTTTGTAGCAAGAGATTTTAGCTGAGGAGGAGCTTTGGCCATCACCTATTGCTCATCTCCACCTCCCATTGTGGTACAAAGCAGGGGGGATTTTGGAACCCAGCAGAAGGAGGTGACTGCTTCACTCATTAGTGCCAAAAATTTACCTGAACTGCGCTTCTGGGGGGCTTTGAAGAGAAATATGTAGATCCATAGGGCAATTGTTATATGGCAAAGCACACATGGAAGCCTGCTTGAATTCAGGGGTGGTTTTGCAATGGGAGGACCTCAGATTGACCTTGAATTAAATTGCCTTTTAATGGCAAGGTACCATTCCATCTTTAGTCTCCTGGGGTTATCAGTTCTGCTATAAATATGTGTGTTTAGCATTAGAGTAAAATGTTATGTCACTGCATGGCACACTCGTTGCCTGTTTCAGCTGCTGCTGTTTCCACCATGTGTCACCGATTAGAGCTGAGCCAGTGGCCAGGCTGGTCCTTGATACACTTGAAATCCAAAGTGGTCTATGAAAGATGTTTATTAGATGAAGTGTGGCAGATCTGTTTGATAAACATTATGTCATATTGTTCCTCTTTGTGCACTCTGTTGGTGTTTTCATGTGAACAGGAGTAAAGTGTTGGACTGCTGTAATTCAGTAGATGCAATCTCTCCTGCATGAGAGATGGATACCATGCATGAGATACCTGCATGAGAGAGATACCATGGATGTCAAGTACAGCATATGCTCAAGGCTCCACTGGCCTAATTAACTGAAAATTGTAAGGCTGCTATCTTGAGAAACTTAATAGGCGGTCTTGGTGTTCAACATCCAGAGGGTGCCGGGCACTGAACAGGCTCCCCATGGAATGGTCACAGCCCGAGGCTGCTGTAGCTCAGGGAGTGTTATTGCAATGCTCTCAGGTACAGAGGGATTCTTGGGATGTCTGTGCAGAGGCCGCAACTGGACTTGATAATCATTGTGGGTCCCTTCCCTCTCAGGAGGTTCTGTGATTCTACGAACTGATGGAAGAAGCAGAAGTCACCTACAGAGGCACTGGACACGCTGTCCTCTTTCCCTATCAGTAGTCCTGAAAGTGCCAGCATAGTGCAATCTGCATCTGCAAGTTGTTGTTACAGAAATCCTGCTATAGTCTTATTCATCAATTAAAATTATTCATCTGTGAGCCCCCTGGAAGGTCTGAGTGTTCAACCACCCTCTGCAGGCACTGCTGGTTCCAATAGGTAGCTTTAAATTAAATGTTCAACATTTCACTTATAAACAAAATGGAAACCAGTGTGAAGAAGCTGAGGGACAGAAAGCCCATGAGTGTAAACAGCAAACAGCTCTGAGCAGTAATGTGACAGCTATGGTAGAAATTGTGAGATGTTTAAGATATAATTTCTGTATATTAATGAGATGAGATCTGCACAAAAAGCATGATGAGCCTGCCAGAGAAATAAACCACAGAGTACTGGCTGGTGTTATTTTTTTCTTTTTTGGACATCATCATGTTTTAAATGTTCATGCATACTGATTAAAATTTAGGTTAGGTTCTTGACAGCTGTTGCCAAGTTTTGTCACTCAGTGCTTTTTAGATGCTGTAGATTTAACCCTTCTGGAGGCCAGTTTCCCAGATACTGAGGGCAGATAATATTCTGCTATGTCCAGCTGAACTGACGAATTCAGACTTCCTGAGGAAAAAGCCTCTTGAGTGCATCTAAAATATTTATTTATCTAAGCTTCATCTTACTGAATTTACTGTTCGCTGAAACAGGCAGGACTCTCTTGTCCTGGCGTGAGATAATATGTTTGACTTCACTCTTTCATTTCTATGGAATGATATTTGAGATGCATGACTTTTTTCATTTTTTCTAGAATATCAGGGGAAAATAATTTCAAAGGGAGAGAGAATTTTGCTTAACATCTGGGAGCAAAATGGAGAAAGTTTGATAAATGACATTTTGCTGACATGGAATAGCATCTAGCTCAGTGGAGGAATCTAGGGCATTGCCAGTAAAAGGATTTTTAAAAGTTCAGTTGGAAGTACAGCGCTGTGCTGTATGCATACGTTTGACTGTAACAGATTATTCCAATTGTCAGATTTAAAAAAGCGAAAAGATTCAGTCTCAAATCATGCAGTAGTCTTAATTTCAGGAGCAGCCGTGTCTGTATACAATAGACACAGACATTTTTTGACTACTTAAGTCAGCAGAGGAGATTCTTGTTCAAAATTTATATTCTGTTCGGAGGTTGATTACTGTGTTAAGTATATGGAAATATTTGATACACTAAGCATGGCATCATCAGCTTATATTAATAACCCAACTGCATAAATTTAAATTCTTTCAGGTGTTGACTATTCACCTGCTCTTCATTTTAGCCATTTTTTGTCTGAGACACATTGAGTTTAAAATTTGCACATTATTTTGATTTTATCCATTGCACACAGATCCTTTATGCATAAGCTTAAATACTGTCAAATAAGCAAAAATCTCGTTGTGTGTACAAGTTTAAACTGGAAGTAACTCACAGCAGTCAGACCTTTGCAAGCAGAAATAAAACCTGTGACTTACAAGAAAAAAAATCATAGCCCAAATATTTCCTGGAGAACAGGCTTTAGCCCTATAGTTTCTTCCCTGTCTGATGAAAAATGTCATTTTTTTTCTTCATTTACCATAGTTGCTTCTGAAATATAACAACGAAACCATTAGCAAAACACTGAACTGACAAGCAATCACAGCTTTCAAATCAAAACAGGGGACTTTCCTTGCTCTGAAGACACTTGTGTCTGTATCCTATAGAGGTTCTTTGTGAAACATCCAACACTTACAGGTTAATGTTGTAGTTGAGATCTGGTCTGTCCCTCCAGCATGAATTGGAGGGCAAGGACCCCTCCATGCTTTTCTTTCAAACCAGGGTCTTCACCAGTTCTGGTCATTAGGAATGACCCTGACCACTGCACATCAGCCATAACAATTAGTGGGTGAGAGATTTTCTGTCAGCTGCATAAAAAACACTGTAGAAGCTGCCCAGTGCTGTGCCACAGAGTCCAGGCAAAGCAGAAGATGTATGAACAGCCTCCCACTTCCTTCAGGAGTATCTATAATAAAATTGGAAGTCAGAGATTTCCAGTTCTGTAGGCATTATGTCAAGGTGATAGATGAGAACGGTAGTTCCTGGAAACTCCGTATGCCTGGAAATGGAGCATATTTCCCTTGAGGTACATCTGGAGGGTTCTGACAGGTTCCTGCTGCTCCCATGGTCACTGTCCACTGGCTTTCCCATGGAAGTGCTCAGAAAGTTGCAGGACCAGTAACATGGACTGTCAAAATGAAGGTGTTTGTTAATTGAGTATTTTGTAGCATAAAATGTTAAATCAACTTGCTGGAATAGATTTTATCATGTAGTCCTTTATTGTATGATCACCTAAAATCTGTCTTCAGTTTGGCTACACTGAACTAACTGAGAGTCTGACTGGAATTATGATTTGTTATGGTACTTCTCCTGCATATCCCTATAGTTGGGATCCTACCTCAAAACCTCAGATATAATATCAGTAAAAAATATTTTTTCTGTAAATATATTCTACTCTCTGTAAATAAATCTCTGCTTAGTACTTGTATTATTGTTTTGCGCACATAAATCTGAATGGTTTTAGATTTGCCTGGATGGCAAAGTGCATTTAGTTTTTCCAGTAATATTCTTAAAAAAACAGATCTTGCAGAAGCCTCAAGGAATTCTGAGTGGGCATGTAGTGATGTTGGAATTTTCCCATAGGTCATGTTTAAAGTCAAATTAGGTTGTGACATTAAATAACACCATATAGTGTGTTCACTCCCTCCTGCTCCAACCAGAGGCTCAGAGCAGTTCCATTAGTGTTTTACAAGAGTTAGGTTGATTTTGGGGTGGGTTATAGGTTCTGGCAAGGTAGGTGATCTTGGAAAAAACCTTAGCACTTGTCTTTTAAAGACCAGAAATGCAACATTTACAGGGATAATTTGTATGAATATAAAACTGAGGTCAGGGATCTGGGTGGGCTCAGCCTGGAGAAAAGGAGGCTCAGGGGGGACCTTCTGGATCTGCACAACTCCCTGACAAGAGGGGACAGCCAGGAGGGCTCAGACTCTGCTCCCAGGGAGCAGGGACAGGAGGAGGGGGAATGGCCTCACCTGGTACTGGGGGAGGTTTTGGTTGGGCATTAGGGAAAATGTCTTCATTGAAAGGCTTGTCAGGCATTGGAAGGGGCTGCCCAGGGAAGGTGGTGGAGTCACCATACCTGGAAGTGTTCAGGAAACTTGTGGATGTGACACTTGAGAATGTAGTTTAATGGTGACCACAGTGGTGGTGCTGGTTGGACTGGATGATCCTAAAGATCTTATCCAACCATAATGATGCCATAATTTCCATGTGTGTGTGCAAATGTAATTATGTCTAAAAGATGTGTCAGACCTATTGGAAAAAGAACTTGGAATCAAACTGTACTTCAAACGATAAACTTTTGGGGTCTTGTGGAAACTGTTTTTGTCCTCTGGGTGATTTTCTTTCTAAGGGGATGCCAAAAGCATCAATTCAGACTATCAAAGCTCCATAAAACCAAAAATTTACCATTTTTGTTGTATCCCTGAACCTTCAAAAACAGAGATTAAAGCACCTGCAGATGCAGACAGGACAATCTATGCATGGCACATTTTCCAGTATCCTTTCATTTTGATTCTTCCTTTCTTTTTTTTAATTACAGTTCTTTGAGGTTCCATTTGACTCAAATATGAACAGGACTAAAAACAGACCACTGGTTCGAGGACAGATCAGGTAAGGCAATGCACACCTGCTCTGGCTAAGGAGGAATAAACCTTTTATCTGTTTCCAAGTTTCCCTCCTTCTTTAGATGACGAAAAGTAGCACTTTGAGACAAAACACTAAAGAAAGAAATGCAACTCTTTGTTCCTTGCTATTTCTTTGTTTATAACTTTCAGGTGAGGAGTTTGGGCACTCACAGCTATAAAATACTGAATTTCTCAATAGAGTAGAATTTCTCTTCATATTACATATTTCTTCATATGTGATGACTCTCTGCATGGTGTGGCAGCATGCAGTGATGTTCCACTGAACTTTTGTTTTGTAATAATAAATCTTAAAAATTTCCCATCTAAGAAAATAAAAATGTGTGTTGCTTTTACATATCTAGCTCACAATTGTGGCATCTTAGGAAATTAATTTTAAAAATTGTCATCATAAAGTTTGTCATCATCTAGAACTAAATTCCTGTCTGCAAAAAAAGTTCTGTGTTAGCATAGGAATTTCCTTTAAAAAAAAGTCTTCCATTCCTTCTCTTTTCTTGATTATATATCAGTTCAGTTTCTCAAGGGCTGTTTTGCAACTAAAAAAGCAAAGTGAAAAAGAACATCAATAAAAATCCACCAGCTTACTTGCAAACTGAAACTGAAGGCCCAATTCATAAATGATTCAACAAACAATTTTAGTATTGCATTTCCATGATTTGTGCCAAAGAGTATTTATAACAAAATTATGTTTTCCCTTAGGCTTCTGTGAACAGTTGGTCCTATTTATTTCTGTGTTTTATCTATCAACTTTGGAGGACTGAAAAAAACCATGACAGATGAAATTACAAGAAAATTGAGACAAAATAGTCAAGTGAACCTTGGGGGTAAATTCACTCTTGTGGTAAATAGTTAGAGCACTTCAATAAACTTGTTCTGATTTGTTCTCGAAGGTGGTGCTAATTGCGGATTCCCAAGTTAATTTTACTTAAAAACATATTTTAGGGACCACTGCAGTGAGGACATCATCTGATATACAGTAAGTCAGGCTTAATTGTGTGGTTCAGGGGACCTGCACTTCTGCCTCCCTTGCATGTTGTCCTTAGGCCCTGGGAGAAGAAACACTTACTAGGAAGAAAAATGGTGGGGAGATTTTCTTTTTATTATTATTATTTTCTTTTTATCATAGGCTGCTAGTGTGGTTTGCAGTGCTTCTGGAGTCAAAAATATAACAAGGAAATTTTCTGTCAACTTCTAATTTAGAGAAAGCAATTTATTTTAGGTTTCCAGTGTCCTTAAATTAACTTCAGTGTCATCTGAATGCACCACAGATTGGCAAAACCATATTTCATGGATTTTCTTACTTCCCCCCTTTTCATATTTGCCTTCACCACAAAATGGTAATGTTGGGGACATTGGGCAATCACTCATCAATCTATCTGCCTGCCTGTCAACAGCTAATTTAAAGTTCCTTAAAGTGTCACTTCCCTTGAATAATGCTGCTCTCGCTCCCTGCAGACCATGGAGTATGCAGACCTTGAGTTGGGGTTATTTCTTCTACAGTGTGCCAGAGGAGAATAATCCAGTGCAAGTGATCTAACCTTGAATTTTGCCACATACTTCCTGATGTTCCTTGAACTCTTTACTTCCTGGCTGATTAAATATAACCTGTAAATGGTTATGCTAAAACTAGTCAAAAGCAGAGAAGACAGGGCTGGATAAATAGTACATAAGACGCTGGTGTCTTGGCTCTGGGAAAGAATCCGGAAAGTTTGGGGAGTTCTTGCCCAAAATTTGTCTGACATTTGAGTTTTGACGTTTTCTTCTCTTTAGCTGCTTCATGTAATGAAACATTTTTAGTTCTGCTGTGCTACAACATCTGTGCTATCCAGTGCAAATGAGATATCATTTTCTACTCCATCTTCATTTTCACTGTTTGTAAATATATTCTCATTTTTATCTTGCTGTCCTTGCTTTTTATTTATCCATCATAGTTGTTGTTAGAGAACTGGACAATATGGGTAGCAGTTTCTGACCTGAGCTTGAGATTCTTTTTGAAGAGAGAAGGCTGTTAACTCTCCATCATGTTGGCTCTGGACCTCCTTGGAAAGGCTTTCAGTGGTGACTTTGGTGTGACTTCTGCCCACTGAAAACTGCACTGAGGCCAGTGAGAGATTTTTAGAGGTTGTGCCATCACAAATAGAATTCTTACATGCTTTGAATGTAGGGCCAGAATCAAACTGGTAACCTCAGTGAGAGGATCTTGGAGTTAGTGAGTCATGCAGTCCCTGGATAAGCTGGTGTCTCTGTTTTAAGCAAGATAATTCACAGAGATGGCTTGTTAGGACATGTTAAGCTTTTGTAGAGAAACTATTCCTCTGTGTTTTGCTTTGTGGCCTCTGTTTGCAGCTTCAGCCCCTAGTTTGTTTAGGGTTAAAATCAGATGTCTATTCTCTGAGTGATCTTGCTTCCAACAATGTTTCTCCCCTGAACAATGTTTCTGCCTGAAACCTTCACTTCGAGAAAACACCACAAATCTGTCTCAGGGGCTCGTTTCCCTGCATATACATTCATGTGGTTCCCAAGCCCCTGCATGTCACCATTTTCTCTGAGCTGCTGAGGACTTGCAGTTTCCTTTGGCATTGATGAGGAATCTCAGTAACTTTCAAAAAAGGCTCTGTGTCCAGGGCTGTACTTTGAGGAGTGGAGGTCTTGCTGGAGACGGTATTGTTCTCTTACTGGTGACACTGAAGAAGTCTCAGTTGAGCAACTTTGGCCTGTCCATCATTCCCTGTGAGCCAGGAGCCAGTTCTGCAAAGATCTCTGGAAGGATGGAATTTGGAAAAGTAATTTTGATCCATCCTTTGTGAAGTCTCTCCATCGCATCATCTTGATAGCTGAAACAATTACTTAGTGGCTCAGTGTGCCCCTGCTTTATATTTTATATATTTGGGCTGGGCAGTCCATAAAGGCAATGATACAGACAGGTTCTGCAGAGCTGGGGCTGCTGAATGTAGGGACAAGAGCACATTTACCTTATTTGCCAGTCTCCAAACCCACCTCTCATGCCCCCAGGGAATCTTCTGACACTGTTGGGAGATTTGTGACAAACAACACCAGATAGTTCATTGACTGCTTGCTTTACAATGCTCAATTTAATTTGTAATGCTCTGAAAAAATGTTCTCTTTGAGCAATGAGATGTAACCATCCTTAATCTCTATTCAGAGAATAATCAGAAACATCCTGTTGCAAAAACAACAGGAGTAGACCCAAACACAGCATACCACTGAGTGCCATCCATCATCCTGCCTGCCCATGTGTCTTCCTCCTCTGACCCCTCAAGTCTTGTTTGGAAATACAAACAGCTCGAGATGTTCTTTATACTTGGGCTGCAGTGTTAAACTCATTGAGCATATTTGTGTTCTGCCTTATAATAACAGCTGATACTGTTTCCTTCTTTTCCTTCGATGAATTTGTTTTGTGTCATTGACGAGGAAAAATTTCATGTGCTCACGCAATCTTAGATTTGTCTGAAGTGACAGCAGTTTTTCCTGATTTCCTGTTGGGTGTGATTTATTCCCTTGGTTTTTAAGGTAATGGATTTAATTTTCCTGCTGATTAATTTTAATAAATCTCTACTATGAGCTGCAGTAGCTGAGTGAGATCAACCCCAAAGGTGACAAGTGCCCTGCTCTGCTATGTTGTGCAAAGTGACAGATTTGATCACCCTTTACCTGCACACACTCCTTCTAAAAAGTGGCAGTTATACAAACTTAAGGTACTGCTGGATCCGCTCTGCTAATCACTAATAAAATTTTTCATAGTTGTGTAAGAACTGTTTTTCATCTGAAAAGAAAAAAAGACCTTAAACAGTATGTTCTAAATAACAAATTCATGGCAGTGTAGATATTGTTCATTTCTGCTTCTGTACTATTTTGCAACTTACAGCTGTTGTCTGTATCGAGTCCTTTGGTTTGGCCTCAGCAGTGGCTGCCTGGGTGTGGGCTGGTGGCTTCTTCTGTGCTTGCCTGGACCATGAAGCATTGTACAAAGGTAGCTTCAGAGGTAGCTTCAGAGGGTGGTCCGGGCTGAAAGGTGCCTCAGGAGAGATGAAGACCCATCTCCTGCTCACAGCAGTCTTAGCACTGAGACCTGGTTGCTCCAGATCTTGTCTCCAAACTCTTCCATATAATGGCTTCAAACTGCAAAAGAGTAGATTCAGATTAGATCTTTGGAAGAAGTTCTTCCCTGTGAGGGTGGGGAGGCCCAGGCCCAGGTTACCCAGAGAAGCTGTGGCTGCCCTAACCCTGGCCATGTCCAAGGCCAGATTAGATGGGGCTTGGAGCACCCTGGGATAGTAGAAGGTGTCCCTGCCCATGGCAGGGGCATGGAAAGAGATGAGCTTTATGGTCCCTTCCAATCCAGACCATTCTGGGATTCTGTGATTAAACTAACATGCTGTTGAATTTATTGATATTCTCCTTACGCAGATTATTTGTACTCTAGCTACTTTTCTATACCCATTTAAGAAGTTTAAGTCTATTAAAATAGCAGAAGGCGGCACAACATAGCTTATGCCTTGAATGCTTTAACAGAACTAAATCTTAGTGTTGTTTGATGAATATTTTTTTCCAAGAATCCCATTACCCTTTTCCCTTAGCAATGCCCAAGGAGCTGTGTTCTGTCTGTGAGCTTTCCACTTCTCATGTTCACAGTTGATGGTTACTGCACTTAATGGAGGCAGTAACACTTCTACTGATTGATATTTCTGAGTGGAGCATTGTCTTGGCTCAGTTTAAACTATAAGCCGAACTCTTGAAGAATCAGACCAAAAAGGGCTCCTATGCTATTACTATTTCTCACCAATGGCTTATATTTGTGAGTAGTAGTCACAATTGCAGATATGGAAGTTGGGTGTTCATGAATTAATAGAAAACTGCAACATGTGAAATTTTATTTATTGAGAAGCACATTGTGACTCTAGACTAATTGTATGTAAAGCTGAGTTTTTCAACTCTGCTGCCTGTAGCAGACCTACTATTACAAGTGTAACAAAACCAGTCCACGCTGAAAAAAATGTGTGCATTTTAAAACACAGTTTCTCCTGTAATCACTGTGGATAACTCAGGGTAATTAGCTTGTTCCTTTGCTTAACACTAATGTAAATCAGGAATGTTCCTACTGATGTTAGTGGAGCTGCATGGATGTAAGTGAAGGAAAATCCATGTCCTGGGCTTACGCTGATACCTGCATTAAGTGTTTTGCTAGCTCTGGTTAAGCCAGAGATTTAAAACCTCCCCAAGGGTCTTGATACAACTTTGGGTCCCCTTTAGGGCTCAGCCCCTGCTTAGCTGGTGGCTCTGCTCCCTTGGGTGGTCATTTCAGACAGGTTTCATTCTACTTAAGTTAAAACAAATAAAACAAAAACTCCATAAATCTAAAGTTCTTCAAGAATGATAATTTTTAAGAGATCAGATGCTCATTCCCTGCAGGGGAACATTCTGATGCTTTGTTTAGAAAATACCTCATTTTAAAGGGTCTGCCCTGAGATCTTTTTGAATGATAAAAATGTTTTTTTTTTCAGTGGGAGGCTTTCCTCTTGTTTAAACAGGGCACAATTCAAAGCAGGCACCATCACAGCAGCCTTTTCAAGAATTTCTTATCCTGCTTGTATTCAGGCTTTACTATTAAAAACAAGTAAATGCATTCCTTCTCCACCACCACCCTCCTACCTTCATTTGTTTTTCTACCCTGTGTTTTCCAGGAGCTGTTATTGGCTGTGTTTGGTAAACAAGAAATTTAAAAAGTAGCTTTATATTTTTGACGTGTACAATTGCTTGTAAAAATGTACTTCTTGCCTTTTGAACAGTGGGGTATTTAAAATTTTTTTTTCTGGCATGGCCATGTCACAGAGAGGTGTGTGGGGAGAAACCTTGGGGCTAAAACATAGTTTAATGAGAATAAAACCCACATCTAAAGAGGGTCAAATGTAATGATGCAATGCTTACTGTGTCTCTTTCCCAAAGGGGATATGGTTGACAGTATTTATATTTCAATTATTTATTCGTTGCCTGCATGGGATGTTGATTAAATGGTTCTAAGGGATTAGAGGCCTTTTGTAAAATACACAGAAAAGTGGTGATACTGCACATTATCCTCAGATCAAAATGTGTGTTAGGAGGAAATTATATGGCTCTAACTACATATGTATTTTGTTTCTTAGGGCAATAAAGAGGGTTGTTTTATTAACTCCACATTTAAATTTGTTTCAGTTGAAATGAAGCAATTGCTGATTCTCCAGCTCACTCCTGCCCAGGCCTCATTCTGCCACAGCTCAATACAGACATTCCTTTGCAGGCAGCTCTGTTTGGTAAATATAAATCCTGCGGAAACACTTGATCCCTCATGCCTTGCTGCTTTTCAGCTCAGCCTATGGGTCTTTACCCCCAAATTATTTATCTGAATCTTTAATTATATGTGGGACAGTTGATAAATCAGAGTGTGCCTTGCCCCACATTAGGAAACATCCCACGTGCTCATGTATAAAGCTGGAGTCACGGTGCATTTGGCTAAATAGCAGCTTCATCTGCTTGTGGAGAACATTGCAAAGAAGTGATACAGGTTCCTAATGAAGTTGTCTTATCCTCTCATGTCAGCTCCTCACCGGGGCGGGGGTGGTGGGGGTTTGTGGATAGGGCCAAGGGAGCTGGAGGGAACCGAGCCATTGTGCACTAATCCTGCCATCTTTGTGTCTAATCTGAATGGGCCTCTTGGACATTGATTGCAGCCATTGCCTCCTTTCCTCTTGAATTGACTAGTAATGAGTCATTTTCTCCAAAGGTGTTGTTAAAGTGAGTTTTTACAAACAAACAATATTTAAGCTCAAAGCCCAAGATCCTTTCCCCATCTTGAGGGCAGTGTTCCCCTGATGGCTCTTCTTCCCATGTCTGTCAAACATTTCAGGTTCATATTTGTAAATTCTGGCTTAATGCAGTCAACACCTCAACACTTTGTTCTTTGTATTAGTATTGAACCTTATCTGATTTAACCACAACAGTGTCATCATTCATCCTGTGCCAAGTGGTGTAGGAAATGTCACTGCTCAACAAGTCCATTATGGAGCTGCCTTTGATTAGGAGCTGCTATACCCTGAGATCTGTTTACAGTGAGTCATGTTAGAAGTGAATTTCTCTCTGTGAAGGGTAGAGTTTATCATGTCTCATACAAGTTATAACTTACATGTTATCAGCTTCGCAAGTCAGATACAAAAGAGGTTTTTCTTGCAGTTGAATTAGCTGTGCAAACACAGATGCTTGCTCTCTGATATCTATTACTAGAAAAGTTGCATTCCTGAGGTTGAGATATGTGGAAAACTGCTTTGATATGTTTTATTTAGTTCTTTTTTTATAAATAAATTTATATTTATATTATTTATATTTATTTTTATTTTTTATATTTATTATTTACATTTATAATATAAAATTATAAATCATGCTAGAAAGGAGCCACAGTGACTCCTATTGCTGCCTATGTGACAATAATTATCTTCTATTCATGCACTTTGATGGTATATGAAAGGTTTTTCGTTTTGTTCCACTGAAAAACCCCATAAATCCAGATGGTAACTGTAGATAATCTACCTAGATAATAGTGCAGAAATCCCAAAATACAGCCATCCTCATCCTCTTCACTTCTGAGATAAGACTTGGCAGCTAAGAGTTCTCTCACCCAAGCTGTGGATGTCAAAGGCATGTTTGCAGTGGTGCAAGATGGGCAGAAAGGATCTGGCTGAACTTGAAATTTATCAGGCTCAATCTGCTCCATTGCTCTTCCACTGGCTGGTGCCTAGAAACTGTTCCTCTTCCCATGGCAAACCTTTGTTTCTTGTCCTGCTCTCTTTTGCTATAGTGAATAACTTAATTTCTTCATTTTTATTGCTCCTGGAAAGGTATTTAGAAGCAGTGTTCCCATGGTGGGATGACTGGACTATCTTCTCTCTTCTGTTTTTTTGAAGAGCGGGTTAATAAATATCCTAGAATGTCAGTTTTCTCTGAATGGGATTGAGATCTGGCCTGAGACTTCTTTACCCAATGCTTCCGAAATGTTAGCTGAGGGCTCAGCAGAAGCATATGTTATATTTAATCATTCTAAATTAGAAAAGTGTTTCTGGAGAGACCAAATTATCCATTCTATTCATCAGGTGTTGTCTGGCTCTTAAACAAAGAGAGAACTTAGATTTTGAAATAGAATGAATAGATCATTTAATTGCCACTTTCTAAGGTTAGATTAAAGAGGAGGATTTAGTTTAAATATTGTGGGGGACATTTTTCAGATTTACTGTAGGTTTGTCCTGTAAGCACTTTAAAAAAATATTTACATTTTCATGACTGTGGGGAAGCTGTGAATATTATTAGTCACCCTTTCACTCCTACCTAACAAAGCCACATACCACAAACGTATTGACGCTCCACAGGGTTGCTCAGGGTTATTATGATTAGCATTCTGGTGTAGATATCAAGTGTAATAAGAGCATAAACATTTTGTAAGTATAGGTCCTTTTCATTTGTAATTCTTTATTTACAAGTGAAGTGATGAAGCCCAATTGGAGTGTCTGCTTAATAACAAAGAGCACCACAAAAGTTTTATTTTTATCTGAACTGCAAGTCTCCCCATGGTACACTGAGCTATCTCATCCCAGACCTGGACTCAGACCTCAGGACAGGCTCACAAAAACATTAAAAAACAGGTCCTGGTATTGTTTGCAGGGAGTTAGATGAAAAAAAATTTTTTTTGGAAAGAATGAGAGCAGGAGATGTGTAGGAGAAAGCTCAATGCTGAGGGTGGGACTCTTGATCTCGCCTTCCTTGGCTGAGTTGAGATTCATGTATCACCTTAGTGAAACCTTCATCAAAATCAGTCAAGCCAATTTTGATTTACTGAACCATAAAAAAGAGAGATTGTCCCTTTCAGGATGAAATTATTGTTTTAAATGAGCCGTGTTTGTTTATGATAGTTTTAAAGCACCTCAATCTGGCAGGAGATACAGAACATCTGCAGCTTGGGTTCTTGAGGAGTGAAGGGAAAAAATTGCCCCACTTTGCATAGAATACAGTGTTGATTATACTTTTATACAATGATACACACCCATGGCAGGGTGACCTGGGCTACATGCTTGGTCTGTTTCTTCTTTGGGAGAGAAATTAATTGACACAAACAAGCAGTGTTTTATCCTAGCCTGTGTTTATTTACACTAAATACACTTCCGAGCAAGTACATTTGATGGCAAAGCCAGAGCTGGTGGCAATTTAGAGGCAAAACTCAAAAAGGCAACTCCATGATGAGACTTAGCCAGTGATACATGTTTATCCATCACTGAACTCCCTTTATGCCAAGTTCTCCCTGTATGACATTCCTTGGGAGATTAAGACATCATTCACTGAATCCTGCCGTGTTTCCCTGTGGATGGTCCAGCTGTCATTCAAAATCACATCCAGGTTGGTGCTGATGGGCCTGGCTGGGCCCTATGGATAAAGGAAAGGTACTAGGAGTGATTGCTTTCAGAGAGATTTGAATTTTAAAGAGGTTTACTTGAGGATTGAGTCTGTAAACTCTTTTTCTGCAGGCATAATTGTTGTGGTGTTTAAATGTGCTTAAATACTACCTGTTAACCCAGCTCCTTAGATTTTTGGGGAGCACCTACCACTCTCATACTTCCTCTTAACATTGAATTCTTCCTCAGCTCAGGTTTTATGTTACAAGTTAGGTTTAGAACTTTTCCATTATTTTCCTTGGGGCTTTTGTTTGTTTGTTTGGAGTTTTTTGGTGTTTTGTTTTGTTGGTTTTTGTTTTGTTTTCCCACATTTCAGGAAAAGTAATGTCCAGTCTGAAGTTAGCAACATCTTTATCATAGTCATTACCAGAAATCAAATCACAAAAAAGACACAAAAACACAAGTGGGCAGAATTGCAGCAAGTGTGTTCTGGCAGTCTTAAAAATCATGGTACACCCAGTTAAAGGGGATTTGATACAAAATTCAGTAATTGTAGTACATGTAGAGTCTGATCTGCCACAGCAGCACATTTTTGGGGATGAAATGCCAGACATTGACAGAATGTAGATACTACTTAACCTGTGAAGACAAAATTAAATAATTCATGAAGAAAAAGAGAAATACTTGAAAAAGCGCCCCATTTGTTTGTCTTCAGCACTAAATGTAAACAAGCTGTATTCTGATATTTGCAGTCGATAGAGAAAAAATTGAATTCCCAATTAAAAGTGTAGTTTAGTCTCACATTTTAGTTTTAAATCCTTCATCCTTTGTCATGACTCATGAACTTTCATGCATGACTGAAAGAGAATAAATGAGTATTAAGATCTTTCTCAACATTTTCTCCTTTAAAATAGTACCATTTTAACTCATTGATACATATTATTCAGTTACATATAATTCTGGTACTTTGCAAGTTTAAACTTCAATCAGCAGCTTCTTGGGCTTTTCATAATATTCAGCCACAAGGTACCTGTAAAAGACAGTATCAAAATGAGAGCATGAATTGCTTGTGTTAAGTAAAGTTTCTGACACTGAATCAGAAATACATGAAAGAAATAGAGGTCTGGCAGTATGTCCATTCTGCCACTGTTACAGCTATTTTTTTTTTTCCTTTTAATTGGAAGGAAATCTTTCCATGGCAGAAATCCAGTCTATAATTGGAAGTTGTAGTTGAATGTAAAAATATTTTGCTTTGAGTCCTTATAAACCTCAGCCTCAAAACTGTACTAATTAGGGGTCATGATGTATTACAGAATCCCAGAATGGTTTGTGTTGGGAGGGACCTGAAAGACCATGTAATTCCAACCCCTCTGCCATGGACAGGGATGCCACCCACTAGATCAGGTCATCATGTAACCACTTTGATTCCGAATCTCATGTCTGAATGTAGATGTTTTTTCTATCAAGCACATCCTCTGTAGAGTTATTTGGGAGCTTTATCTAATTTTTTTTTGTAAAAAGAATGTAGAATAATTTTAGTAAAGTCCTCAGCAATGAAGCTACTGATCCACACAGTGTTGTTCCAGTTCCCATTAGTAGTGTTATTACAGTGGAACTTTTACAGCTGACAGTGGTCATGGATATGGTTTTTATTACTAAATATAGAAATACACAGCCTGAAAGAATTTGTGTGGAAAATTAAAATTTAATTTCAGATTTGGTAGATTGCCATAATTCAGCATTCTGCCGTGATTACTGGTTTCTTTTGAATGCTCTGGGCCTTACCTCAAACATAAAAACTGTGTGAGGGGATTTTTTAACCCTCCATCAACAATAATTTCAGGGATGCTACCGTTGCTGTCTGGGGCAAAATGTGTCTTTTCCAGCCTTCTGGCTCCTTTCTTGCAGTCAGCTGAGTTGGCGGCACTTGCGCCAGCAGGCGACTCCATTGCCAGTTCCAGGCATCCGTCCATTGGGGGAAGCAGGGCTAGAAATGACACAAATGCTGTCCAGATGTGTGCTTGAAGGAGATAGGCCTGCATCCCTGTTACCTCAGCTGTGGGAGCAGGAAGGCTTCTTATAGTCTTCATAACACTCTAGGCTCCTTCTGTCTTCTCCAAATGGGATGGGATTGCCTGCTCTAGCTCCTGAGGTTCATTGATGGCCTTCCCTGATTTTTCTGGTGGGTCTCTAAAAGCTGCTAAGCAGAGTTCAGCAGTTCTTGGGTGCTGATCTTAAAAAAAAATAAATATAAGTTTAAAAAAATACTTTTGGCTGGTGCTCCTCCCAGTGTGGGAGGTGATCAAGCCATAGCCCAGTACTGTAGGACAGTCATGCTGACCAAAGGCACAGCTCCTGCCCTGGGACTTGTTTTCAGCAACTCTTAGTGTTGCCTGGCTGCAGGATTGAGAAGATGCCAGGAGATGAGCAAAACTAAATCAGCAGCAAAGGAAGAGTATGGTTTTCTGCATGAGTGTAGGTAGACATTTCTATGGATATCCTTTCCCCTTCATGACTGTGGGCTTCTGCACCCACAGAAACCATCAAAGGGGTGGTACTTGAACTTCTGTTTGTGTAACCTCTCATTGCTGTTGGAAGAAGGTGAAGCATTCAGACTGATGCTTTTGTCTGAATTTGTAAGTGGCTTCAGAAGCCTTAAGACCATACTGCTGACCTGGAAAAAATTAGGGAAAAGAGGAAGGGGCTTCCTCCAGCAGCTTTGTACTGATGAGTAGTCTGAGGACATTTTAGTACCTAGAGAGTCCAGAAACAGTAAGCAACTTAAGATGCTTCCTCCTGAAATCTGATTTTAATTATGGTTTTGGAACAGCACTAGACTCGTATCTCAGCTTGTCATGGTGAAATGTAGTTGCAGATGAGGATCACACTTGTGTTCTTTGTCTGCCAAAATACCTTCTCTTGAGCTCCTGCTATTTTCAACCCATCTGTGCAGGAACCTGGTTCAGGCTGTCCCTCTTATTACAACAAATTGTTTTGACACTATATGCAGGTAGAATTTGGACCCAGAGTAGCAATATTGAAATTAACCTGAGCCATCAGTCTCACCTCTATGTTCTCAGCATTGTTTACCTGCCACTATGGAATATGCTGAAGTCACGGATAATTTAGCACCATTTCTGTGGGTGAGCAAGGGGTAGAAGCACAGTGGTCTTGTTGAACCTGTGTCTCAGATGGCACAGAAAACTCACCAAAACCCAAACACAATTTTTGTCTCATCAAAAAGTAGGTAAATTGAAGTTTTATTAAAGGGCTAAATTTGTGCAGAATATTTGCTTTTACTAAAATCCCACACAGAGGAACAGAAGGGTACGTATTTGACTTCATTTGGATATAGAAATTACTCTAAATAAAGTTTCTTCTCTTTCCACCCTTGTCACACAAGCCCATGCCTGGATTCTTCCTTTACCATCCCTGCTCTGCTTATTTTAGAGCATCACATGCATTTGGCAGAACGGATCCATGGTCTTATGGCCTGAGGGGCAGTTGTCAATACTAATGAGATCTAATACAGATTAATTAACTGGGAATTTAAATGTTCCAAATCCGTTAAGGTACTCCAGACATGCTGCAGCTAAACAAAAAAGCATTGTTGTTTAGGTTTTTTATAGTTTAACCTTTTAGAAGTGTGTGACACGTCTATGAAGGGATTTTGACAGACAGGGAGAAGACAGGATTTATTACCTTTTGTATTAGGCTTTGAATCTAATTTTCAGATATATGCACTTATACCTCACCTGCTTTTATGTAAGTATGTTTGGTGTGCCCAGTTTCCCATTAACACATGGTCACAAATTAAGTTTCTTATGTATTTGCTTAACATCGGAACAGGAATTGCATAGAACTGCTGATCGAATCAATGCACCTATTCAGGATGCATTGTTTTGATGCAGTGCTTTGTGTCTGCACTTGTATGGGAGTGTCAATATATTCAAAGGAATATATACTGATCCAGGAATTTTCCATATTTTCAGGTATTCATAGATTTTAAGAGGCAGTTGTGTCTTGCTCTTTTTTAGGTTTTGTTTTGTTTTGTTTTTTAATCTCTAAACTTTTGCTCCATTTTTAACGCTGTTAAAATTGTTTTTTAGATTGTAGTTCAAACTACTTTGACAGTTGTCTTCACAAAATGTTTGGGCAAAGCCAGCACAGAAAAGCATGTGTAAGTCGTCCCACTGTTGATCATTATAGACATGAAGCTTGCTCTACTGATGCTGTGAAATAGGTAAAATACTACATTAATTTTATAGACAGGCAAATGCTTTAATTTGTTTTTGCCTCTTAATTTTTCCAAGTAAGGCTGTGAGTCAGGAAGTACTATTATCCATGGTTCTCGAGCCTGTTAAATAAATTTATTTCCTGCACGTGTATGTAAGCTCATTATTTACATATAACCTGGACATCTGTAAGTGGTGACTGGTTTAGAGATTATATTACTGCACAGGAATTGAAATATGCTGCTGCATCTTCCAAAGCCTCCTCACTCCTCTGGATGAGGGTCCACATGGATGTCTCGTGGTCATGTGTGTAGGAGATACCTGAATAGCACCTGTGTGGAATTCCTCCTGCCTGTTCCCATTCCCCCCAGCACCTCTGGGGTGTCCTTGAACAATCCTCCCCAACCCAACCAGCAGCATCTCTCCGGAACTGAATGAGGAGAACGTGGGCCTCATCTTCCTCCTGCTTCTCGTTCTCCTCTTGGATTCTCTCCGTGAAGTGTGACTGGAGTGGGGCCATCTTGGGTGAACTCCCTGGAAAAGAAATGACAACACATTTCCTTTGCATCAGGAGAAGTCTGATTATTTGCTAGTCAAGCTGAAATTCTCAAAAGCTTTTAGTTGAAGGTGGATGTCTTTTAGCACTTTTATTAGGTAGATTTTGGCCTATTTGTTATCAGTAGAGGAGAGAAGAGGGACAAGGCAGAACTACTAAGCTTTGGTTTGTCTTTAGGAGGTGCCCTGTGTGGTGACATACTGGGTATTTTTAGAGCTGAAATGCCAAGATAACTCAATTGGCACTTGCACTATTATTTCAAAGTCTGATTTTAATCAGCCAAATAACTGAAACCAACTCCTCCCAAGAACCCATCATAAAACGTAGTTTCTTACTCAAGATGTTTGCTTTCTGAGCTAGCTTCCTGGCCAGTTTTCCAATGGAAGATTGTCTATTTTTCCCATGGGAGCGATTCCCTCAGCAAACATGAGTGCCCAAGTGCAGTGAGGCGCATGTACCAGCATCTGTCACCAGCCTGCACTTACTGCATGGTATGGTTTAAGGATGAAGGAAATAGTCAGAGATGCCTCAGCCACTTTGAGTGTCATGTGAGAATTCCCTGGCATTGGGTTGCATGGTTGCCAAGGCTGACATGGGCTGCATGGTGGCATGAGGCTGTAGTAGAACTGTGTGAACATTAGATGGTGGGGTAAATTCAGTGACAACTCAGTATCTCAGCCTTTCTACTGCTCCAGGATGAGATGCTGGTCTCCTATAGTCCCTTGATGAGATGTGGGCAGCCTAGCAATGGCGTGTGCATCAAACTAGCAAACATCGCCCCATATACCTGAGTACTGACAAGCAATGTGAGCATGGACATGCACACTGGTCCCTAGAAGACATTATCTAGTAGAAATCAGAATACCCTTTAAACTGCTGTGATTTAAACCTAGGCTCAGTCTTGTCTCAAAATCTGCAGCATCACTGAAGCAGAAAGAGCATCACCAGTGACTGAAATCTCTCTACATTTTCCTCAAATATTTTCTTTTTCACAGTGAGGAGTTGCTTATACTTGTCCTAAGCCTTATAAACATGACAAATTTACATGAGAGTGAGTTGATTTCTCTTCTACCTCGGGTCTCACCATGAAGGAAAAGTCCTAATTTCTGATTGCAGTGTCTATGTGATGCCAAATACTATTTTAAAAGGGAGTTATAACAAAGCTGAGTCATCAGATCACAGTTTGACTTCCTAATCTCAGCTGGAGTTTCAGGAACAGGCCTTTGTAAATCAGACAATTACTCTTCTTTGCTGAGGAAACACTAGAGAGAAGTAGAAAATGTGATGCTTTCAGGATGTCTGAAAGTAAAGTAGTTCAGCTGCTTAAGAAGAACCACCCATTGACTTTATGCCCTCCCCTGAGACCATTAGGACAATTATAAACACTGATCAAACTGCCTCAAATTGACCAGAGAAGTTGTGGCTGCCCCACCCGTGGAAGTGTTCAAGGCCAGGTTTGTTGGGTGTTGGAGCAACCTGGTTTAATGGAAGGTGTCCTTGCCTTTCAGAGGGGGGTTGAAACAAGGTGGTCTTTAATGTCCCTCTCAACACAAACCATTCTGTAATTCTGTGGTTACATACTGTGCCTCCAGGAACTTCCCTTGAAGAGACAAAAAGGAACAAACAAAAATGTGTTCTCTTCCACCAAGATTACAGCAAATCTTTTCAAAGTCTCAGCCACATAACTTCACCCCTCCCTTTTGTTAAAGCCTTATTTTTTAAAGGTATTTTTCTGATCCATTAGTTGGAAATGAAGGCAGCAGACACCTGGGATCAGGGCTGGCACCAAGGGCTGTTGGTGCTGCAGGGAGGCAATGTGGGAGAGGCAAAACAGGGTTCATCTGTGGAAGAAGGCTTTCACTCCCACCCTTTTCCTGTCTGAGACATGAAGGGCTAGTGCCTGCTCAAGGTGGGTAGTGTTTGTTTGAATTGGAGACAAGTAGATAAGTCTTTACTGCTGATTAGTGAGAAGAGTGCTCGTTGCATTAGATCAAACTGTGCTCTCATTTATGTGTGTGAGCCCTGCAGGGCGGATGTGGGCAGCCCAGTCTAGTAGTGTCACGCTGGTCTTTGTTGCCTCGAGAGTGAGTATTGTGTGAATCTGGTGTTTACTGTCAGGAATCTATCAAGATAGATTTGTTTAATCAAGGCCAGTCAGGCTTTCACTGTAGAGGGGCAACATCTACAAAGTACTCCAGCATGTGTGGTCAGCATTGAGACCACTGGCAGTACAGATTGTGTTTTTCTGCCTTTCTGCAAAGGAGCACCACAGGCTGCAGAACCAGAGGGCACAACTCCTTTCCTAAGAACAACCTCAAATTTTATACATCTCATTGTCAGTGAAAGGCAGTGATGTACCCTCCCTCGACTCCTGCTGTATTGGTAACACCAGGGCTGATAACACTGAGCAGAAATGTGCTCTGTGCACACTGTGTTACCTAAAATCTGTTAATGGTTAGGAAAAGCTGTATAAAATTACTTACCCAATTTAAACTGAAGGCATATCTTTAGAGTAAACTTTGCTCATTTTTGTTCTTCCAGGTATTTAGGATGTCTGTACTGTATTGGTCTAACAAACATCTTAAATATCAAAATTTGACTGGTAGGATTTTTTACTGATAAAACTCTCATAAAATTCATCCTCACCAGCAATTTTTTCTTATTTTCTTCTGACTGTTGGAGCAGTGCTTGCAGCATGTATTTTAGGGTTAAGGATTTGACCAGAGGGCAGAGTGGATTGTAAAACACAAAGGCTACATGGTTTTCAATTAGACAAAACAGGTAAAGCTGAACTCTTTTTAGAGACCTTCATTGCAGGCACAGATGTTTTCTGGTTTTACATGGGTGACTATGAGTGTGTATTTAGCTACAAGGGTTATTAAATACAACTAATGTAATGGCATTTTCCAGAGGTTGCCCACACCACATTATTTCTTAGCGGCTTTTAGAGCTCTCTTTCTATTATACCAAACACCTCAAACAAGCACATGAGAGGAGATTCCCACCAGCAGCAAACATGTTGGTCTGGCACAAGGAACCTCAACTTCCTTAGGGTTGTGGCATCATGCTGCCTGTCAAGTGTGGTTCTGGTAGCCAAACAAAAAATCCTTGTTTATCCTATTTGGATGTTTATTGTGGAATTTATTAGCAGAAGTTTACATAGCTCTAGCCACTTTCTGACAGATTTTAAGATGAGTTTCCAACCTTCCCTAAGCTCTCAGCTGATCCGCAGTAGAAATGCACAGAAATAATTTGTGTCTCTGTTGTTTGCTGATTTCAACCAAACCTAAAATATCTTCAGGTAATTTCAGTTGTGCTAACAAGATAACCAGTTTTGATTCTGCTGCCAGTATTGTTTTGGCTCCCTCTGCTTAGTACAATGGATCAGATAAATGGGGGTCTAGAACATTCAGACTTTTTTTCAGTAAAGTCAAAGAATGCTTTATTCCTGTTGATGTAATTTCAAAATGATTGAATGTACTTTTTTTTTCATAAATACTTCCTAATTTTGTGTCTAACCCTGTTCATTGCATAACTGCAATCAGTTAAAAATCTGACAAACTGCACCCATTTTAATTTACTCTAAACTCTGAGTGTTTTTTCCAGAGGTTTAAGTTTACTAAAATTAAAATGAAGGAGGAAGATCTGCTGAAAGCAGCATAAGGGAGAACAGTTCTCCATTACCTGCAGAGCTTGGAATTATTTGGTGAACACAGCAATCACAAGATTAAGAATCACCTCCGTTGCAGAGCTGTAGCAAGATTGTCTTAGCATTTTGGAAAGGCTTTTGTTAGGATGGGGGCTTACACAGGAAAATTTAGGATTGCTGAGTAAATAACAAAAATTCAGTCTTAATTTTGGGGGGGAGATCACAGGAAAGGGACAACAGCCATTCTCTAAGGCCAGCTCCTGCTCAGCATTTGCCACATGTCTCCCCACAGCCCCCTGCTCGCTGTCTGCTTTGCTGCCTCCTGCGGAATCCCAGGAATTGCCCTGCTCACACTGGGAGTGAACTCTCTCACCGGGGCCCTGGGAGCCTTCAACATCTTCCTCTACACGTGCTGTTACACGCCCCTGAAGAGAATGAGCATTGCCAACACGTGGGTGGGAGCTGTTGTTGGGGCCATTCCCCCCATCATGGGCTGGACTGCAGCTACCGGGAGTCTGGATGCTGGTGAGTATAAAACCCTTTCATCAGGGCGAATGGTTGTCAGGGTAACTAAAAAACCTACTCAAAAGGCAGTAAACTTTGTTCTTTTTGCTTGTTGACTTACCAGGGCATGTTGGACACAGCTTGAAGCAGCCAGGTTTAGTTGAATGTGCCCCTGCCTATGGCAGAGGGTGGAAAGATATGATCTTTAAGGTCCCTTCCAACCCAAACCGTTCTGTAATCCTGTGGTAAGGCTTTGAAAGCAGCTAATTTTGGTAACATTCTCCTTACATGGATATTTCAGGGCAAACCTGAGCTGATAAAGCAGCATGTCTTATTGAATATATGTTTTGACCATTTTAAAAAAAATCCAGAAAGAAAATAGCATCTTTGGTATTCACATAGCAGAAAATGTTACATAATTTCAGGATTCAAACCATGTGTATTTGTCTTGATTTAGGGCAAATTTGGGAGAAAACTTCTAATGGGGCTCTTTCTGGGAAGCAAACTTATGTGGCCCTTTTTTCTCACTCTTCAACTGGTTCAGGAAGAGATTTCTCTGAGAGAAGTGGAAAAAACTTGTTTATTTTACAGGCACAGCACTACTTAGCATAAGAATGAATGATATTAAATTACAAATCTTTTCGCCGTTTTGAAGAGATGACAAACTACAGAAGGTCTCTTTCCTGTGGGTGTTCACTCTGTTATCAGTCCCTCTGGCGCTGGAAAATGCCGCTGCCCAGGCTGGGCTCCCGGTATTCCACGGGTGCAAGCTCCCGGTGCTCCCCCGAGTCCCCAGTCCAGAGCAGGTTCAATTCGTTTCAGAAAAAGGGAAAGAAAACAGTCCAGGAAGACCTCTCTGTTTCGGCTAGTTGGAAAGCCAAGGCGATCTGTGTCTTGTTGTCTGTCTGTGCTGTAGTCAAAACTCCCGATGTGGGGGGAGCAAGTACAGTTTCTGATAACAGACTCGGTGCTTCTTTTCCACTCACTTTTAGTCTCAGATGGAATTTTAAGAATATAAAACTTGTTTCTGGGTTAGGTGGCCGAATGGGGATACAATTTAGCATCATAATCAATGTCCAGGACATTCTGCCCCTTATCTTCATATCGTCGACTTACTGCCAAAACTAACATTTTGACTTTGCACACATATGCATACATAAAAACTTCGCTTTCATTCTACTTAAAAAATGCAAGTAATATATTCATTATGCCTTTGTCACGCTCTACACTAAGCTACTGAATCTAGGCCCTTATGCTGGAGAGCTGTAGGATTCTTTACTCTCTCATTTTACTCACTCAAAACACTATCTTTCACTTTCTCATACTTTCAACACTTAGACATCTCTTTTTATTTTATGTCTGCGTGGTTTAATGTCCAGACGATGCCAGTAACTTTTTACTCAATGATCAGGTTTCTTTGAGGTACACATCGTGTTGTTCTATTTTTCTGCATTATTTACTATGTACAACTTGGTCTTTGAGCAAAGACAACCTCATGAATGGGTTTGTTTGTACTTGAGGTAGAATTGAATCAAACCATTTTTCTTAACAGACTTCTGACATATACTACTGGGATTTTTTTTTCATCTACTACATACAAAACTCAGACTGGGCAGGACCTGCTCGGTTGGTGGAACTTTTGGTGTTAACTAGGTGGCTTTTGCTAGATGTTGTTCTTAGTTTTTTAAAAAATCTTTTAGTCAGTG
Source organism: Poecile atricapillus (assembly GCF_030490865.1). Taxonomy (NCBI): domain Eukaryota; kingdom Metazoa; phylum Chordata; class Aves; order Passeriformes; family Paridae; genus Poecile; species Poecile atricapillus. The sequence continues at coordinate 11,606,576 of NC_081265.1, read as the reverse complement.
CTTTTAAGGTGGTTTTTAACAGTCTATTGTACTTCTCTGCTTTTCTAGCAGTAGGTGCATGGTAGGGGATATGGTACACCTACTTAATACTATGTTCCCTAGTCCAGATGTTTATAAGGCTGGTTTTGAAATGAGCCTCATTGTCTGACTCAATCTTCTCAGGGGTACTATGCTTCTAAAGGACTTGTTTTTCAAGTCCCAGGATGGCGTTACGGGCTGTAGCATGAGGCACAGGGTAGGTTTTTAACTATTTAGTGGTGGCTTTTATCATTGTGAGCACGTAGTGCTTGCTTTGGCAGGTTTCAGGCAGTGTAATGTAGTTAATCTGCCAGGCTTCTTTATACTTGTATTTGGACTACTACTCATTGTACCAGAGGAGCTTCAACCGCTTGGCTTGTTTGATCGCAGCACACGTCTCACAGTCATGAATAACTTGAGAAATGCTGTCTATGGTTAAATCTACTCTTCGGTCTTGTGCTCACTTATAGGTGGCATTTCTACCTTGATGACTTGGGGCATCATGAGCTCATTGGGTTAGGAACAACTCTCTCTTATGTTCTCAATTCAAATCTATTTTTGATAGTTGTATTTTTGCAGCCTGATCTACTTGCTTATTATTTTGGTGTTCTTTATTAGCTCTATTTCTGGGGACATGGGCATTTATGTGGCAGACTTTCACTGGTAGTTTCTTTATCTTGGTAGCAATATCTTTCTACTCTTTAGCAGCTCAAATTGGTTTTTTTTTATGCTGTTGATTAGCTTCTTTCTACTTCTTTAACTATTTTTACAGAGCATTGGCCACTATCCATGAATTTGTGTAGAGGTAGAGCTTTGGCTACTTCTTTTTTTCAGCAATATCTAAAGCTAGTTGAACAACTTTGAGTTTCAACAGTTGACTTGATCCACCTTTTTTTTCAGTGGTTTCTGTGACTTGTCGTGTGGGGCTTTATACTGCTGCTTTCTACTTCCGGTTCATCCCTACGATGCGACAGGAACTATCAGTGAAAAGAGCGTAGCGTGTTTCTTCTGCTGGCAGCTGGTTATATGGTGGAGCTTCTTTAGCTCTTGTCACTTTTTCTTGTTCTTTATTTATGAGACTAAAATATTCATATTCAGGCTAGTTTGTATTTATTTTTAAAATCTTAGGGCGTTTCAGTTTACTGATACGGGCACACTGCATGATAAGACCATGTCGTGGTTTTGAACCAGTAATTAACAAAAAGGGGGAAAAAGAATTATTTATTTCTTGCTGTGAGATATGGATTAAAACAAGAGCAAACCAGGCAAACCAGCAAAAAAGGAATAAAGAAAGTTTATTGACAAACTACAAGAATAAGAACACCAGAATAAACTTTTAGAAAAAACCTTTTCATTTCTCACTGCCTACCATTCTTTTGTTCACATGACAACAGAGACAAAAACTTTAGAATTTTTGATGGTTTAAACAATTCTTAATTCCTTCTATAGTCTTTTATCAGTCTCTGTAGAGAAACAGAAGTTCCTTTCTGTTAATTTATGGAGTTTCTCACAAGAAAACTATTTTTGTTATAGTTTCCCATTTCTCTGATATCAGCTGCTCAGAGCTGCTGTTATCAGAGCCCACCCCTCCTATTCCACATCACTCTGAAATGTGTTATAGGTCATTAGTTTGGGGATAGTATTTTAAGGATAAGTTATTCAAAGGCAAAAAGTATTCTTCATCTTTTTCTGTGAGCTTCACTAGAAAACAGTTTTCTCATTGCCTCTCAAGGCTTCAAATCTCCCAGCACTTCACTATACCATAATTACTCTACTTTTTCTCAAATTTACACTTTGAACACTCTATTCCTCCCCATACTCTATCATGAATTAAAGGAGTTCTTTTCAGGACTTCATTGTCCATCTCCATAGTTTTAACAGAAAGATATTTCAGCTTAATTAAAGCATCTTCTTAATTCTCTACCTTTCTTGAAGTTTCTTTTCTTTCTTGCCACTAGTAGTTTATAAAGTCTCTTTTCATGTTGATCACTCTCCTTTTCTCTCTCTGGATAAAAAGATTAATCCGCAAGTCTCATCTGGATAAGAAAGAGTTAAAATCCTGCCCAAGCTTTTGTAGCTGGTTCGGTGATCTCTGCTGAACAGGAGCTGGAGCTGTCTGCGATGGAAAGTTCCTCATAGCTGCTCTGGAGAGCATAGTCACCGTCTCTGCTTGCAGCAGGCTTAGAGCTCTTCTCCTTCTTTACTCGGCAGTTTCTGGTGAATTCCATCACAGCAAAACCTGAAGCCAAGCCAGGAACCGGCCCGGCCCGGCTTGGCTTGGAGCAAGCTCCCGTAGGCCCCATCTCCCGGCCGGGAGAACGGCAGGCCCAGCCCGGCCCCCGCCTGGCCACGTGGCCGGGCAGAGACCGAGAGGCTGAAGCTCTGCTACCTTTCACAGCCAGAAAACAAAGAGAGCAACAGAGTTCTGGTTGTACACTTTAAGGTGGGGTTCACAAGTTGATCTCACTTTTCAATGGCTGTCAATTCTCAGCAATGACCGATAATTGGTCATGAGAAAGACTGCAGGCAGTCCCCAGCAACTCCAACTTTCCTTAAAGGTAGAGTAACTCCATGACAGACCAATCTATTTGCTCCATGTGGCACTGGTTCCATGATGGGTGGAAGGAACTTTTCTTCTGAACATCCACCTCAGCACTGGTAGTTGGGGTGCCAGGAGGAGTTGTGTTTCAGTGCCAATCGCCTCTGAGGCAGCTTGGACTCTTTCATAGGTTGCTAAAATTTCTTTTTCTGTTGGGGTGTAATTAGCTTTAGATTTTCTGTAGCTTTGACTCTAAAATTTTAATGGTCGGTCTCGAGTCTCTTTAGGCACTTTCTGCTAAAGGCTTCAGGACAGACCGTGGTTCTCAGCTGCAGAGTAGAGCACGTTCTTTACATTTGATCTTGTCTTGACTGGGCTAAGGGCTACTGCATGAGCGATCTCTTGCTTGACCTGAGCAATGGCTTGTTGCTGCTCAGGGCCCCAATGGAAATTACTCTTTTTCCCAGTGACCAGGTAAAGAGGGCTCACAATCTGACTGTATTTAGGAATATGCATTCTCTAAAACTTTATGGCACGTAAGAAAGCTTGTGTTTCTTTCTTATTAGTTGGTGGAGACATTGTTGTGATCTTATGGATGACATCAGTAGGAATCTGACGCTGTCTATCTTGCCACTTTACTTTCAAGAACTGAATCTTACGAGTTGGTCTCTTAACTTCGCTGTTTTTGATGGCAAAACTAGTTTCTAGGAGGATTTGGATGATTTTTTCTCTTTTCTTAAACACTTCTGCTGCTGTGTTCTCCTACAAAATGGTGTCATTTATGTACTGTAGATGTTCTGGAGCCTCACCCTTTTCCAGGGCAGCCTCGATCAGTCCATGGCAGATGGTGGGGCTGTGCTTCCATCCCTGGGCAGTTGGTTCTAGGTGTACTGCACTCCCCTCCAGGTGAAGACAAACTGAGGCCTGCATTCTGCTGCCAAGGGAATTGAGAAAAATGCATTGGCAATGTCAATAGTGGCGTACCACTTCGCTGCCTTGGACTCCAGCTCTTACTGAAGCTCCAGCATGTCCGGCACGGCAGCGCTCAGTGGTGGAGTCACTTCATTCAATGCACGATAGTCTACAGTCAATCTCCATTCTCTGTCAGACTTGTGCACAGGCCAGATGGGGCTGTTGAAGGGTGAGTGGGTTTTGCTGACCACCCCTTGGCTCTCCAGCTCTCGGATCATCTTATGGATGGGGATCACAGCATCTCAGGTTGTTTTATATTGTCAGCGGTGCACCATCGAGGTGGCAATTGGTACTTGCTGTTCTTTCACTTTCAGAAGTTTTACTGTAGATGGCTTCTCGGACAGTCCAGGCAAGGTGTTCAGGTGCTGGATACTCTCTGTCTCTACAGCTGCTATCTCAAATGCCCACCTGAGTCCTTTTGGGTCTTTGAAATACCCACTTCAGAGGTAGTTTAAGCCCAAAATGCATGGGGCTTTTGGGCCTGTCACAATGGGGTGTTTTTTCCACTCATTTCTAGTCAGGCTCACATCTGCTTCTACTAAAGTAAAATCCTGCAATCTCTCTGTCATGCCAGCAATAGAAACAGATTCTGCACCCACCTATCTTGATGGGATTAGCGCGCACTGTGCACCAGTGTCAACCAAGGCCTCATATTTTTGTGGTTCTGATGTGCCAGGCCAATGAATTTACACAGTCTAAAAAACGTGATTTTCCCTAGCCTTTACCTGGCTAGAGACAGGGCCTCTCTAAGCCTGGTTATCCTTCTTTCCTTGGGTATATGTCTTCCATGTTCTTTCAAGGGGATCGGACATGTCATCATCATCATACCTGGCAGTTCGGCTACAGGCAACTGGAGTTGCTTCTCTTTTGGTGGAACTTCTTTTGTGACTCTTCTTTTCCTTTAATTCACGCACCCGTTGTGCCAGAGCTGCAGTAGATTTCTCATTCTGTCTCCTCATGTTTTCTCCGCAATCACGGAGGTAGAACCACAGCTCAGCTCGTGGGGTGTACTTTCTCTCCCGATCTGGGGAACGTCTGCGTTGAGTGCCAGGACCTCTGATCTGTACTGCTGAGATTTGGAGAAGGTCCTCTTTAATCTCATTTCTAAGTTTTTTGTGATTCTCCTCTATCTTATCTTCTAATTTCTGCAGACATGTTTCTACAGCTGCGATTTTTGCATGTGTGGGGCCATGCACGGCATCTGCGTATGCTCTGAGCTTCTTCACCATATCAAGCACAGTCTCTTCCCTTTCATCTCACTTCATCATTGCTAAAGCAGATGCATATTCTTGTGGCTCAAGTCGCACCAATTTTTGCCACATCACGGATGTACATGGCACTAAGTCTGGATTCTTAGTTGGCATGTCATTTGAAAAGACAATTTCTGCCACTGTCATTTTTCTCAGGCGTTGGATTCCTTGTTCGATGGTTTTTCACTGTGTTTGCTGTATGTAGAGATCATTTACACACAGATAATTTTGAGCTACACTTTCCAGGACCCGTGCCCAGAGACTGTGAGGGTTAGCCCCCCTCATCATCCCTTGGTCTATAACTGGATCGTGTGACAGGGATTTCAGATGCTTCACTTTAGTGCTATCTAGAACTGTAGCTTCACCTGCGGCGTCTCACAGACAGACTAATTATAGATTCATCAGGTCGTCGAGTGTAGTCCTTCCTCAGGGCATGAAGATCTTTCAGGGAAAAGGACTCAATATTAGCCTCTGATTTTGTGCCAGTTGCTTTGACTCTTGATTTTATGTCAGGAGGCATTGAGGGTCCTTTTCCTGCATCATCATCATCTACTGGTCGATTGTTTTGTCTGTACACTTTTTACTTCTCGTGCTAGCAGCAACAGCCATTGGTTGAGGCTTGCTGTCTGGTTTAGCTACCAGCTTTGTAATTGGGAGGTTGGCTGCAGCCTGAGTAATTGGGGTAACTTAATTTATCTCCATGTCCCCTTTCTCCTGTTTGCTGCCCTACAGTATCCAGCAATGTACGATAAGCATATACTAGGGCCCAGCTTACTGCAATGATCTTTTTTTCCTTGGAATCATCATGACACTTCTCATTCAGGTATTTCCCCACCTCAGCTGGATTTTGAATTTGTTCATGTGGAAAGTCCTAAACTATAGGGTCAGAAAATTGCTTCAGAATTTGGCCCATATCCTCTCATTCTCCACATCGCTCAGGATTTTCCACACCTGGTTCAGGGGTCTCATCAGTCCCTCTAGAAATCTCAGCCCTCATTCTAGAGAGGCTGAAGACTGTATAGAGGAAACTTACCAGATTAAATGCCAGAAAGATGATCTCTTTAACATTCAGGGGAAACTGAACACTCTCTTATAGTGATGTAACAGATTCAGAGGAGAAGAAGGAAAGGAAAGGTTGAAAAGCCTAATTTCCTGATCTTCCTCTAACAAGCTGGGTGCATAACCATACCCATGAATCCTTTATATTTGGAACAGACTCCAGCACCTGAATAAACTTCTTAGAAATCATAATCACTAGACCCAGCTTAATAGCTATTCCAATCTGTGCCCTTCTCCTGTAAAAGCTATGTGTTAGGGACAATACTGGGGCTAGTTGTGGATAAGAAAATAAACTAAGGGACTATAAAGGTATTAAAACCTCAAAAAAGCCTAGCGACCAGAAACACATGAAGGCTTGCACTTCTAAAGACATTATTAATTCAAGCAGCATGGCTGGATGGCTAGGGACTGCTTTATTTTATCCCAATACAAAGTAATTGCCACTTCAGTACAATCAGTACAGGATTTTTCCACTCTCTAGTGCCCCACGTTGGGCGCCAATGAATGTATTTGTCTTGGTTTAGGGCAAATTTGGGAGAAGACTTCTAATGGGGCCCTCCCTGGGAAGCAAACCCACGTGGCCCCTTTCTCCCACCCCCCAACCGGTTCAGGAAGAGATTTCTCTGAGAGAAGTGGAAAAAACTTGTTTATTTTACAGGCACAGCACTACTTAGCATAAGAATGAGCGATATTAAATTACAAATCTTTTCGCCGTTTTGAAGAGATGACAAACTTCAGAAGGTCTCTTTCTTGTGGGTGTTCGCTCTGTTATCAGTCCCTCTGGCGCTGGAAAATGCCGCTGCCCAGGCTGGGCTCCCGGTATTCCACGGGTGCAAGCTCCCGGTGCTCCCCCGAGTCCCCAGTCCAAAGCAGGTTCAATTCGTTTCAGAAAAAGGGAAAGAAAACAGTCCAGGAAGACCTCTCTGCTCTGGCTAGTTGGAAAGCCAAGGCGATCTGTGTCTTGTTGTCTGTCTGTGCTGTAGTCAAAACTCCCGATGTGGGGGGGAGCAAGTACAGTCTCTGATAACAGACTCGGTGCTTCTTTTCCACTCACTTTTACTCTTAGATGAAATTTTAAGAATACAAAATCTGTGTCTGGGTTAGGTGGCCGAATGGGGATACAATTTAGCATCATAATCAACCCAGGACACCATGTTCAATTTAAAACCGTATCCAGTAAGGTCTAACTTGCAAGGAACTTTCAGCTGAAAACTTCCCAGATGTATTTTACTGTCTTTCCACAAGCCAGAAAATATCCTGGGAAGATTAATTTGTTGGTCTATTTCTTAATTACCCATTTCTAAACTCTGAGTTATAAATGCTTCTTCCCCCTTCTTGAAAAGCAAACAAAGATTTCTATTTTAGTAACTGTGAACCATTTTTACATCCCTTGTAAAACACTGATCTCTTCAGCAGCTCAATTCTGACACAATCAGGCCTTGTTTTTCCTGCCAGCTAGAAACCTAAGAATCAAAGTGTCTCCACAAACTTACAGTCTGAAGCAACTAATGAAGTGCAATTAATAGGCCTGTTAAGAATTGGTTTAGTACACACTTGTCCCACAGGGGGGCATATTTAAGGCTTGAATGATACTTTCGAGAGCAAGGTTTTTAACCAGAAATTATCAGAATTTGTGCAAAATCTGTTCTTTATGCACTTCCTAGTAAAAGTCAGTCTGAGCTGGCTTTGTGTCCACATGTTCCCACTCAGATCGAAACCAGAGCAAGGATGGAAGGTATTGTGGTTTTTTTTTCATTGTGTGCTGCTTCTATACAAATATTTGCTTCTCTGAAAGTTACTTAGACCTAGAAATTATATGAAAGAGTATGTATAGTTTCTTGTGATAAAGAGTGCATAACAGACATCATTAGCAGCTCTGTACTTTAGAAGAGAAGTGGGAACATGACAAAAAAGGTGTTGAGGAGCTGGAGCGTATCCAGGGAACGGAAAGGAGCTGGGACAGGGGTTGGAGCACCAGGAGCAGTGGAGGGAGCTGGGAAGGGGGTTCAGCCTGGAGAAAAGGAGACTCAGGAGGGACCTTCTGACTCTGCACAACTCCCTGCCAGGAGGGGACAGCCAGATGGGGGTCAGGCTCTCCTCCCAGGGAACAAGGGTCAGGATGAGAGGAAACAGCCTTGAGTTGTGCCAGGAGAATTTGGACTGTATATTAGGAAAAGCCTTCTCCATAGAAAGGGTGGTCAGGGATTGGAACAGACTGCCCAGGGTAGTGATGGAATTGCCATTCCTGGAAGTATTCCAGAAACATGTGGATTGTCCTTAGTTGAGGACATGGTTTAATGGTGAAGGTCATGGTGGTGCTGAGGTGATGGATGGACTTGATCTGAAAGGAGGTTTCCAACCTTAACGATTCTATGATTCTATAGAAGTAATTTAAAACCAAATGTATATATTTAAGACCTTTATCATTCTGGCTGCAGATACTTAGACCTTGACTCTAACATTGTTTGGGGATTTCTGTGTTGTTTTTGCCACTATATTGCAGGGTTGGTTTCCAAGAATGACTCATGTTCCTGTGTTTCACCTGCACAGTTCAGCCTGGAGGAGCTGGAGTGCAGAGCTGCATGTCTCCAAAAACCCTTGCTGTAGAGGCCAGTGAAAGGCCAGCATGTTAAACTGGTATTGATTGTCATTAATTTGTCAACTTGCTCTTTGAGACCTATTTTGCAAAGAGCAAAGCTGTTGCTGTACAGAAGCAGAGAGGGCAGCAGGGAGGCCCACTGGTGCCCAAGTAAGCTCTTCTCTCTAATTTGCAGCTAAAATGTGGTTATGTGTCCCTGTGACAGCTCTGCTGTGGAGGGAATGATCCTGTCCCTGTGACAGCTCTGCTTTGGGAATGATCTCTGGCAAGATGATAACTTTAAACCACCCAAGCAGGCTTTGTCAGAACATGTGAATCTGGTGCATAGTTAGTATGTTCTGTCTAGCTAAAACTTGTTAAACCCAGTCTGCATCAGGGAGGCCAAGCAGCTTATTTAATAGAGAAAGAAATGTTATTGAGCTGATACTGGTGTTTGTAATGAGGCACACCTGGGAAGAGTCCTGAAAACGGGGACTGGAATGTAATATTTTAGTGCATTTCATTATTAAATGAAAATAAAGAAAAACCCCAACACAAACCGTACAAACACTTTTACAGAGAAAAAAAATAACTAGAAGAAAAGGGTAAATCATTTTAGACTATGATTTTCAGTGTTAAACATTCTACTTTCGCAAATAAGAGAGTTCAGCCCTTCAACAGCATCATATCCATGTCTAATACAGGCATGCATCCATATACAACATGCAGATCTGCACTCCTTCCCTAACCATCCTGATCTCAGTCGTTGAGCTCATTAATAATGTGTAATTAGTGTGGAGATTTAACCTAGTTTTAGGTAAAGGTGTGAAAATGCTTTTGCACCTCATTTTAAAAAATCATTCTACTCCGTAACAAAGAGTAATGTGAAGGAAGGAAACTAATGAGAAGGAAAGTTCTCACTGCTGAAGTAGTGGGATTTTGAGTTTGCATTTTCCTGTGGATTTTCTCTCCTTGTAATCTTCTCACAGCAGCCACATTGTTAATGTTGCTAGTTACAGGGAAAACATTATTTAAGTGTAGCCCTTTCATTACCATTTTGGGGGGAGCTAAGCATTAAACTTGTGTGTAACAGTTAGGACAGCCATGTCTGCTCCCTTCAGAATTTCCATTACATATCTCCACAGCTGTGAGATATCTTGTCCTTTGGGAGAGTTGGAGATGGTTCCTCATTTCTAGTTCCAGAGCTAATAAAAAAAGTATTCCAGAGTGGAGCAGCCTTGTTTTAATTTGTCCTCATTTTGTTTATGACTTTTAAAGATGAATGTCTTGGCATACAAGAAACAAATACTGTGTATTTAAAGATAGAAATCTGGGACCCTCACATTTCCAGTGATGCAAACACTTGCTGTAATTCATAGAATAATCACAGAATCATAAAATTACTTGGGTTCATAAGGAACCTTAAGGACCATCCTGTTCCAACCCCCTGCCATGGACAGGGACGCTTTCCACTAGATCAGGTTGCTCCAAGACTCATCCAACGTGGCTTTGGGTCCTTCCAGTGATGGGGTAGCCACAGCTGCTCTGGACAGCCTCTGCCCGGTTCTCACTACCCTCTGAGCAATTTCTTACAGTATACATCTTTGCAGATCTTGTGGTACTTCCCAGGAATGTTTGGTTCCATTTCTGCCCAGATAGGTAGCTTTAATTATATGCTCTTAAGCATGATTGAACATCCAGCCCCCAACCCTGGATTTTGTGCCAATGTAATTTAGGGAAAACCTCCCATTTCAAAAGCAAAAGATAAGGTTATCTCTGGGTAGATGTGGAGTTCCTTGTTGTGGGTTTGGGGGGAGGGTTGTGTTTTTTTAATGGCAGCTGTTTGAAACTGATGAAAGATGGGGAATGTTAACATTTCCTTGCTGGGGGAGTGAGTGCAGGTGAGATGGTCAGAAGTGCATGATAAATATAATTTATCACACGGATATCAGTGCCACATATCTGGGATTTTTATGCAGAACTTAACTGCCAGCCTGTGATTTGCAGTAACACGATTGCTTCCTTGAAAGCAGATTTCATTGCTCCTTCATGGGACTGTTTGTTTCTGAAGAGATTTGTTTTTCTAGTAAATCAAGATACTTTCAAATTATTTTACAAGGGAAAGACTAGTAGGAAAATAATGACATTCACTTAAAACCTTAAGTGATAGCAGGGAGACAGGAAGATAGGTCAAACTTGGCAGTGTCCCCTGTTCTGTGCCAGATCCCCCTCCTGCATGGAATCTACAATCAGAAGTGCTCCTGGCTGTGCCATAATGCTGCTGAGCTTGTGCACAGGGATCCTTAGAAGGAAACAGAGTTATTTGTAAAGAGCTGTTTATTTGTATACAAAATAAAATTTGTATTTTATTTGTGTGTAAGAGGCACAGTGCATACATGCTTTAAATTACCCTTGTGCTGCTGTTCTTTCTCCTCAGACTAATGCCCATTTAAACTTCTAGTTAACAGAAAACTGAATCTGGAGTAAATGTCTCCAAATGCCACAGCCCACTTTTTGCCTTGCACGTAATCATAGAATAGTTTGGATTGGAAGGGACTTTATAGATTATCTCATTCCAACCCCCTGCCATGGGCAGGGGCACCTTCCATTAGATCAGGTGCTCCAAGCCCCATCCAAGCTGACCTTGGACACTTTTAGTGAGGGGGCAGCCCCAGCTTCTCTGAGCACCCTGTGCCAGGGCCTCCCCACCCTCACAGCCAAGAATTTCATCCTAATATCAAATCAAAATTTCCCCTCTCTCAGTTTGAACCCATTCCCCCTTGTCCTGTCACTACATTTCATGATGCAGAGTTGTTTTCAGGATTCCTTGCAGGCCCTTCAGATCCTGGAAAGTGCTGTGAGATCTCCATACAACCTTCTCTTCTCCAGGGTGAACAGCCCCAATTCTCTCAACCTGTCCCCTTAGGGAAGATGCTTCAGTCTCCTTATCAATTTTGTGAGCTCCTTTGGACTTGCTCCAACAGTCCCATGTCCTTCTAATGCCCAAGAACTTTTGTGCTTCTTCCACTGACTGTGCTCTGCTCAGGTGCCAAAGGCTGGATCCCACTGGTGAACAGGATTGGTGTCATGGAGCGGTGCAGTTTGGTGCCATAGAGTTCATACAAACCATCCAGTGAGATGGAAGTGACAAGCAGGGCTCCTCAACCTAATGTGCTTATCAGCTAAAGGGATTTATTCTGAGTAGGTGGTGGCAGGGCAGATAAGGGTCCTGACAGTGTGTCAGACATTGCAGAGCCGCGGTGGCCCAGGAGCCATAGGTATTACTGCACCAAAGAATGTTTATCTCAAGAGACTGTTTAGTTTATCAGATGCTCCACTCCTGGTCTTGTTTCCCTGAAAGACATCTTGTACTGATTTTCATTCATTTTCAGAAATCTGAATAATTCCTCAGGGTATGGAATTTATAGACTCAGTATCAATTGTAATCATGTGGAGGTTGATTTTTAAATTGCCTTTACTTTGTAATTCAAATTGTGTTATATGGTAGACATTAATTATGTCAGCCAGCATCTATTTACAAAAGGGGATTTAAAAACAGGCAGTTCTTATCAGCTAGTGACATTTGGCAGATGGATGGTTTCGGTAACAAAAAAAGAAGAGTAGGAAGGAGGGGGCCCTGTGCTCAACCTGCCAAAGACTGGAGTCTCTCATACTTCCCTGGTGTAGCACTTGTCTGCCAGTAGGAGGGAGAGAAAAACAGCTTAATTGCATGCAATTGTGTCCCTTCCAGTTAAGCACTTGAAGCTTTCAAAGCCCCTTGATGTGGGAGCAGGTCTGGGAGCCAGCCGCCAGAGCAGGGCGACTCCAGCGTCCTGCTGCCGGAGGAGATGAGGCTCCAGCTATAAACTCCCACTGGTAAACTCAGCTTTTCAGGGTTTCACTTCCCAGATGAAAGAGCAGAATTTGTGGTCTGTTCCAGAGGAAACAGAGATATTCATGTCACTGACATATGAGACTTGGAGCTGGGGGCCCAGGAGTATGCTTTGTGGGGGTAAAAACTGTAAAAAATGAGGCAGAGGGACAATACTAGTGAGCAGCTGGTCTGAATTTAGGACAAAAGCCAGGGGACTATTTCTTTTCTTCTTTTCCATCTTCATAAGAGACAAAAGAAATGGCAGTTCCACTGCTGGGGCACCTGCAAGTTCACAGGCAGCATGTCCTTTGCCCCGTTCTCTACCCCGTGTGTGGCTGATGGGGCAGCCCCACACCCCTGGGTGTGAAACACAACAGCGACAGAGAAATCAGGATGGGGGGGATCTGCAGGAGGGACTCCCACCCTTGGGCTAGTGGCAGCCCTGCCAAAGCCTGAAAGAGGTGGCTAATGGGGAGGCCTGGCATGGCTCTGCAGGTTTGCAACCCTCTGCTGAGTCTGGTTCTTTGGTAAATGCTTCCTAAACGTATTTGCAGAAGACTGTATTTTCATCTTACCCAACAGGCTCTTCTTTTATGGCATCTCTTGCTGGGGTTAGCTAAGGTGAGTTATATATAGTGTTGTTTTCTCAGCCTTGCCTGTGTAATGAAAGGTGTTTCCCTGTGAGGCTTTTGGCTGCAATAACTTGTGTGTCACACAAGAAGTGTGCATGCCTCTATGTATCCATACACACAGAGCTTTTTTCCATGTGGTGAGCGTACCTGAGGACATCTGGCTTCCTTCTGTTAAAAAGCCAGGAGCACTCTCTCGAGGTGAAAAATTCCACAGCCAACTTCATTTCCTATTCCCGGTGGATGCTGAGGATCCTTTTGTTTTCCGGACAAGCCAAACACACGGCTAACATCCCCTTCTCTTTCAGTGCTGCTGCAGAGGAGTCTATTGCAGCCCCTAGATGCTCCTGCTTCACGGGCCTTTTGTGCCATCCTTCAAAAGAAACATCTATTGAAACCCCTGACCATGAAGCTTTTGAGTTTTCCAGTGTTTTCCTCTTCGCCCTTGGTTTCCATGACAGTGTAACCTTGGAGGGGTACAATGTGGGCCAGGCCATGCATCCCACACTGACAGCCAGGACCATTGTCCCAGCCCAGGGACTTTGTGTGGAGCTTTAGAAGTGATACTTTCCCCTTTTCCTCTCAAGGCTGTTCCACCACTCTCGTGCCATCCAGCACAAAGCAAGTAGCATCTGCTTTTGTTTTCCAGTGGAAGCAGAAGTGCTGATTGTTGTCTTGCTATGGTGCTGATGTGGACAAAGTAGAGGGGAATTGCATCAGTTCGGTTAATGTTAGTGTCTAGGTAATTCCTAAATGTCTTTCTGAGAAGGCCTCATAATTGCAAATTAGGATGTAAATTTTGATGAGCTTATCCTGTTCCTAATTCTAAAGACAGTGGGAAGAATTAAGTACTTGGTAACATTTCTCTCCAGGAGGGATGGTATCAGGACAGTATCTTGAACAGTTGTAACTGGAGGTCAGATGATTTAACAATCATTTTCATCACCAAAACAAGCTGAGGCACAGACAGTAATGATTGTACCTTCCAGTTCTCCTTCACAAACAGAAAATGCAACCAAGAGCTGAACAAACCAGACCTTATGGATCAGGACATCACAGTGTGTTCTGGCCATGACTCTCCAAACCATTGTGAATCTTTATACCAATACCCCCAAATTATCCTGCAAGATTGCATTGTACCTGAAGTGGGCAACTAGGCTTTAACAAGATTTTAAAATCTTTCTTTCTTTACTCCCAGAATTGCTCATAGTTAGAAATCTCCAGGGAAGACTACTGTTAAACTTGTGAATGAGCACAAAAGAAAAGACAGAATATAAAGGTTTTGGATGTGTATTCTCTACATTTCTTGTGAATGTAACATCCTGTAAAACTTACATAGGACTGTGATGAAGAGTTTGGGACTGGTTATGTTTAAATTCCTTGTAGAAAAGGTGGAAAAGGCAGCCTGAGACAGCAGGGGTGCTCACAAGCAGGTGGATACAGCCGCACCAAGTCAGATCTCTGAGCTCTAATCTACCTTGTCTGGATTAAAGAGGAGTAATTTGTTCAACATCTTTTAAGGGAAGAGAGCCAGTTGTGTGCTATCAAGTAAAATGGTGTGTGGTTGTTTCCTGACTACAATCCATTAAGAGTCTGAGCTTACACTGCCAAAGCCTTCCCCTCCCTACAGCAGCCAAACTCACTCCCATTTCCTAGAGACAAAAGGCTGGTGCTTTCCTCTCTTAAGTCACAGCTACCAATGTCTGGAAATAATTTTAAAATTCCTTCACATTATTCAAGGCAGAAGAATTACTGAAATTGTGCTTTAAGCAAAACAGCATTCTTAGGTTGCCAAGGCAGTAAACACCAGCTTTGGGAAATGCAGTTAAGATTTCAGCATCTGTTTCGGAGCTGATATTTAACTATTCCATGTTTATTTTAATGCCTGGTTGGCCACTTCCCAGTTATACATATGCAGCACCAAAGCAAGGAGAGAGGGAGCGAGTCTGTTCTTGAACTGATGCTGCAGGTTAGCTTTCATTCCTTTTTTTCATTTTTTGTTATATTAAGTGAGTAGGTGTTTGTCCTGTCTGCAGCCTGAATGTGATCTGAGAGGTTTGCAGAACCCTGTGCAGTGGGAAAGCACGGTGTGTTCTTTACAGAACAATAAGAAGGGCGAGAAGAGAGCACATGTTGTTCCTCTTCAGTGTGTTTTCATGAACACAGTGTTGATACAGCAGTCCCTGTAGATAATCTGGGGTGTTTGTCCTGACTTGTGTGGACAGTCCCATGTTCAGCCATGCCGAGGCTGGTTGGACTCTAGCTGACCCTGCTTCTGAGGCTGGAGCTTCTACCAACACACCCTGTGCTCCTTCTGTAGCTCAAGTACTTTTCTTTGCTGGAGAAACCTGTCTTCAGAAATTTTTTTGAGCTTCATTTGGACCATCCCAAACTGTTGTGCCTCATTTAAGCTGAAATAATTCATCTGTGGGTGAAACCATCACTGTGGCTCCGTGTGCCAACTGAACAGGTATAAAGCTCTTTGATGATGAAAGGTATTACCAGCATGAAAGAGGCATATTTCAAATCATTACTTAAGAGTAGCGGCATCCTCGGCATGAGACAGGCAGAATTAAGACATTATTTCTGCCTTTTAGTGGTTAAGAAGGTAGGTTTGCAGTCCTCAGGTGGCTCAGTTTGCTCAGAAGGAGTTATGTTGGCACTGATAATTCAGCAGCTGCATGTACTTACTCTTTTTTGAATAGATGTTGTATGGACTTGAACACTCTCTATCCTTTATGGGACATGAGAAGTTTGGGCAACTGGAACTTTGAATCGCTGTATCACTGATGTTAGTGGGTAGGAGAAGGATCTGTTGCTGCCTGAATCTCTTCTCCTCCTCCTCCTCCTCCTCCTCCTCCTCCTCCTCCTCCCCCCTTCTTCACTGCCAGTTGACATTTTTCCTTATCTTAGATATTCAAATAAAACAAAAATCTCAGCGTATTCTTCTTTATTAAAAAGGAGGTGTATTACTATTGAAATAAATCACAAAGACAAATTTAAGAAGGAAATAATAGCTTCACCTTAAAATTCATGAGGAAAAATAAAACCTGTTATTTATCTTGAGCTCTGTGGGCACTTTAGGACCTACCTGGTTCTCTGCGATCCTGCAACTTTTGAGATGATTTGAGACAGTGAAAAGAGATGAAAGAATAGGAACTCAGGAATAAAATATTTTATTCCTATTTTGCATACAAGAGTGAAAGAGTTCCAGAGACCTGAGCCTTGTTTTCTTTAGGTGACTTCATTTTTTTCCAGAATCAATCAGCACTGATCTGACAAGTTATTGGGATTTTTAAGTGTCTGCTGCATCTGTCCCAGGTTCTCACAGCTGGAGAGAAGAATTGGTCATAAATGGGCTCAATTGCAGCAATTCAAAATTTGGCCAAAAAGACTAAGGAGTTTGGGATATCCACAAGCCAGCCAGGTACTTGTGGTCCTGCAATTTATGAACTGTTGCAGAAAAGCAGAGAGATTTGAGTTGCTGTCAGTCTGCCTATTCTCAGATTTCCACAAGCTGTGAAGGAGCCAAGAGACCCAAAGGTGCTGCATGTCCCTGGGTGTCCCTGGGTGCTGGCTGTCTCCTGCTGCCCAAGCAATGACTCTGTTCCGACAACCAGCTTTGCTTTTGTGAGCCCTGTGCCAGGTCCATGTGTTCCAATTGGGAGCAACCTTTTCTGATGTTCACTTAATTATAAACTCTGTAGAGAAGAGGGAGATTTGCAATGATTAAGCTGAGTTCCCAAACTGTTGGGAACGGTGCAGAGGCTGTAGAGTAGACTCAGCTCAGTTTGGAACCAGATTAGTCTCCAGAGTTCGTCTCGCTATAATATTGCTTAAAAACACTGCTGACTTAATTATGACAGTTAACATTCATCTAGTAATTAATGAGTATTACAGTGTCTGCTGTGGATTTGACAGATTCCTACTGTGAGCTCATTTGATGCTGAATTGTACTGTACCATGTGCCATGCTTTGCAAGTCATCAGTTTTACATGACACTTAAAAATCTCTGACAACCCGACAATCTCCGCCTAGGCCAAGGAAATTACAGGATGTCCCAGCACATGGGAACTGAACAAAAAGATTGGGTCAGTTAAAGTCCTCATAATGGGCTATTAAATTGTTTCACTGTTCAGCTTCTCTGTAAAATATCAATTATCTCAATGGTTGTAATGTAATCAAAGTAATTAAGTTCCAAAGGCTTGCATGTGAAAACCAGAGCTTTGTAAATGGGAATCCAGCCTCAAGTATTTTAGTTGGTCTGTTTGTGTTTAAAAGTTTCTCCAGATGACTTTTTTTAATGGTGTCATTGTTAGGGAACTGTTATAGGGCTTTGTGTGTTTGAGGTTTAGGGTGTGTTTTAAGCTTGGTTGCACACAACATTTGAACTACTGAAAAAGCAAAACCTGCGTTAGAGCCAAAACAGGGACACAGACACAGGTCTGGAGCTATGGGAAGCAGGGACAGCTTCTGCTCCATGTCTTAGGCCCTGGCTTCATGTACTTAAGAGTCTTCAGCTGATGGATAATTGTAGCTTACCTTTACCTAAGTTGTGAACAATGACAAGCTAGTGTCTCTAAAGCACTTCAGATGTGATACTTGAAAAATACTGCTCTCTTAGGTGTAGCACATTCAGGATCCTGCTTTTATTAATGTGTTTTACAAGAGTAGGAAAAAGCTAAAGAGTGACTTATGACAAGAACATTTTCCCTGTTCTTTCTCCTGATGTAGGGAGAACTGTTCCTTTAGTAAGTTTAATTTTGCCTTATTTCAGGAGAGCTGCTCCCTGGGGTTTCAGCAGAACTGAATCAAACACTGTTCTGTTAGGGCCAAATTTACTTTTCTGACTATGATATTCTGAAATTATTGGTAATTTTGGGGTACATTGTTTTCAACTGTCTTAAAAGGTTCCAACTGAGAAAAGGTGCTAACATCCATATCCAAAAAATTGACTTAAGAAGGATTGAGTAGCTGGATTTGAGCTATTTTAGGCCATAGATAAAGAAATGGAGTGACTTAATTGTGGCCTTCCAGTACCAGCAGGGGCCTGAAAGAAATGTGGAGAGAGACTAGTTACATGGGTCTGAAGTCACAAAGGGGAAATGGCTTCACACCGACAGAGAGTATGTTACATTACATGTGAGGAGGAAGTTCTTCCCTGTAAGGGTGGTGAGGCCCTGGCCCAGGTTGCTCAGAGAAGCTGTGACTGTCTTATCCCTGTAAATGTCCAACGCCAGGATGGACAGGGCTTGAAGCAACCTGGCCTGGTGGAAGGTGTCCCTGCCCATGGCAGGGAGTGGAATGAGATGATCTTTAAGGTCCCTTCCAAACCGTCCTGTGATTCCCAGGAAATCACCTGGAATTCGTGGCAGACATTGTTGTTCTGAAAGCTGCACACCCAAGGTACGTGTGTCTATCTGTGTGCTTCATGTAATCAACTTTGAGAGGTACATACCTCAAGGAGTATTTGTTACTCTTTCAAAAAAGCAGTGAGATGGGTCTTTTACACTACTACTGTATTTATAAGCTACTGGAAACCTCCATGAAGCCTAATGGAGAGTTCCTTCACTTGTGATAAGGTAGGGCGAAAAAAGGCAATTTCACAAACTGAGATTATTATTATTATTTGCATGACAGCACCAGGGCAAATTGTGCTGTTAGAGACAAGAACTAGGCATGCACAGCTCCAAGGAATAGATGGAGAGGAGATCTGAACCATGAAGCTGTTCAGAAGACACAGTGACTTGGGCTTTGTCAGAGTTGCTGGGAAAATCTTTAAATACCTTAACCTGTTTGCAGATAAGTGTTGCTGCTTCTCTCAGGTCATTAAGAAAATGCTGGATGCATGGCTCCATTTGGAGAAGTTTCCACAGAGAATGAGCTCATGGAGGCAGGAGATATAAAGAAAGCATTTTAATGCAAGAGCAGAGGGTTTGGGAGCTGGGGAAACAGAAGTAAAACCCAGGAATGCCCATAACATTGCAACAGCCTTGGGGAATTTTTTGTCTTCAGATAAAACTTGTGAAGGGAGTTTGGTCTGGGAGCCTCCTGGAGGCTCTCTGAAATGAGCACATGAACTGCTTCTGCTTCAGTAAACCCTGTACTGTGTCCCAGGAAGAGCTATGGAAATGTAATGCTTCCATACCTCCTTTTTAAATGTAAAAGTAATTAACTGGTGTGAATAATGTTACTTGATCAGACTGATTAGAAGTTTCTGCAATTGGTTTGAAGAAATAAGTTCTCCATGTCCTGTTAGTTCATTAACAGCTTTCTGCCAGTTCTGTCCCCTGCCCAGGTCCATGATGGAGCTTGTCCTGTGCCAGGAGTAGTTCCCTCCCTCATGCAGTGGGCAGACAGAGGTCTTGGTCTTGCTCCAGCCTGCGATACCAGGGTGTGATGTTTCCCCAGGTCTCAGGAGCAGCAGCTTGTCCTCTTTCTCCTCTCACTGAGCCCGGCTCCCTGTGTCTGGTCAATGGAACCACTGCTCTGCCCACTGGCTTTTTTTCTTCTCTCGACACACCAACTCAGGAACCTGAGAGTAGAATCTAGAGGCTCCCAGGAATACAGTCTTGTCCAATTTCTCTTCATTCCCACCAGTCTTCCCTCAGGTAAAGACAGTTGGTGCAGGAACCAATTAGCAGTTCTTTAGAAGGAAGTGCTGAAATGCTTTTCAAATTAAGTGCTCCAAAACTAGACAAACCACTATGCTTCAACCCTGTGTGAATGCCATGAAAACCAGAGGTTCCTTATCTCATGGGGCTGCCCTGTCCCTGTACAGAGCAGTGCCACCCGTGTGCAGTGTCACTGGTGTCATAGGTGGGTAGCTCTGCCCTCCTGCAAACAGGGTGTGACAACTGAGGTCTGTGTGTGGCACTTCCTGCAGGGACCCTCTAACACTCTCTCTCCCACTACAGGTGCATTACTGTTAGGAGGGATCCTCTACTCCTGGCAGTTCCCTCACTTCAATGCCCTGAGCTGGGGTCTGCGGGAAGAGTACTCCCGAGGAGGATACTGTATGATGTCTGTCACTCACCCAGGGCTGTGCAGGCGGGTGGCTCTGCATCACTGCTTCGCCTTAATTGGACTCTCAACAGTGGCTCCTGTCCTCGACATCACCACATGGACTTTCCCCATCATTTCACTTCCCATCAACCTCTACATCTCCTACCTTGGCTTTCGGTTCTACAGGGATGCTGACCGCAGCAGCTCCAGGAAGCTCTTCTTCTGCAGTCTGTGGCACTTGCCAATGCTGCTGCTTGTCATGTTCACCTGCAAGAAATCGGTCCTGGAGAAGGAAGACAAAGGCGATCTACGTGGGGGAAGTCATGAGATGGCTCTGGAAATTAGATTGCCTTAAATGTCAATACCTGTCATTCTCATGACACATCAGGTAGTATATTTTAGTAATTGCAAGGGGGAATCCTGTGGGAATCTGTTTGAAGAAGAATCATTTGTGCCTAGCAACCACTTCATGTGATAATTTTCTATTTTCTTTTGAAAGGGAATAGTCAGGAGAGCTTAAAGCATTCAGGGCCTTAGGCCCCTTAATTCATCACAGGTTATGATTTAGCCTATGCCAGAAGCACATCACTTTGGGATGGCCTTCCAAAGTCCCTGTGAGTCATGGTCTCTGTCCTCATGGGTGGGTGAGATACCTAAGTTAGGAAGTCACATGTGCACATCTGCCACCGGCAGCACTAGCAGCCTTGGTGAGGCCATCAGGAAGTGACCAATGAATGATTTCTCACCCTTCTCCCCAAGCACCCTTTCCTTTAATTTAAGCTTTGAGGCACATGAGAGGGTGAACTCTTCTCTGAATCTGTGCCATCCCTACACTGGTATTACACCAAAGCCCTCAGTTCTGGGGCCTTTTTTCGATCAGCTGCTCTTCCCAAGGTTCCCATTCACCTCAGTAGATTTTTAGCTCTCATACACCCGGCACAGTGCTAAAGGAGTGAAAAGAACTGTCTTTCAGCACAAAACACCCAAGCATTTAAGCAGCTCTCCTGTAGCATATCCCTTGGACACACTGAGCCACTCTACTGTATTTCCATCACAGGGAGCTTCTGACTCCCATGTGGTTTTACGTCATTAGCGTTTGAGCCCTGTGTGTCAGATCTTCAGCTTGTAAAAATCACCATTACTGTTTATGACAGAGAGGCTGTGAATTGTGGAGGAGGTGAGCAGCATATCCCAGAGACCGGGGGTTGTAAGGCTTTTCCATGTTAATGTGTCTTATGCCAGCCCGTTGAGTCTCGGCATCGTTAGACAAGCTCTGGGCTGGCATCAAGGCCTTGAACTGTGTTTAATGTCACAGTGTGGGTGGTGGCTCAGAAAGGCTTCACTTTGGGGATGATTAATAGGTAAGGAAACAAATTTTACAGAAAAAAGGCTGGCGATTTTAATCTAACAGAATGTTCACTTGCTGATGTAGCCACTGTCTCTCCAAAGCAATTATGCAGATGGTGACCCACGAAAAGTACATTATTCCTGTTAATTGATATGCTGAAGAGCATTTCTGATCACAGTTTAACATGCTTGTCATCCTGCTGCTCTTTCCTTTCCTGGAGCTGTCTGTGACCTCCTGGTGTGCTCCCAAACACAGCAGGTCGTGGGCAGACAGAGACAGTGATAGTTTATTGTGGTAGTGCCTGTTATGACTTGATGTGTTTTCAAGACAAGATTTCTTTCCCATATGGAGAGGGACTGGGCAGCAGGATGAGCACTGATCCAAAGATACAGCAATACCTGAAAAGGAAGACACTATCTCAAGCTTGATCTCAAATAAAGCCCCTCAGGAAATGTCACAAATCTGCCACCACAAGTGTATCACACTGACATGGCTGCTCTCATGATCCAAGCCTGGCTCCTGGTCTCAGTTATGCTGATGTAAATCAGGAGTGACACAGTTTAACCTCTTTTCTGGCAAAGGTGCTTGCAGGAGCAGGGCCACCTGTTTCCATGGCTCTTAAATAATTGCCTGCAAGATCTGGTGACTTGAGTGATTGCAGATGACAAGATGGAGCTCCCTCACTGTCTGACAGACTCCTCTGTGCTCAAGTTACTGTGGGTGACACTTCGTGGAACTGTCTGGAAACTGTGCTACTCCTGAATTTGTTCTAAGAATGCATCCACTCTTCTCTGCAATAAAGTGCATACTGTCCAAAAGGAAATGAGTGCTCCAAATCTGTTTTAAACTATTCACTTCTTGTTGAAACTCTGGTCGTGTTCAGCTAATTGCAAAAGTATTTGGTAGTTTTAAGGCACTTCTCACAGTAACAATGTTTTTGACCACTGCAAGAGTAAGAACAGCCTGTGAAATACTGATTTATTGTGCAAGCAGCACACTGAAAATAAATCACGTGAGTGGAAAGGGTTTGTGCGAAACCAAAGAATTTGGTCAACCTTTAGATGGGAGATGAACCTTCAAAGAGCAGATGGCTCACAAAAAAACACAGATTTTCCTCCCAGAGGCAGAAAGTGGTGCTGAGGCAGGAGGGTTGTGGGTTTCTCTTAAGACATTATAGAGACAGGCTTCAGATGGCCTGCAATTCCCGGGTGCTGCTGAGGAATTCCATTCTGATTAAAGGTCTCAAGGACATGCCTGTGGTTGTGTTCTGAAGAGAGTCATCATCATTTCTTGGGCCAAAATGTGTAACATTCACAGGGTTTAGGGCTGGACAGGAGCTTTGTAATCATCACTGAATGTCTGCAAAATGGAGGTCACTGGGTTGCACCAGCATCTCCACACCCAGTGGGTCTGGCCTTGAGGGAAAGCATGGCTTTAGAATCAGTGGATCTGGGATTTAAATATAAGAGTATACCTTATTTAAATTTCTTACTTAAAAATAAATGCTTTACCTAGAAAGTGTTCTCAGCTCTGCTGCACATTGGCCATGTGTCAGGTGTGGATGAAACCATATGCTGGCATTTTACTGCCTTTAGGAAATTTTGCTGTTACATATGCTTTGCAAATAGACACCTTGCCAAACTGAAGACTTAGCAAGAGACAGATATTGCAGTAGGTGCTCTCAGGTCTCTTTTTCAATATTGCTGGTGTCACTATAGAAAATGAAAAATCCTGCTGTCTGCTGTCACCCAAGGATGTTTGTGGTCACTGTGACCCTCCAGGGAGGACTAATGCCAGCCACCTTCCCTTCCAGCACTGCTGATACTGCTGCCCAAATCCTGCAGGGAAAGAGGCAGCTGAGGTGCATCATGAGGTGCCTTGCTGTGCTTTGCACAGGAGATAAACCTGGGCTTTCTGGATCTCAGTGCTGGGCTGCATGAACATCAGGCTTTGAGGGCTCCTTGAACCTGGAACAGCAGTTCCTGCATGGAAATGCAATGTTGTTTTTCCCTTATCCCATTTGGAGAATATGGTTGTTGTCACTCTTTATCCTGGTTACTCAGGAGCTCTCCATGAACTGGTTCTGCAGAATTAAAGAATGGTTTGGTTTGAAAGGAGCCTTAAAAACCATCTTGTTCCAACCCCCAGCCATGGAATTCTTTATGTGGTAGTGAAAAAAATAGCAGTGGCGTACTGTGTCCCTCCTAGCCCTGGGTCTGCTGGTAGCTGAGAAGGTCCCATCTCAGTGTTGCTGTCACAGGAGGCAGCTCTGCACCACCAGAAACCTGCACTGAAGATCATGGAGAAATCTGAACCAGTGACTCAAGAGGATGAAGCTGGGTTTTGTCTATTTGGACTTTAAATCTTTTGTGTGGTTTTGTGGATAAAGCAGTAGCCCTGAGGCTCAGGAGATCTTCATTCTTTCCAGATCTCTGTAGAAGAAATGCACTCCAGCTGTAAAATAGGGATGGAAGTACTTGTTGGAGGGAACAGCTCATGTCTCTGTCAGCCCATGCCCATTCTGAACAGCCCTGCAAGGTGAGTGCTGGGTAAGGCTTTGAGGAGTTGCAGGGAGACTGGGTCCCCTCCTCTCTCCTTTGCTCTGGCATTAAGCAGATCACAGAGCACAGCACTGGCCTGGCAGGGTGGTGTGGGAAACTGAGCTATGTGACTGGGAGTTGCCCTGAGCTCTCAGGTTCACAAGGAGCCTCAGGCCTTGCATGAGCTGCACGTGGTACCCCAGCAGAGCAGACATCCTGGTACCCCTGCCAGGGAGGCATCCCAGCACAACAGGCATCCCAGCACTGTAGGCAGTTGGTGGAACAAAACGCTCTGCTCTTTGTTCCAGCATGAGTGAAGAAACTCAATCCCTGTGCTCACAGCACTTTCCTTCTCATTTCCCCCACTGGGGTTTTTTTTTCCTCACTTCCTGTATCAATCTCCGATACAATCTGCCCCAGCAGAGTCACACATTCACGCTCTCCTGGCTCCAGCAGCAGTTCCCACTCAGCCAGGCCATGGCATTTCAAGGCTTACACAAAATGCACGTCCTTTTCACTTCTGACGGTCCCAGGAGAGTAGGAATGGAAACAGTGATACTGTTAGGAATCATTATCATTAGAGATAGAAAGCATGTTGTCCTGGTTGCTCTCCAGAGGTGATTAGATATTCCCTCTTCCTTGGAAATGCAGGGTGTCTACAGAACACTTTGCTATTAAAACAGACATATCAGCAATGTTTCCTACAAGCAGCTCTGCTGGAGGTAGTAATTCTATATGGTCCATTACAGGCTGTCCCCAGTGGCATTTTGAGTCATGGAATTTCTCAACCAGGCAAAGAGCCAGTCTTGGTGAGGGCTCATGGGATGCAGGATGCCACTTGTGCTGCCCATGGGACCTTGAGTCAGTTATTTGCCTCTTGGTGCTGCAATTCCTTCTTCCCATCATGGCAAGGTCAGTGCTGCAGGGTAGGGTTTGTCCCCTAGGGGTATGTGTCCAGCTCTTGGCCTCACCCAAGACAAGTCAGTCTACTTCTAATGTTCATGATCTCTGTAACAGCGTGGGGTTAGTTTGGAGTCAAAGGTCGCAACTATGTTGCGAATTGAGAAGTGTCATCAGTGACTACCCCCTTCCCTGAGATCTGTCCCCCAGACTGTGTCTTTCTGGGTGATTCCCTCGATGTTTTTTGGTCCCCTCTAAAATAAAAGTACTACAGGCTTCTACAGCTCCAACAGGAGGTCTAGTGAGCTTCTGAGCTGCCTTCTGAACCCTTCTGTTTACAGAATCCCAGAAGAGCTGGGGTTGGAAGGGACCTCTGGAGATCATCTCATCCAATGCTCTGCCAAGGCAGGGTCATCCAGAGCAGGTGACACAGAAACATGTTCAGGTGGGATTGGAATATCTCCAGAGAGGGAGACTCCACACCCTCCCTGGGAATTCCAGTGCTCTGCCACCCTCAGTGGAAATAAGTTCTTTCTTGTATTGAAGTGGAACTTCCTGTGTTTTAGTTTATGGCCACTGCTCCTTGTGCTGTCACTGGGCTCCACTGAAGAGTGTGGCACCATCGTCTGTCACCATTGTCTGGCACTTCTGCTTTCCTACTTCTAGGCTTTACCTGTTTGCGCTGAAGATTTTCTAGCCTGGGTCAGCACCTCAGGTTACTTTCCAGTATTTTAAAAAAGGACAGTTCATCTGTTTCACAGAACAGGGTTGGCAAAACAAGCTGTCTTCCCTCAATGTGGAGATGTTTTCCTACCACTCCTAACCAGTTCTGGTGTCCCCAGGTCTTGGAGCGAGAACTGACAATTTGGCAGTGGGCTCAGGTTGGTGCATTAAACCGTTTTGGGAAGGTGCTGGGTATTTCTCCCAGTGCCTGAAAGGTCGTGGCTCCCAAATTCTTGTTTGAGCATTGCTGACCCTTCCTAAGAGATGCTTTGCATGGGGTAGGCATGGACTGTACTGGGGAGCTGGTGAGGAGTTGCTGCAATGGCCCTTTTGCTTTGGGAGAACACAAGGACTCAGAAAAAGGTGCTAGAAGGGAGGGTGCCTGACCCTAACCACTAGTGCTGAAACAGCTTTGAATTCATGCCTGTGTTCCCATTTTTGTAGGACACCTGATGCAGTCTTGCCCACTGAGTGAGTGGGGTACACAAAGGGAGATTTCCATCTGTCTCCAGAGTGTGGACAGTCCCCAGGACTAGGGCTGTTGGCGGCTGAGGTTTTTCCCCTGGTTTTGCTGTCCCAGATACATCCCATGGACCTTTCTACCCCCTGCTCCCCTTTTAACACTTTCTATTGTAATTACAGATTCCCTTTAATACATTTTTTTGCATGGAATGTGTGCTGTAACACACATTGCCTGTGCCTCTCAAAACTGTGGTTGTAGCCAGACTCTGGTCTTCAAGGGAAACACAGAATTTGGGGAATTGCCTTGAGTGATTGGAAACAGCAGGGATCTGATCTCCTTCACTGACCAAACTGTCCCTAACTGGGACAACATCTTGCCTATCTTCCTGACCCATAAGGCAAGTAGGAAGAAGAAGGAAAAAGTTGTACCTGTGGGTACAACAGAGACCAGACCATGCTGTGAGGGGATCTCCCAGCCTGGTAGGACGGGCTCCAGTACTGAACTTCTCCTTCTGGTGCAGGATTGAACACACAGCACTCAAAACTCATTTGCAAAGAAGTGTCTGGCTCAGAGACTCATCTTTTGTTTTTTCACTCAAGGAGAAAAATCAAGATTTTTTTTCTGCTGGGAAAGGCTGGGAGATACTCGGGACTTTTTTGGTTTTGTTTTTTTTTTTTTTTTTGGTTTGGGTTTATTTGTTTGTTGTTGGCTTGGGGTTTTTTTGTTTGTTTGTTTGGGGTTTTTTGTTTGTTTTGTTGTTTTTGGTTATTTTTGCCATGGAGAGGAAACACTGCATCAAATTAAAGTTGAAACAGAGATGCAAATAAAGTAATTAAGGCATTTCCGCAGTGCTTCCAGGGGAGCTGCTGGACTGCATCCAGAGTGGGGAAAGGAACAGCCTGAGTTTATCAGCTGACTTCCAAGGTTTGGATGGATATTTGTGCTGCAGAGCTGCCAAGGCCATCCCCACACTGAAGCACTCCCAGCAGCACCGAAGGGAAATTCAGGCATGCTAAGGGGAAGCAGGATGGCTGGGGACACATAGTCACCCAGCAGCAGAAAGGAATATTATTTAGTTCCCTTCTCCCTCATCTGATTGCTCTGGCCTGGTTCTTACATTGCACTTAGCTTTCAGCGGGAGCAAGGACTGGCAGGAGCTTTCAATATGTTGGGATTGAGGCTGATTAACCCTCCTCATCTCAAAAATGAGCATTGGGAAGAGTGTAGTGGAAGCATCTGCAGGCAGATGTTCCCATGGCATCTCTTCCCTGTGCAACTCAGAGCCCTGCATAGCCTGTAGGTCGGTCCTACACCCCCCTCTGGGGCCCAATGGACCTTGGCCAGGCCAGTCAGTGCCTCCAGGGCTGCCAGTTGATGACAAATGCTTCTGTTTTGGGGCAGGAGGGGATCTGTCTTCTGTGGTGTCACTGCTGCCCGGCAGCTCTGGTCACCTGGAGTCACCCAGCGCTGCGTCCCACTCTCCTGCCGGGAGCAGCATCGCTGGGCTTCCTGCCGGGCTTGCTCTGTGGGTGAGATGAGAAGCCACCAGGCTGGAAGAGGTGCAGCTGAACGAGGTACCTGCAAACCTGAGCCTTGCGGGCGTCTGTCTCTGGAGCCGTGGCCGTGCCAGATACGCCATCGGACTGCCCAGCTCAGAGCTCTGGGGACGGCCCGGCGCCGCCCGCCGCCTCTGCGCCTTTGTCACGGTGGGGGCTGCAGGACGGCCGCGCTGGACATACGGACGGAGGGACAGAGGGACAGAGGGACAGGGATTGCTCCGCGCAGCTGCCGGGACGTGCGGACCCAGTCGCGCTTGGCCGCGGTGGCGGCAACTCCCTCTGTTGACTTCTCCCGAAGTTGCATCCCTTCATCCAGCGGTGTCCCCTGGCTCTGGTAATAAATAGCACCTTCTGTGATGTCTGTAGCCCTCGCTAAACCACAGACCAGACTGATTATTGCTGCTTTTGTAGCCTTTGCAGAACTGTTTTTATTTATAATTGCACCCCGCTGGTCTGTTCATAATGATTTTCCCGGCTGCATCCCATGCGGTCCAGTGCTGCAAAGCCACATTTTCATAGTAGCTGTTGTTGGTTTTAATCACTTGTTATTTCGATGATATGTTAATAGCACTATCTCTGTGAAGCTTTAGAATGTTTTCTTTTTCAAAACATTTACAATAAAAGCTAAGTGTTAGCCCTAATAACACACGTGTTTCCTTTGGCTACCTCCTCCAGTGATGAATCCAATTAACTGAGTGCTCAGTGGAGAGCCCGTCTCACCCCCGTCCTGTCCCGCCTCCACCCCAGAGCCTCTCCTGAACCTCTGATTAAAAGGTGTCTGGGACCCCCGTGGGAATAAGGGTGCTTGAAAGGCAGCATGTGGTTGGAGGGGTGTGAGCTTGTAAGTGCCCATGTGCAGACTGTAGGGGGCTGTAATAATCCCAACTACACTCTGCAGATGTTCATTTGGGTCTTGCATTCTAAGCCCCAAATAACCCATCACACCTTATTTCCCAGAGAGGAAGGGTGATGAGGCTGGGTTTTTTGATGCTCTTGGGATGAGAAAGCACTAATGAAAACAGAAATAAAAACAGAGCTGTTGCCTCCTGAGCATCCTAGCCTGTGGGTGGGGAGAAGTGGGGTGATGCTCTTTCTTTTAGCCATTTATGGGGGAAACCACCCCACCCCCTCCCCCCTCCAGCAAAACCTTTCTTTTCTGGAAGTGGTTTAAATGGAACACTTAACTCGCTGGGGCTGGTGCCTTTAATTTCATTCAGAAGGCGACTGTGAATGGACTCCTCATCCACTTCAAAAGGCTGTGGCAGTGTGTCCACTGTGGTGCAGGTCATTCATGGACACTGCAGGAGATGTGAAAACATCTGCTAGGTCCTTGCCTGCTCCTTTCAATACAGTTACTCCCCTTGCTAATAATTGTCTGTGTTCTGTCAACTAGAAAGGGACCTTGTGTTCCTCCCAGGTATTCTAATGCTAATTTGTTTAGTTAAAAAGAAGAGGCTAAACAGATGTGAACCATTTGGTTAGGTTGTAGTTCATTTGTTAGGAAGTGCAAAGGATTCTTGGCAAGATATTAAATATTACCTTTGCTGATCACAAACACTTCATATTTCAAAAGAGGAAGGGAGGTAGGGACTGCACTCCATAAATCAGCCTTTTCAAAGAGACAGAAAAAGGCAAACATTTGATAAATCTGTGTCATTATACTTAGAGATCAAAGTGGGTTTTACATATGTATTTATGCAACTGGCAACCTAGGAGACAATAATAACAAACATAGATCTCTGACAGCTTTACAAAAATAAAAATTAGCTGGTTCTAATCTGTAATTATCTGGGAACTGTGTGAGGTAGGATGTTGCTCACACTAGAGCTTTGTTGAGACAGTGAGCAAATGTTAAGTCATTCATGAAGACATTTAGAAAGTTCCATGGGCAAGAGGTTGCCAAAGCCACTGGGTTGCAGGGCATGGCCACTGCATCTGCAGCCCTGGTTTTATCCATGGAGCCCAAATTAGGCATGCAGGGGTTACCAGAGCCAGAGGTCACCAGGGAAAACATCATTTCCCTACATGCCTTGATGAAAATCATTCCTTTGTGATGAAAATATAGAAGGATGAAAATATGTAGTGTTGAAAATCATCCCTTGATGATTTTCCAGCAAATTATCTGCAAGGAATCTACCTGAAGAATCCCTGAAGGCAGGAAAATTTCCATCTGTGGGTTCTCTCCTGCTTGCCAGTGAGTTACACTTCCATGTCTGGTACCTTCCATAGCCCCACATGACATTGCTGGTTTGGATGAGCCCTCCCACTATTCCCAATGGCTGGTCCACTCTATACAGCTCAGTAAGTACAGGACTGGAGCCAGAGGTTCAGGTAAGTCAGGGAAGAAGCCTGAGAAGATCCCAGAAGAGGTTTGCAGGCAGCAGAAATAAGAGGAAGACTAATGGGAGCTGCAGTGGGTTTTGCTTTAATCCAGGGCAGAATTTAATCCAGGGCAGAGGAATTGAAACTTCTCCAAAGCAGCAAGTGCCATCTCATCACCCAAAAGGAGAAATCCAGTTGTGTTAAAATAATTTCATGGACAAAGCAATGCAGCCACAGAAATTAGAGATGGGGAAGTAGCATTATGTCATCTCTCCTTTCCTTCTGGCCAGTTACTGGGCTGATTTCCTATTCTCTTGTGCTGGTAAAATGATTTCAGCAACTTGGTTTCTGCCCATTCCCATGGGAAACTTCCACAGTCTATAGATTTCACTGGTAGGAAACTCGTCTTGACAGTCAGACTATATTTTCCTTTCCTCAGTTCTGCCACATCACTCCTACTTATGCCTCCTTGGAGCACCCTAAACACTCTTCTCCATTGAAATCAGTGCAGTTATGCGAGCAGTAAATTTGGCTCGTGGCACTTGGAGAAATAGATATTAAAACCCCAGGGACAAATTAGGGAGCAAGGGGAGGAAGGGCAGTGGGGGAAAGGAAATGGTTTCAGGTTAAGAGAAACAAGATCTCTTACACTGCTATAGAGCAGTGCTGCCCATGGCCCTGGTGGGACCATGCCCAGGACAACACAGTGGGACACTGTGAGAGGCAGCAATGTCTCTGGGGTCTCCCTAGGATGTTACAAAACCAAAGCTGAGGGCTCTAAGGCATTATGTGCCGCTTGGACTTGGGTGCAGAGGGGTTGCATAAAGCGCTGGGCACCTGCCTTGCCAGTGGCTGAGCTGTTTTGAGTCCCAGTGATAGTACCCACTGTCACCCCATGGCCTGTCTTCCCCAGTTGGGATGGCCACTGCCTGCTGGTCCAGAAATCCTGATCCAAGAACACTCACTGCAAACTGTGTCTCTATGTGTTGAAGCACATGTGTTTTTCAGGACAAAATCCCAAATGTCCTCATGCCTTCCCCCCAGCTCTTACCTCACTATTGTGATGTTAGGATAAGTCCAGCAGATGTGTGCAGTGGTGGAGAGAAGGCTGTTGACAGACACACAAGATTTATCCATCAGTGATCCTCAGCTCCTGTGTGCTCTGGAACAGCACAGGGTGCACTGCACAGGACGTGTGGCAGAGGTGCGGGGAGAAGACAGCAATAAGGATTTACTAGGGTGGGAAAAAGTGGAATAAAGGAGTACAGGACTTCTCATCCTGGGACCCTGCAAGGGGGGGAGGGCTGAGATGGTTCTGTGACTGAGGAACATCTCAGAGAATTGCAATTAGGATAAAATCCCATTATAGATACATAAGGATGGACGAGGAATGTAGAAGTCTCATACCAAAGCCCTGCACCTCAGTGTCCTGGGTGCTGTGTGTTCCCAAAAAGGAGGTGGTGTTTGCTGGTCACTCCTCCCTGGCCAGGTCACTGTACAGCAGAGCACTCCAGGGTTACATGGTCTAGAATGTCTCATTTTCCCATGATCATGCACTTGATTAGCATCATGAAATAGTAAATTTCTTTTCTCAAAACAGAACTTTAACCATGTCAGGAAAACTGCATCTTGTATGGATTAGGACCAAGAACACACTGACTTGATTTTGGGTACCTGCTCCTATTTATCACCCCATCAGGCTTGTTCCTGCAGATCTCTGAAGTGTGTGACACCTTCAATCTTTCAGAAGAAGGAGCATTCCAGAGAATTTCAGAAATGGCCTCTTCAGTATTAGAAAAATAATATTTGCTACAAGGACATACAGATTTTCTGACTGGGAAGAGGTAAAGCAACAGGGTGAAACTCAGTATCCAGACAGGACAGGAGAAGTGCTGGAATCTGCTGCCTCATGTCAGACTCTAAGAAAATGCTGGAAAGAACATGTCTGTATCTTTAGGACACATGACCTGGGAAGAATCCCCCAGGGTGGATGTTGGTTAGGTAAGCCAACAGACCTCACCCTTCCTCTCTCATCACTGTGGATTTGATCACAGAATCACAGAAGAGTTTGGGCTGGAAAAGACCTTAAAAGATCATCACATTCCAGCCCCCTACCATGGGCAGGGACAGCTTCCACTAGACCAGGTTGCTCCAAGCCCCGTCCAATCTTGAACACTTCCAGGATTGGGACATCCACAGCTTCTCTGGGTAGCCATCATCTTGGTTTGAAGGCCTGCTGGGTTTTCTGCTTTCTGCCCTGGTTTAACAAGTACATTTTACAGAGCTGGGCATTCTCCAGGCCCATCTCAACAGTGCTCCACTAAGTGCTACCCTTGTCAGGAGCTGCACCTTCCCAGTGCCATCTGTCTAATCAGTAATCATCGAGAAACAGGATATGGAAACTGTACTGATGCAGCTCAATTAGTTATTGATTAACCAGCCAGCAAGACAACCACTGCTCTGATTCTAGGGCATGGAGCAAACCCAGCTGTGAATTTTTGGTTGTGCCCTTTCCTTTCTAACTCTGTTTCTTCAAAATTTTTCTTGCCCTATGCCCCCATCTGTGGCCACAGCACACATGCTTCTCCCACAACTGCTACCTGAGGCATATGAAGCAAATTCCAGGAGCCAGAAGCAAGTGTTGAGCCCTTGCTGGAGCCTTGCTCTTGAGATGGCAGCAGGAGTGGAGGTGAGCTGTGTTCTGCCAAGCAACAGGTGGGCTCCTGCTGCAGGCAGTGGGTCAGTCTGGAGGGTGGAGCCACAATTGGCTCCCAACCCAGTGGTCAAAATCTCTCTCACCCACACTCTACGTTCCAGGCACAGCCCAGCCCTCCTCCTGATGTACCTCTGCATGGATGCTCTTTCTGATCACTTACCCATTTGCCATTCCCAGGGGGAAAACTCCTGACATCCAACTGTTGAAGATACAATTCCAATAAAACCTATCTTGGGGCTGTTTTTCTTAAAAAGCCAATCCAACTTTTACAAGCTACAGCTGACAAATATTTAAGGCTTAAACCAACTTTCTGTGATATTTTGTTGACATTATCCTGGCTGGTGCTGGGGGATGTAAGGAACAAGGAGAATTATTACATCTGAAGGGTTTCCCTGTTAGCTCATGGGTGTGGGAATGTGCAGTGGAGCAACCCATGTGTGGAAGCAGCAGATTTTCTATTTGAAATTGTACGAAACACCAAATGCAGAGGTGAGTAAACCTTGGTGCAGGAGAGGCATGCATGGAATGATGGCTGCCCACAGCTGTGATTCATGCATTGCCAGGAACTGTCCTCTTTAATTCCCTTCATAATTACCTACCTGGGCCAGCTGGCAGAGCTTTGCCAGGACACAGAGGGAAACTGGAAAGCAATTCCTCCTTCCTCCTGCCACAGCTTGGCACCTCCATCTCTTCTTGGTTTGGCATCACCCTTCATACCACAGAGCCCAGCAGTGCCACCTATTTTATCTCACCACAGAGAAACATTGGAATTGTTTGCTGTTGACCCTTGCCACTGAAGATGAATAGATCACATGGACACAGGTCGAGGTGTGGTGAAAAGAAGAGAGAGTTTATTTTTCCTCTCAGGATTTATAGGCTTCTTGCCACGGCCAGGGATTGGATGGTCAGGATAACACTTTCTCACTGCACTGGCCATGAGAGATGCCCATCACAAGACGTGTAACAGAAAGAATGTACACATATCTATGTTTACAGTTACTGTCCTGGGAAAGTCTTTAGAAAACCATGTCAGCAAGCTCAGAAGCTGAGTTTTCAGCGCAACAGTTGGCGATGTAGCTGAAGTACAATAGTTCTCCTTGTGTCATCCCAAAAATCTGCTTTGCAAATACCTGGTCCTGGGGAGAATGAGGATGAATGACACTGGTACTGATGGAGATTTGGGTGATCCAAGCTCTGCATTAACCCACTGAGCAGCTTTTAGAAAGTCATACACCTCTCAGGATCTTATTTCCCCTCTTCAATCTGCATGGTTTAATTAGTTTGTAAACTCCAGTCTGTAGTTTCAGATTATTTTACAAGATTCTCACACCACAGCCAGTGTGATGGAAACAGTTTACTTTTGAATAACAATTCAGGAATTGATGTACACTTGATTATATGAATAAGTCAGGATAATACTGTTGCTTCTGACACATAAAATTAAGGATCTTCATGATGAAAAGATTCTCCTCTTGTTTGGGAGAGAATTTAAAAATAAAATAAAGAGGTTTCAGCAAAACCTCACTCTAAGTGCTCTGAAAACATCAAAGTCTGTACAAATGTTTATGAATCTTTTAGTAAAAACATGATAGAAAAGCTGCACAAATGCATTGGAGCTGTAAGCTGTGTGATTGCTGTGAGAATACTGGCTAAATCACTTCTATGGAATGTGCGAAATCCCCATACCTGGAGAATGCTGGAGTGATCTGGTTCTGGAAAGGAGGGTCCCACAGCTAATGGTATTGCGGGAAGTGTCTCCTCAGACAGATGCTCTTGGTTTGCCTTTCAGGACCTGTTCTGCTGGCTTCGGTTTCTGTGTTACTCCCATAATGTGGACTGTGGCAAATCTCACCAGGAATTTTCACAGGCATGAATTTCAGAAAATACAGCATGACAGAAAGTGCAGCTGGTTGAAAAGCCAACTCATCAAAAGAATAGGCAACTCATAGTATCACAGAATAGTTTCGGCTGGAAGGGACCATTAAAGGTCACATAGCCCAGCCCCTACCATAGGTGGGGACACCTTCTGCTGACCAGGTTGTTCCAAGCCCCTTCCACCCTTGCCTTGAATGTTTCCAAGGATGGGCCACCCACAGCTTTTCTGGGCAACTTCAGAAAGTGTTCTATCACCCTCATTGTAAAAAAAATTCTCCCTAATATCTAATCTAACCCTGCCCTCTGTCAGTTTAAAACCATTATACCTTGACTGTGGTAAAAGGTTTATCCCCACCTTTTTTATAACCCCCACTTAGGTACTAAAAGACCACAATAAAGTTTCCCTGGAAACCTTGCTATCCAAATGTTTGGGAGTAAGGAGGAGAAAGGAATGACCGAGATGCCTCCAGTGCCTGACCCCCAGCTCGCGATTCCCTGCAGCCGCGGGGGGACAAGGCAGGGGACACCCCTGCATGACAGCAGATTTGCAGCCCCCGGACCCCTGCGGGAGCCGCCCCGGGAGTGCCCAGCGGGCCCGCGGCAACCGCGCCACGACGGCGGGCGACGAGGCCCCGCCCCGACGGTGCCACGCCCCCGCCATCAGCCAATAACCGTGTCCTATTCTACCTTCGCCCCGCCCTTCCTTATTATGCGAGAACTCGGGGCTGTGATTGGCTGAGGGCTCCGCCCGTCCCCCGGGCTCGCGCCCCGCCCCGCCGCTGCTTCTGCCTGCGCTGCCGGCGGCGGGAGACGGCGCTGGGCGGGCGGCGGCGATGGGGCCGTGCTGAGGCTCCGCGGGTGCCCATGAGGCGCCGGGCAGAGCCGAGCCGAGCCGGGCGGGCTCCAGCCATGCGTCCCGGTCCGCCCGCGGGCACATGGGGCAGCGCTTGAACCGCTGCCTCGATGTCCCCGTTGCGTTGCCGCCGCTGAGGCGGAGGCTACTGCTGCTCTTCATCATGCTCTTCCTCTGGCTCTATATGTTCTACTCGTGCGCCGGCTCCTGCGCCGGGCTAACGACCCGCGGGTCACCCGCACCGCCCCGCGTCGCCCCACCGCTGTCCCCGCTGCTGCCGGGAGAACCGGGCGAGGAGAGCAGCCTGGAGGAGCAGCGGGCAGCGCCCGACGCCGGCAGCCCCATCTCCAGCTTCTTTAACGGCTCCGGTACCAAGCGGCTGCCGCAGGCCATCATCATCGGTGTGAAGAAGGGGGGGACGCGGGCGCTGCTGGAGTTCCTGCGGGTGCACCCCGACGTACGCGCCGTCGGGGCTGAGCCTCACTTCTTCGACCGCAACTACGAGCGGGGACTCGCCTGGTACAGGTACGGGCCGGGCCAGGGCGGGCAGCGGCCCCGCGGCGGGACGGGGCTGAGCGGTGTCCCCGCCGTCCTGCGCTCGCCGTCCCGGTGAGGGGATGCCGCCGCCCCGGGCTCCGGAGCAGCAAGTTGGGGAGCGCCAGGGGCGATGAGTTTAGCTATGATTCCGCTAAATGCTTACCCCCGAAAAAGCAACCCCTAAAAATATAATAAACCCAGAGCGCAACTTGCGGTCCCCGTTAGCCCAGGCGGCGGCGGGGCGTCTGCAGGTTTTCCGCGAGTCAAACCGTATTTAATCTCTATATAAAGGTTAAATATTAATTTAATAATTTTGAACACTCTTATTTCGCTGTACTTCCAGGTCTTTAGCTGTAGAGTATTTTTGCTCCAGCTCAAGGTGCTGCTGCGGGATGACTGGTGTGTCTCCCGGGTCTGCATCGGCTGGCGGGCGGTGCACTCAACCACCGCACGTTTGCGGGCTTTTTTACCCGTTTTGTTTGGGTTTTTTTTAACCCATTGGAGTGGGATTTGACCCGTTATCTTTTTTCCCCTTTTCTGTATGGGGGGAGGCGAGGTGGGGAGGGTTTACCCGTTTGGGAATTTTTTGACACTTTTGGAGAGGGTTTGACCCGTTCCGGTAGCGCTGCCTGGGACTGGCAGGCGGCAGTTCCAGATAAAACTTCCTCACTCGCTCCCTGCGTTTAGTCTCCGTTAACTTTCTCCTAGCCCGTGCTCATCTCTGGAGCTGATCGATTGCCCGAGGTCGCGATCGCCAGCCCAGCGCTGGACGGCGGGAGCGGTGTGGGGTGTAGTGGGGGACGGGCACGTCGGGAACGGGATGAACCCTTTGGACTCGGAGAAAATTATAAATTTGTGGCTAGCATCTTGTAAGGATGGTTGTAATTCTAAGTGGTTTTGCGAGGAGCAGCCCGGTCCGGGATGTCTGTGTGCGGGTGGGCTCGGCGGAGCGGGCGCCGGTGGGTGCGGAGGAGAAGCGCGATCGGACACCGAGCGAGGGGCGACTCCCGTTTCGGTGCCTTTCCCGGCCTTTTCCGATTGAAGTTCCTTTATCAGGAGTACTTTGAACATGTCTTTCTACTGAGTGTTTACAGGAATGCTAAAGGAGCAGAGATGGAAACTTTGAAGCTAGATGGGAGCTGTGAAGTTACGAATTGTAACCTCTTTGTAGTCTTGAAACTCCCACCAGGCAAGTCCAATTAGGTTTATGTCTCTTTTTTTAATGTTGCCATCCCTCAGCAGTTAGTGAAATGAGTTCAGGATAAGATCTGATGAGGAGGAAGTAATTTTTGAAAGCTGTTTCGTTTTAAGAAATTCTGTCATCTCGGTGTAGGATGTGGCATGTTATCCCACAGCAGCCCAAATGAAACCTTTGTAAATTCCACTGAGTTTTAAAAAGTATTAATCTCGTATTTTGCAAGAGAATTTGCATGTAACAGAGCAGAAAACCTGTCAGGATTTATTAACAAAATGGTGTTGTATATGTTGAACTCTGTTTTTAATTAGGCACCTAAATTAGACCATAAAATGGTTGATTAATCTTTTACAAGTAGGAGGTGGAAGGGGAGAAGAAGAGAATAATGCTTATGATTGAGTTCATTTGTTATCCCAAATGTAGTGGGTAAAAGCCAATATTTAGAGGATACACATTATTTTTAAATTTGGAGAACAGGCATCAAAGCTGTGTTTAACTTCCTAAAGCTTCACCTTATCAGCTGCTGAATTTTTAGCAGTGCGGGCCCTGTCCCTGCAAATACACTGTAGTTTTTCATTAGTGTCTTTGCAAACGGGCTGTTTTAGCTGAAATCTGATAAATCTTGAGGTCTGTATGATGATGCTCTCAAGCAGCAAGAGTAAATGATGCTGGAAGTCTTGGAATCAGTCGTGTGTGATTCACCCCGAAGACGGGAGTGTGTCTGGCTGTCTGTGGGATTCAGACCTAGGTCAGTTAGTGGGAACTAAATAATGCAGAATACTTTGGGGAAGATGAAAACCAGACAAGTTGTTATATATTGTGCATTATTTCTAACTTAATTAGAATTAGACACAAAAGTTTGTTCCTATAAATTTTGTCATTATAAGTCAGATCCTATACAGTAGTAACTCCAAGCTCTTGCTGACTTCAGTGAATCTTGGCTTCTCAGCACTTCTCAAGAAAATGTTTATTTTTCCCAGACATAAATGAGGCTTTTATTTATTATCGTAGTATTAATAAGGAGATGTGTTTATATTTTCTTGTTACTGGTTCAGTACAGTTGGATTAATGATGCTATGAAAGGTGCATGGTGTCAGCATCATGCATTTAGCTGGGCAAGCCTCATCTCTATTTTTCAGATGTTTTTGCTCAAACCAGCTGAACTTCGGAACTAGGGGAGTTACTGTGTCCTCAGCACCCGGAGTGCAGTGTAAATCCAATTGCCTAGCTTTGGAAAGATGAAGATAGAATTTTTGACTCGCATCTCATTTGAAGTGTGTTTTAGCTAACTGGCTAAATTTGTTTGTATTTGTTAGGAGTTTTTGTTTAAGTTGTTTCTACCATCCAAAATCTCTTTTTTCAGATTTTCAAGATGCAGAGGCATCAAATTTACTTGTTTAGCTTGATGAATTCTTATTTTTGGAGGTGACTCTGATTAATCCTGTTTAACTACTTATTTCTGTCTGAAGTTTTCATCTATTGAAAATAATTTTAGAACGAGGGAACACAAACTTGTTCCTTGCTCCATTTTCTGTCAAGTGAAATGAAATATGTTAGTTTGTTGCTGTAGTGTGGAATGCAGAACACCATCAAGTGGTGCCGAGTATCATTCCTGAGAAGCAGAGGGAAAACAGGAAAAATGAAATGCTTCTTATCGATAGTGAGGTAACTAAAATTTAATGGAAATAACTTATGTAGGCACATTGCAGGATTCTCCCCCCCCCAATAATGAATACAGTATGTTAACTGCTTCCAGTGAAAATACATACCATGACAGAGGAGAAATGGGATCCAGCCACTATTACAAACCAATTTTATGAAGTGCCTTGAATTTTTGGATAGTAGAGAAGCTCCCTCTTTGTGGCAGTAGGGAGTTCAGCTCCACAGCCTGTGTCTGGCTGAGTGGCCTGTAGGGATGTTGTTGTTCTCTCTGGGGTTTACTGTAGAGCTTGGTGGAGAGGAAAGAAGTGCTTCTTGTAAGCCTAGAAAATCAGTTGTTGAATTTCTTTTATTATTTTCTTCATTTGATTGAACAAATGCAATGATGCATTTTGAAATATCCTAGGCACTTGAAAGCCTGTTGTCTTATAATTAATGTAAGAAAAAATGATTGTCATTAGTGTTACATGCTTTGGGTTGTTCCCTTTTTTATTATTATTTTCAGCACAGTGGGCTGTAATGCCTAGTCCCTCCTGCCTTGGGCTGGGCATTGCCAGCCCTACTCAATGTCACTGACTTATATTTCAAGTCTGTAGCTCTCTGCTAGGAGCCCCTGTGCCGTGGCTGTGCCGGCTGTAACTGTGACAGCAGGACTAGGCTGAGCTCCTCTGCCTCTAGCACCAGGGAGACCTCTTGTCCTTTTTTCTTCTTTTCTCTTATGGAAAATTCTTAAAATGCTAGTGCTTTTGTCTTCCCACTACTGCTAAGTTGCCTTAGTTCATTCTCCTTGCGAGAGAATCAGTGATTTGTATCAGCAAGATCATGCCCTGTGGTCTGGTGGTGTGTGATAAGCTGTTTCAAATATGCATTTCTTAGACTCCCAAATTGCTTGAACTTCAGTGTGCAAAGTGATGCTTGTCAGCAATTCCTGAATTGGGAGAAACTTCCTTATTTTTTTTTTATTTTTCTCCATAAGCCTCTTTTTTTTTCCCCCCAAAGAATGTGTGGGGGTACAAGCTGGTGCTTACAATCAGCCAGGCTGGGAGCAAGGGAAGAAAAAGGAAATTATGGTCAAAGTTTGGGGTGAAAGCCCTGATGAACTGAATCTTGAGCAAGGCAGGATTTTGCCCTTGTGTTTGGCCATTCTCTATAAGCTCAGCTTTAGTGAAGGTTTTATACCTTCTGCTTAATTGCTTTCCCGGTGAGGCATGGACCTGGCAGCACAGAAAGAACTGTGGTTGGTTTCCACCAACTGTTATATGGTTTATTTGCCCCAGGAAGTTTGGGAGCAGTCCTGATACTCCCAACTGGAATTTGGGTGCAAATGACTACATCTGAGCAAAGACAGGTTCCTCCACTGCATTCCCACGAGTTGTGCTGGGTCAGAACAAACATATCCTAAAGGACAGTTGTGTTCTCTGGGAACGTTTTGCTAAACAATTTTGGTATTTTCTTTTCTTGATGTGAAAAAAAAAAAATTAAAACTCAACTCTTGACGTTGCATTGTGTTGTACTTAAGCAAGTGGGGACTTTTAATGGTCCCCTCAGAATGTGCATGGAGTTGAGTGCCCCCTTGGCCACTGCAGTGGCTCCCTACACTTCCAGAGCTGCTGTGTAACACTGGGAGGAAAATGGCCCCCAAAAAGAAGGGCTGGGCTGCTATAATCAGTCAGCAAGGCCCTTGTGTTTGCATGGGATCATTCCTTTAGATCTGAGGAGGGTTGAGTTGTTCAAACAGATGGCAAAGATTATTCGTGTTGCTGGGGTTTCAGTGCACTGCTCTGTTTCAAGCATGTTGCCCGATATGACGCACGTGACAAGTTCTTCCCAGCACGACGCTGGGGGGAATGACATTGTCTGTTGTGATCGGGTTTCATGGCCTCACCTGTTGAGCTGCTGAACTTTTCAAAGTTGACCAAGCGTTGGGGGTGACGGATGAGGATGGTGGATCCGCCTGGCTAATCGTGTTAGCGCAAGACCGTGTGGCCTGCTGGGAGCATTGTGCTCCTTGGCATGAAAATGATGGGAATGAAAACCCATGGGCTCAGCTCTGGGTTTGGGATTTATTATTCTTTTTCTTTTCAAGTGGGCCATGGCAGGTGTCTGTAACACACAGTGAGTGTTGGATATCTCAAGGCACTTCCAGGCAAGGATTTGTTTTTAAAAGCATCCAGCAAGCTCTGGGTGCAGTGGCTATAGAAACTCTACCCAAATCCCTGTTCTTTGGAGGTGTATTTCCAATCTACCTGATGATAAGAATGTCCTGTATTCGGGCTTCTCTTGTTGAGCTGCTCTGTTCACTTGAGTCTGGGTTTGGGGCTATTTACCCATCCCAACTTGGAAGAAGTCTAATTTAGTGATCGTTCAACATGGGATTCATGTTTCCTGGTGGTGTGACCATGGGTGACCAATGGGTTCAGGTGATAATGAATGGGCCAGGGCCATGTGGGATGGGTAACCTATGGGTTCAAAGAACAACAAATAGTGGGGCACAGTGTCTCAGTGGTGTAAATGGTGGGTCAGAGGCTATCAGCTACTACCTGTTGTCACCATGTGGTGTGTGAGGATGGGCTAGAGAGGCTTCTTCCTTGGTTTGTGGGAAATGACTAAGTGCTGTGCTGGGTCCTGACTTGCTGCTGCTGACTCTACCGGGTCTTGCCCTAACTGTTGCAATTCCAGGTCTTTCAGCAGCTTGCTGTGTCTTTAATTAGCTTGCAAGAAACGCCATGTGCTTTCTAAAGGTGCTCAGCCCAACAGCAGATAGAAGGCAACAGAGTAAATGGACCTTATCTTAGCTTTCTTAATGGAAACCAGGGGTCCTGTGATGAAAGATACTGATTATCAGCAGGCTCGGAGAAAAGGTGGGGAGAATTCAGGACAGGCATTTGTGGTGGTGTGACTTTGCCATCAGGGAGTTTCTCCCAGTTTGAAGGTAGTGAGAAGGGGTGCAGAGACAAATGGGGAAGGGCATCACATTGTGCCATGGGTCAGTTGAGGGGAAGAAATGGGGGTCAGGAGCACAGTCCCTCTGTCTCCAGCTAGGGAAAGCATGGTCTACTTTGCTGGGATGTGCAGTGTACCTTAGTTCCTTCATAATCGTGATCCAATGGGGACAATCTCTCCTGGTGCCATGCTGGCTTGAGCATTCCCCACAGTGGTTTTCATCTTAGGAATAGCACCGAAGGAGAAGGAAAACGAACTCAGTGATGATGATGATTTAGCATGTGGTGCCCTTGTACTGGGATGGTCCAGAGGTGAGGAGGGAGTTTTGGGAGCTGTGAGCTGGCTTGCTTGGCTGCCTGACCTGTCTTCCTGGCCCTGTGGCCTCAGGAATCATTCAGAGAAGACCAGAAACTTGGGTGTTTAGGATTTTAGATGATGTTGGTGGGAATGTTAGAGGAAAATAGGTGTACAGGTGCTGCTGGCAGATCTCACACTGATTTCTGGTAAATGGGTAATTCAATTTTTAATATTTTTCCATCAAGATATGTGAGCATGGCAGTTCCCTGCCACATGGTGGCTAGGGAAACTTTATTTAGAGAAAAATAATTCCAGGTTCTACGTTAACCTCCTTGGAAACACCCTGGAACTAGCCTGCTTCTAAAGCAAAGCAATTTTATTTTCTCCCTTCCTTACAGAAAAGGGAGGGAGGAAGAACATACACACACAGAGAGATGCTGTGACCTAGCCCTGGCATCAAGGGAGTCATGGCTCTGTTTGGCAGCAGGTCTGACACAGAGTTTAATTTGCAGCCTGTCTGGGATGCAGGGCTGCATGGCTGACTGGCCTTGCCCTTGATGTGGCTTGTACAGTATCACACATGGAACCTGGCTTTGCTATCCCTGTGCTGGTGGGTGCCATCCTCCCTTCTCCTGGTCTTCTTGTGAGTGTTGTGCTGATAAAATCCCGTAAGTCAGAATTGAAATTTGGCCAGTCTTCTCTGCTGGTGCTGCTGGGGATTTCTGCGAATCCACAAGGTGGCTGGTTTGTAATAAAAGTGAGCATTTGTAACCTTTCCCTGGAGCTGGCACAGACTTTGCATTCCTGTCAGTGCAGCAGGCAGCTCTTCCAGAATAAAGAGAGAATTACTGTGTGTGGGCTTTCATTTTATATGCCAATGTACAACATTACAGCTGGATGTGCGCATTTGATAGATCCTTCCTAAGAGTGAACACAAGGCCAAATTGCATTGCCCCAAACATGGTCTAACAGTACTGAGTATGACTGTATTCTGCTACATTAATTCCCTTTAAAAAATACACTTTTTCATGTGGGAGGTTGGCTCTGATGAGGAAATGAGTCTTCAGCAGTGTGTGGTGACAGAGATTGAACCAGGTCCCTAGATATGACTGTATGGAATGCAGTCCAGAGCCCTGCTTAGGGAAGGGCTCCAAGATCAGACCCTCAGCATATATCCATGTGCATGTGCAGAGCACATCCCCACAGAACCCAAAGTCCATTACAATTCTTAACTTCAGTAAAGCAGCTTGACAAGCTTTATATTAAAGCCCCAACTTTCAGCCTTTTTTGATTATCAAATGCAAACTTGCATTAAAGCTTGAAAGTCTTGCAACTTGAAAACTTAAAACTTCAAGTGTGGGTGAATGGCACAGAGAGACACAGGAAATCTTTGAAAAAGTGCTCATTTAGTGAAAGGGCATTTGCACTGGGGTTAAGCTGCAGTAGTATTTTTGATTTGGGATAGGGTCCAGGGGCTGCAGTGGCTAAGCAGGCTCAGAGCAGGGATCCTCCTGTCACTAGGGGGAGGACAAAACCCCAGCATCTTCCTTATAAAGTGCTTTGCTGCTTCACTGAGCTATTAAATATTTGTTTTAAAACTGGCAAGGCCTGCAGCTTTGGCATGCCTTTGGTTTGTTTTTCTAAAGGTGTATTAGACTTGGAAGGAAATCAGGAGGTGTTGGAGTAAACAGAAGGTGTGTCCCAGTCCTTCGTTCCTGGAGTGGCTGTACATAGCCCTCAGCTGGTTTGTACACAGGACTGGGAATGCTGTTGCTAAACATGAATTGCAGAGGGGGACCCTATGACTGTGCTGTGCCCTGTGTCTCTGCGTGTTGGAACAAACATGCTGCCTGACATTGAGGTGTTATGCCTCTGCTCTGAGCTTCCTGCACACACCTCTGGTGTCATGTTTAGGGAATTGTGCCAGATTGGAGCCAATCTCCTGAGTGCTAGGGGGTTCCCATCTTCTGCAAGTGGGTTGGAATGGACCAAGCTCATGAAGGTCTCACCTAGGACCAGCAGAGCAGTAGTAGATGTCTGGGTGACTCTGAGCATCCCTGGCTCCTTCTCTGACTTTACTATCGCTGGACCAACCAAAATGAGCTGCAAAAAGCCAGGCAGTTGGACATTGCTCCTTGTCGAGGAGGTGCTTAGCAAAGCCCATCTTCCTTTTTCCCAGTGCAGTGCACTGAACTTGTTGCAAATTAACACAAAGCTTGTAATATCTTTTTTATCCCTTTTAATTTCCCTCTTCAGCTGGTCCGGTAACTA
Organism: Poecile atricapillus; assembly: GCF_030490865.1. NCBI lineage: Eukaryota > Metazoa > Chordata > Aves > Passeriformes > Paridae > Poecile > Poecile atricapillus. The sequence goes on along the minus strand of NC_081265.1, from coordinate 11,562,451 downwards.
ATGAGCCTTGGGCTGTCTGCATGGCATTTGGAAAAGCAGAGGGAATAGCTAATATGGGGTGTTGAGCAGGGAAGAAAGCCTTGAGAGGAGATATCAGCCTTGCCAAAGCAGAAGTGGAATAGCTGGTTAGGGTTTCAACCTGGGTTTGCTGCAAGCTGAGGGGGCCGGGAGCTGCTGTCTGCTCCAAAGCCTGGTAATTACAGGCTGGTGCTGGGACAGCCGGGTGCGCAGGAGGAGCCACCGGCCCTGCGCCATGTCTGAGCACACACCGGAGCCTTGGCCTGCTGCCCTAGCTGCACTGCTACTGCTGCCTCCCCCTGGAGATGATTTCAAGGTCAAACTGCTCAATGCAGTGTAATAATTAATTAGGCTATATATAAACAGAAAGTTCATGTGGGCCTAAAGTAGATTAGGAGCCTGTGAGTTTCCTCTTCTCTGCCTTCCTCCCCACAGTCTTCCTCTTCCGGGGCTCCTCTGCGGGTGAACCCTGCAGTTGTCACAGGCTCGGCTGTTCCAGCAGGGCTCACCACTTGGGTTAAGCAGCTGCACAGCTGGGTCGGAGCCCAGAAATGATAGGGGCAGAGCAATGCCTACTCTGCCTCACCCAGGTCCCCCATCAAACCCACTCCTGGTGCTGGAGGACAGGGCACATGCCAAGTCTTTGCCTTCCCAGAGTGAATCGATTTACTTGGTGGTGATGCCTGATGCTGGGAATAGCCCTGTGCTGGGAATAGCTGCTGGCATTTGCCTTCAGTAACAGGCATTCCAAAGCTCCTGTTGCTTTGAGACTCAGTATAGCGAGAGCTAAGCTGGACAGCTTGTTCCCCATCATGGGGAACATGGGGAAGCTTCAGTGTGGGGCTCAAAACCTCCCTGAAGGCATGTTTCTGTGGCATTTGCAGAATCGAGAGGGAAGAATAAGCTGGACTTATTCTTCCCAGAAGAGATACAGAAACTTAAGTTAGTAATGAGGCTTGAAACTAAACACCAACAATTGCTTGACTTGTGACTCCTGGAGAGATGAGGTTTGTATGGTATCAAAATTGATAATGCTCTTTTATTTATTTTCTCATGTGTCTATCTAAACCTGGTCAAAACTCTTTCCAAATGTAAAAATTTAGGGAGAATATTTATTTAACTTCTGTGTTATTTTCAATATAGCTGCAGAAACATCTTAAGGAAAATTAAAAACCAGACTTCTTAATCAAGCAGAAGTGATTATGTGCTGTCAAGGCAGTTGGAGAGTGGCAGAGCAGCTTCCAGCTCTTCCAGACCAGCCCAGATTTTACAGCAGGGGCATGTACATGCCCTGAACCCATCAGCAAAGTCTGATCCTTGGTTTTCATAGGGAAATCCTTGAAAACCAAAAGACCCCACATCCGGCTCCAGGAGCAGTGGGGGAATGAGCATTGCCACTGCCTGTGCTCACTCCTGCTTCCTAGGCCATCTCCTCATCCATGTCTAGTTGACTGAGGGCCACCAACAGGGGTGATGACTGGTGGAGGAGATGCCCAGGGTCATAGGCTCCATATGAAAGTTTGTGTTTTGGTAGCGTAGGTTGTCCATCTCCAGCTCCCTGGCTCTCCAAGGCAGAGCTGACTTTTCTCACTTTTCAAGCACCAGGCTGCATCTACATCCAGGGAATGGAGTCAGACAGAAAGGACTTTGTGAGGCTCACAATGGAGTCCCAGATCAGTTCAACCGGGTTGGAGGGGTTGGGCTGTCTCTTTGAGAACCCAAGAGTGTAGAGATCAAAGGTGCGGGTGAGTCAATTACAATTCACATTTGGTTCATCCATATGTTTAAGTATTTTAAAAGCTTCAATGGTCACCCATTTAATATCTCTTATGCCCATTGATTTGTTAATCTGACACTTGGTTTCATCTGAATAACAATAGCTGTCATTCAAAGTCCTCAGTGTTCACAGAAAAGTCATTTCACTTGGGTTGTGCTCTAAGGCCTTGTCAGACTGGCCCACAGTGCTCTTTATGTACAAGAGCTTGAAGGATTTGGAGATATTTCAGCCCAATGTCTGGCTCTGGAAGGAAATTGGTTCTGATTGAAAGCAGGGTGGGATGCTGGAGGATGCTGGTGGGCTTTGGCTTTTGCTTACAAGGTCCTTCCTGGTTGTCACCACAGGCATGGACCTGCCATCACACTGTGTGGGGTGTGAGGAGATGGCTGGGTTACACAGGAAGACAACCCAAGCCATCACAAAAGGGAAGCAGGCCCTCTTAAATACTGCCTGAGTGCTCTGGATTAGATCAAATCATTGGTATGGCCATGGGAAGTCTTTAATTATGTGAATACCTTTTTAATGAGAAGCAGTATTTTGCATCTGTTGTACTTGCAGCAGAGCATCTCCACCAGCTGAGCCTGCTCTTTAAAGATCTCTTGGCTGGGTGTCATTGACTGTTTATGACCAAGCCATGATCCCAGGTAATGACTGGGCAGAAAGGCAGTCTGCAGACAGACCTGCTCCTTCATGTTTCCCTAATTGGCACCTGTCTCCCTCCTTCACTGGGAATTTCTCTCCTTCTCACAGCTGGTTTGGTTTCCTTCTGCTTTACCCCAAGTCCTGCAGTGTCACTGGGGACCCAGGAATATTGTGGCACCCCAAACTTCTAGCCTGATTGCCTCAATGGGCATGCTGGGTTTTTGTCCTGGAAATTATTGTATTTTCTGTCTTTGATGCTTGATGTGAGGCATCAAAAGGAGGGGAGAGTCAGGAGATTAACCCTGGCCTGAGTAGAGATGTTGGCAGAAAAAATCTCAATCTGGACAAATGTCTCACTGCCCTGGCCTGTTTATCATGGAGAGATCTTGATTTTCAGTGCTACTCCTTTATGAGAGCAAATCACAAATCCATTAACAAATGAGTTGAGGTAACAATCCCATTTGTGTTAAAATGCATTTAGGGATCAGTACTGAGAGGATCACCAATTTGCCATGCTTTTGTTCCAGTGGGTGGCAAAGTTAGCTCATTCCAGTGAGGGTCATACTGACCGAGCCAGTGCCCAGATTACCGATAGTTCAGGTTGTGGTTGGTGCCACCTCTCCCTTCTGAGAAGGAAGCAGGAGACTTTCAGAAGTTAATTAAGTGTCTCAGCTGGGAATAAAGTCTAAACCAATTTTAAATTCTTGACCCACTCAATGAAATGCTGATGGTAATGAGCAGCTGGTGAGCACGTGCTTTGTTGGTTGAGCACCTTCCCTGTTTTCCTCTGATGGGTTTGTTCTTCCCTGCTGTTACAGGCCATGGGGGAGATCTTCTGATGGTCAGAGGGGCATCCCCTTCCCTTTACCACAGTTGAGGAGAAGCCTCAGTGCTGCACAGTTTCAAGGCTGGTTTGGGTGTTGCTGAAGAGGCAAGTGGAGGTTGCACCTTGTTGGCATTACTTGGCCTGTGGAACACATGTACATGATCAGAGAGGGCAGAAAAAATCCATAACTTTATTTTTTCATCATGAAAATGGAAAGCTGACTGTTTTCTGAGCTGTTGTTTTGAAGGTCTTTGCTGTTCAGGTGGTGCTGGATTGCCCATTGGATCCCTTTAGGTGCAGAAAGTGAATTCCTGGAGATCCTACATGGCTTTTTTTTAAAACCATAGATGTAAATGTGTCTCAAGGTTTGTTTTAAGCCTGGTCTGGCCCTGCCCATCCTGTGAGATCCCTTCCCAAGTGCTGTGGAAGAGCTAGTGGTCCCTGGTTCAGATGTGATATGGAAGATGTTCCAGGGCATGTCAGTGCACAGAGGAAAGTGCTGCTGGTGAATAGTGTCCCTGCTCCCCTCCCTGCTTTGTTATGTCCATGCTGAGGAAGAGAAGCAGAGCTGCCACTAGTCCCTTTTTGGGGCTCTAACTCAGCACAGTGGCTCAAGCCTGACTTTGGCACGTCTTACCCCAAGGGTAGACAAGTCACTGGGGATGCTCCCCCAGCATGGATTATGATCCGAAGGGTGAGAGTTGGGGTATCACTCAGGTCTCCAAAGCTTTCTGGGAGGCTTTTTTCTCTTATCATGGCTGTAAAGACCAGACCCAGAACAGGAAGGCTGGGCTTAATTAGGAGAAATGTGTGTCAAGGTGGCAAACAAAGTCCTCCCTGTGCAAATGCTGGGCCACTCATGCAGTTGTTTAACAAAGGACAACATTATCGGTGAACTCATTACCTGCCCGTGCAGGCACACTGATTAGGGCATTTGTTTCTGTGTTGGGGAAAACACAAAAGACCTCTCAGCAGGGCTGTGATTTATGAATATTGCATTAGGGGCACATATCTTGCTGGAGTAGCAGTTGACTTTTATTTCCTTTTGGGGCTGGCTCTTTGCTATGTGGGTTGGATTTTTTTTTTTCCTACCTTCTAGTAACGTTGGGGCAGGTGATATGTGGTGGCTTGGCAGTGCCCCAGAGGAGAGGAAAAGCCTGGGAAGTTCATCTCCTTGTGCTCTCCTGGGTAGAAATTTGTCAGGTGTTTCTGAATATCTGTTCCAGCTGTGGTGGAACAGGGTTGGCCACTGACATTCAGCTGCTTTTTAGTGGCTTGGTAGTGGCTACTGCCATGGTCACTACATGGTTACTTAACCAGAAAGTTAATTTATGAGTGTGTGCCATAAAAATCTATATCCATATAACTGGCATGGACCCCCACCCTAGAATGGCCCAAACCAGAGGTTTTTCTCTTGAATGGACTCCTTTTCTGGGAATCTGGGAAACTTCCCTATTGCTGCACAGCTATAGAAACTGTCACAAGGTGTTGCTGCCATACAGGTGACTGGGGGGTACAAGATGTGACCATCTCCCCTGCATTGATTACACCAGATGTGCCCTTTGGGTCCAAATTGAGGTGTACCCTGCTCGCTGGCTCACCACCTCCAGCATACAGCAAAACAAGTCACTGGAGCAGAGCCTGGAAGACAAGGTACTTTAGGGATGAGGCTGGTGGGATAGCCTCCTGTGGGCTACCTGGATTAGAAATACTTCCTGGTGTCCTAGCCAGGGGCAAGAGCCCCACGGTGCTCTGGTGTCACAGGTGGGATGAGCAAGGAGGATGTTCTGCTCCATGTGCAGTGGCAGGTAGTTCAACCTGCCCATGGATGAGTTGTGGTTCTACTTGGTTTGGGCATCTAATTCCTGAAACAGCTAGTGCTCCTGGGACAGCAGCAGAATGCTAACAGGCTGTATTCTTTCTGCAGTGCCAGCTCTGTGTGTCTCAATACCCACTTCTGCCTCCCCCAGATCCTGGATCCTCACATCTCTGGGGCTTAACCTGATTATATTGCTCCCTTTACTGCAAGGAAGTATTTTCCCAAGATTTAGGATGAAGAGAGATGTCTTGAAGACCTGTGAGGAGCAGTGCCTGGGGTGGTTTAACGTCTTTGAGAGGATTAGTGCTGTTGCTACAATTAAGAGCAAATTGGTGGGTGTGGGAGATGTTTGGGGCTATGGACTCTGTGGCTGAAGGTACCACCAGCAGTCGCTGGTGCTCCTGCCACACTGGGGTTTGTGCCTGAGCCTTGGTGGCAGGGAAGGGGTGAGAGGGAAGGGGCTGTGGTGTGAGCAGTGGGCATTGGTGCCTCTTGGATGTGACTGAGTGCCTGCTGCAGGGCAAGAAAGCTGACAGCAAGGAGTTGGATTTTGGTTGGGACTTGTGGGAACAGCCCAGTTGTTCTCCTGATGGAGTTAAAGCCAAACCCGAGATCAGAGTCTCTGTGTTAGTGTGGACTGTGTTAGTCCCACATCCTCTGCTGCAGGAGACCCTCCTATCACCTGGGTATGATGGATGTGTTTTGGATGACCCACCATTATGATTTCTTTGTCTGCTTTTAAGCCTCTTCCAAGTCAGGCTTCCTTTGCACAGGCCTACTCTGAGCTAACAAAAGCCTTGCAAGAGCCGTGGGGTTTTTGTCTTTTTTATTTGTTAATTAAGCCAGTAACTCCAGACCCTGACTCTCTTGTTTTGCTGGGTTTTTTTCTGGACAAGGACATTCTGTGCTTGCAGGTGTTGACCCAGTCCAGATGCTGGTTTCAGCTTCCTATGAGGGCAGAATTTGTGCTAAGTAAAGCTGAATTCAAGAATTCATATCTCTGGTGGAAGGATGTGTTGAGCTAGCACTCTTCAAGAGCAGAGCTTTGTCTTGCAATGGATCTGTAAGTGAATCTATCAACTCTTTGCATAGTAGGAGATTAGTACACATAATGCTAACACTAGGCTATAAATTCTTGAGGGAGAAGTTGCTGGCTTTTCTGGTTGCAAAACAGTATGAGGCAGTCCAGAGAATTTATTTATTATCAGGAATGAGTTGTAAGCACTGAAATCTCTCTGGATGCCTAAAATTCTTCCTCTTTCCTTCCTTTCAGACTGTTGTCTATTTCTTTATTGAGAAAAATGTTTCTACAGCTTTGCAATAAACTCTTGCACGCTGTGACAGTAATCTTGGCTTGTTACAAGCCTGCAAATGGTGCAGCTCTGGAGTGGTTGCTGATTTCCCAGAGCGAGCAGAGCTGAGCTGCCTGCTTCTGATGGAAGCTGGCTGGGGACTCACACTGGTGGCCTCCAGCTGCCAGAATAGAGGGAAGAGGATTACACTGGTGTGACTGGGGCAGTCCTGCAAGGATAAATTCCAGTTAAACACTCTAACGGGGTGTACGAAGGGGTGTCATAGAGCAAGAATAAAACACAGTTTGTTGTAGACAGTTGGTGCCACGATCTGCTGATAAAGGGGCTTTAGTCCCAGTTTGCCAGTCAGCTCAGTCATATTTCCTTCTGAGTTCAGGGGATTTTTCCCCCTTAAATTGTGAGTTTCACAGAACTTCCCTCTCCCTGCTCTACTTTTAAAAAAACCAGTCTTTCTGTCCTTTTTGGGGGAAATAGAGACAGATTAGAGTAATCTCACATGACTTGACCAGTGGGCAGCACAGCCCAGTGATGCTGGGCAATACTCTAAAGAACTCACCCATAAACAGGAATTAGCTTTTAATTGTGGCACTGCCGCAGGCCCGGGGCTGCAGGAGCAGCACCGGGTGCTCTTTGTTGCCAAAGCGGCATCAAGGGGGGACCCTCGGCCATGAAAGGGAAGCGGCGGTGACCAAGAGGAATAAGATGCTCATTTCAGCCCCACCCCCTTACTGCGCTCAAAAGCTCTTATTTTCAGAGCAAAGCACTATTGAAGCATTGGGACAATGGAGCCCAAATCCTGCTGGGGGAAGGGAGATGCTGGCAACTGCATCTTTTGTTGCTTTTCCTTCTTTACTTGCCTATGGCCTCCCCCATCCCACCCCTCCAAGAAATCCACATAGATGCTCACTAGATGATAATGCAATCACTTTCTTGGGACCTTGCTAATAGGATTATAATTATTACTGGGGATGAACTGGAGTGAATAGAATATTTACCATTTCATCTTAAATTATTGTAAATCCCTCCAAAGCAGCCCTTTGATATGTAAAGTGCTTGCTCCTCTCCCCCCAGTGAAGATAATTATTTAGTGGAAGTTCAGAGCTTTTAAGTATGGTGGGGAGTAGAAAGAGGCTTCCGTGTTTACATAAAGAGAAGAGGAGGGCTTGTGTAATGAACTGGGGACGTTGATGGCTATCTTGCCTGGCTTCAGAAAAGGAGGAGGGAAAGTTCTTGCTTAGCGGTTTGTCTTAGTAATATCTCTTGCTGTTACTTGGAGAAGAGGTGAAAAAATAATTGGAAATTTGGCCCTTCCTAATCCAAAGAAAGCTCCACATCCTTGCAGTCTGTGTTCAGGTGGTGTCTGATCGACCAAGTGGCAGTGGCAACATTCTGAGTTTGTTCTGTAGGCTGGAGGAGTTTCTATTTGAGGAATGACCAAGTAGCCTGGGAGTGTTCAGCCTTCCCCCCTTTCTTGGGGGAAGGTATGGTACTCGCCAGACTTGGAGGGAGGGATGGACTGGTGTGATGGTGCAAGGACTGGGGCTATGGTGTAAGGGCAGGGGCTTGTGAAATTGAGCAAAGCAAAGAGCCTTACCTTGGATGGGCTGTGCCTGCAGAGGTTCAGGAGGAATCACAGAATGGCCTGGGTTGGAAGGGACCTTGAATATCCCTCTCATGTCAGCCCCCTGCAGGTATACCACCCACTAGACCAGATTTCTCAGGCCATGCAACCTGGCCTTGAACACTTACAAGAACGGGGCAGTTACCTACACAAGGGATTGGAAGAGAGATTGACTGAAGATTATTAGGTGGACAAAGTGCATTAGGCAAAAGAAGGCCTCTGAAGCTGAATTTGGAAGGAGGCTGGAAAAGCAGCAGGGGACAGTGTGCTGCTTGGCCCATTCTCGTTCTGCCCTTTTCCTCCTCTGGCCAGGTCTGGAGATCCCCAGACCACAGGAGAGGAGAGGGCCACAAGGAGAGGACAGCACCCTGTGGGTGCATTCATGTGAGTGTCTGCAAGGAGGATGCACTTCTTCCAAGTTTCCAGGGTGGTCTTGGCTCCTTGAACCCTTCCTCCCAGAGTCTGCCCTGCATGGAGCATGGGCTCAGGTAGGAAGGGGGATTGCTCCAATCAGCCACTTCCAAGACCACCTTTATGCCTTTGCATCCTTTGCCAAGGAATGGGCATGTCCCAGGAGTGATGGTGACAGCACCCATCAGCCTCCCAGGAGTCTTTGTGGAACCTGTGGGCTTCTCTATTGTGCTGTCTGGTGAAAGCATAAGCCTGTCGTGCGCAGACAAGACTCCCATCAAGTGTTTCTGCTGATCTAAGTTATTCCTCCCCTCTAGGTTACAGCTATATGGTACACCATCGATGGCACTTTGATACAGAAGACAGCAGCCCTGTGAGGGATAGCATCTCCTGTCTTGGTTATGAGACTGCTTCTAATTAACCCATTTAGTCTCATGCAGTAGGGGAGGAATTTGTGTCAGAGATGGCACAGGGTGGGAGGCTGCCTTTGCAGCAGAGGCTGGTGGAGCTCATTACACCCATTTCTGTTCCCAGAGGCACAAACCCTCCAGGGTTTGTACATGGATCAGGTCTTGCTTTGTCCAGGTTGGTGCTTGGATGCTGCTGCGAACTGTCTGTTCAGCTCTGTGGCTGGGTTAGCTCCCCATATCCCAGCACAGAGAGAGGGACAAGCCTCTGTGGTGGCTCCTAGGTCTGATTTGAATGCAGTGACTTTTGAAGAGGTGGATAAAGTATTTTATTAAAAAAAAAAGTTAACCCCTAAACTCCAAAAACATCCTAAACCCTGGTATTTGTAGCAGTGTGCTGCCCCCTCCTTGGGGCACTGCTTGCTTCGATTTACCAGGGCCGTTTGGTGCATCTCGGCTGTGCCGTGTGGAGTGGGGGACGAAAGGGCCATCTGTCTTCCCAGTCCCCAAACCTTTGATTGAGGCTTTTCATCTGCATCAAAGGAGCTTAGATCAGACTCCACAGCCAGGTCAGAGGCTGTTCCTGTGAGGTACATGGTGATGCCACCCGTGGGCACCAGCTCTTTGGTCCCATTGAAGTCCCAGAGCACCTTCTTGATGGGTACTCTTTACACACCATTACTGTCCTCTCCCTCCTTTAATCCTCAAAATTCCCCAATAAGTGAAGATCACCAAGCAGATTTGGGGTCAGGGGCAAGGAGGATGAGAAAAACATTAATTTCTGGCTGATATATTTTTTTCCTGCTTTCCCTCTTCTTCACCTACTCCTTCCTCACTCCCAAAGCTCATTAATTCCCATCATCTGGTTTGTGTAATCATTGTGGCGAGTGTTTGACAGAGCTGGATAGAGTTACATCCATTACAAAAAGGCAGAGGCTGGTTCCCAGCCATTCTCTTTTATTGTTGTATAATTTGCCAACCCAAACAACAGACTCCTGCTTGAAACAAAGGCACACATGTTGCTCTTACCACTGGTCATAAAAAGAGGAGAGACTGCCTGCTACTGTACAGGTCTGTGGTGCAACAGCAGCTCAAGCCAAAGAAAATTTTGGTAAGACGATGCACCAAATAATAAAGCAATAAGCACTTACACCCCCAAAGAGAAAATTTCTATCATTTCTTCTCTCTCTATTTCTTCCTCTTTCTCCATCTCCCTCATTCCCTCATCCCATTGCTGGCACCAGAAAGCAGAGTCAAAGCCAAGAAGGTAATTTTGAAGCCAGTTGACCTGTGTGCAGGTGGCAGGGTTTGTGATGCAATTAAAATGCTGTATTATTTTAACAGTCTTTCCCACAGCTAGTCAGGTTCTTGCTTTTAAGGAGTATTGCTGGGATTCAACAGTTTTGTGATCAGCCATGCAGAGAAAAGGGCCTGGTAGGGTCAGGATGGGACCAATGTGGTGGCCTTGGGAGCTGAGCTGGCGATCCTGTGGGGTTTTGATTACCAGAGCATCTCTGAGCTCTTGTTCGTGGTCAGGTGGCAGTATGGGGCTGCAGCTGCATGGTTTTAATCCAGGCCCTGGCTGCTCTTACCAGCACTGTACATTTTCCCTGCTTTTTGACAGCAACATGCTGCCTTGCAAACTGGGAACAACTGGGTATCACCTTGGCAGAAGGGATAAGCTGTAAGGCAAAGCTACCACCAATGGAGGTACCACCCCACTTTTCCCTGGGTGTCTACAGCTCTTTTTCAAGATATTATAATTAGCTCACTTGCCTAAATTTATTTATTGAGATGGGGAGGAGAGAAAAGGCAGAGAAGCAGCAGGAATTAGAGTGAGAATTGGCTGTTGCAGTAGACCCCTCTTCAAATTGTCTTAAGGTGGCAGATTGACAGACTGTGGTGTGAAATGAACCCTTTGGCTTTGGTAGGATCCTGACTAGAGCAAAGCTGAACAGGACCATGCCCAGATGGGAACGGGGTACCAAACTGCCCTTGGGATGGAGACAAGACAGAGGGAGATGCAATAGGCTGGAAAGCATCAACTTCTGAGGGGATACAGCTTTAATCTCTCTCATCTTCTGCACTTGGTTTCTCAGAACTGTTCGAAACAGGTACCACTGGGCCTGTCTGCTTTCCAACCTGTAAATTAAAAATGCAGCAAAAATCTTAAATTCATCACGTGCATTCTGCCACGTTCTGGGTTGTTCTGGCTGTACTTTAACATGGTGTCATCTTCGGTTTTCAAACCCTCTGTCATTACTCTGGAGGCTAAAAAATCTATTTCCCCCTAGGCTGGGAGAAGAACTTTGGTGTTTACCTTTTAAATTTCTATTCACCTTCTCACCATAACTTTTCAATCTAACTTATGCAATTTCTTGGACAGCCTCTTGGGAGGATTTGGGGAGCACTTTCCCCAGAAAAAAAATCTGATTTGTCAAAATTAGGTTTTCTGGAAAGGAATCACTTTTTGTCTTCTTAAAACATCAGTGAGGAATGGGATAGAAACTGGCCAGCAATAGGTTGGATGCTCTGTATATGCAGTGCTGGGCTGCAAAGCAAATGGTTCTGGGTTACAGACCTGAGTTTGGCATGAATACAGCTGATGTCTAAAATAGTTTGACTTGCTTTTCCTCCCATTCCCCTTGTTTTCCTTGCTTCTAGGGAACAATCATGGGGAGAAAGTCTAAAAATTTTACACTGAAGATAGTTCTTGCTGTATTTGTTGGCAGAGCTGCTGTGGGGACTGCTGTGAGTGCTCCCCAGCCTGCATCTCATAGCTGCATCTAGGTGCTGTGGTGTTTTATCCTGACCATAACAGCACTTCTGCTTTTTCAACACCCCTTACACCTTGTCTGGACACCTTGTCCGTCTCCTCTGGGAGAGTTTTGTCACGTTTGCCGAGGGAAATTGAGGAAGTGTGGTGGTGTGGAGCAGAGGGGTTTGAGATTGGAAGGTGCCATTGCTGCAGCTGCATCACAGGACAACACGATTTTAAGACTTACCCATGGGACTAATTACTTGGATTCATTGGAACAGGGGGAACATCTCACAGAGTGATGCTGGGTGGCTCCAGATGCTGGATAGGAATATACCCAGTATGAAACCTTCCTTGGAAAGGAAAGCTCACCAGCTCAGCTCTGGGGCTTCTGTTGGGCAGCAGGACACCTGAGCATGCAGCCTGATGGTGACCCCTGCCCACAGGCAGCTGGTTGTGTCTGCAGCCCCCCAGGCTCAGCCCTGCTGTGGGCTCCTGGCTCTGGCAGAGTGGAGCTTTATCCCAGCAGGTGTTTGCCATGGCAGGAGGTGCATGGGGGGACCAACAGACATCCCCAGGGATAAAACCAGACACCACTGCTGTGCTCTGCCCTGCACTGCTCTGTCCTACCTGTGGCAAACAATGCAGCAACAGGCTGTGGGGGTCCCCTTGCCCCCCTGGCCCCTTCCTCCTTGAGAAGTAGCAGCAGATTAGCCTGGAGCCCCTCTGTGCAGACAAAAGCTGCCACAAAGGGCATTAGGCTTCAGGATTGGATTACTATGTGGCCACCTGTCATTCCCACTTTGTAAATTTATCTCGCTCTGGGTCCAGTTTTCACATTGGAGAAGTTTGCACTTTAAAAAACCCCATAAAATCCCCTGCCTGGTGCCTCTCCAAGAAACAGCCTGGCTGAGTTCATCTTAGTATCTTTCTTATTTCAGGCTTCAGAGCTGCATGGGGCTGGGGATTAGGGCTGTTTGAATGAAGAGAGACTTCATTACATTAGTTTAAGTGGTTAATAGGTAAAGTAGGCCAATCCATCTTTAGACTAAGCCTATCACTTCGCCTACGAAGGGTGCAGACTTCTCTGCGGAAATGTTCATTAAAGGAAAAGCTTTTCCTCTGTTCCTCTTGACATGTTAATAGCTCAGGGTTAGGGGCTTGCTCTTTGCCTGTGCAAAATTCATAGCTGTGCAATATTCATAGCTGTGCTCACAAAGCAACTTCCTCTCTTCTCTGGGACCCAGTTTCTGGCAGCTCTGCCCTAGTCATCAGTGCGGAGCCGCACTTTTGCTTTGCTGGCTGGGCTTGGTGGGGAATAAAGGATGCTGGGAGTCTGCTGGTGCTCCTCATCCTCGTTTCCTTCTTCCATACTCAATAAGCAGGTGCTCATCCCTTCCCAAGCAGGGAAGTGTGGATGGAGTTGAAATGGCAGGTAGAGGCAGTGCTTTGGTGCTGGGACTCTCTGCTGTGGGATGTTCTCAAGGCCAGAAGTATTCATGGGTTTGAAAGGATTAGACAGTTCATAATCACTATGAAATGGGATGATTTGGATGCAAATGCTGTCTCCAGAGGTCTTTGAACTCTAGGTTGCCAGAAGGCAGGAGGATAACAAGGCAGGAGGGATGGCTTGCCAAGGTTTTTGTACTATATTTTCTACAGTTTCTGCTATGGCCCTCAGTGATGTCTCTATCCAACCCTGGGGCTCAGCTGAGCTCCCTGTTTACCACAGCTTAACTCCCTCTGTCATCTCCTTTTGCTCTCCCACATGAACAGCAGTGGTAGCTGCACCTCTGCCTTTCTCACCTTGTGTCAGACAGTGCTGGCAGGAGCTGCCCATGTCTCTGTGGTGCTGTGAGAATGCTCCCTGGAGACAGAGGCTTCCCAGTGGTCACAGGCTGCCCCAGGGTGATCTGTATCCACCCCTGAGCTGAAAGTGGGTTTCTGCTGGATCCTACTCCTTTCTCCCAAGGAGCTGCATGCTGCCAGGGCATCATGGCTTCTCACCATCACAGGTCCTCTTTCCCTTCCCAAGGCAGCAGCAATTTAGCATGGCCCTTGCTGTCTTGGAGCCCCAGGAACAGATATGTTCGTGTCTGGATCTGGTCCTCCTTCCACCAAAATGTATGTCCAGTGTGTTGTGTTGGAGCTGCAGTGTTCTGCTGGGCCAAGTTGCCCTTCTCCAGCTGTGGCTTGAATGGGAATAAATTCTTCTTGGTGATTTTTCCACCACTGTGAGTTCAGACCAGCCAGTGTACCAGTTCCTTCTGTTCCCAAGGCTCTGCTGTTTCTGGCTGCCAGCATGATGGATGGGAGGTTATGGAAACAATAGGAAAGCTCCTCCCAATTGACATGCCCATGCAACAAAACCTTGCTTTCCTGGATATGGTGTTGTCAGAAGTTCAAACTGCATCCACGGGCCACAATATTTGGCTTCACTTGCAGCTGTCTTCCTTTCATGCAGCCACTGTACAAACAAAGCAGAGTCTGAGACAATCTTGAGGGCCAGTTTTGGACTATGCCTGGCACCTATGCGGGTACAATGAAGGGAGTGCAGGACCAAGAACCTGAGGGCTGTTTTTTGTGGATCCAGGTCTTGTACATGGGTTGAAGGTTCTGTTTCTACCTCTGCTCACCTCAGTCTGTGTTGGCCAACCTGAGGGCAGTAGGTGTGTCAATGTGCCGTGTTGTGCTTTGCTTGCTGTGATGGGTCACCAGCAAAATGTTCTTAAATTGCCAAGAATTCAGGCCCTCTCCAAAAATAACAATCTGGGAGGTTGCTCAGAACTGAGTGCTTTCAGCCACAACTGTAGCGTGGGTTCAGGAGATGCACTGCTCTGCAAAGGGATGAACACCAGGCCAATGGATGCCTCTTAGGTAAAGAGTTACTCCCTGCTTTCTTCCACTTATGGTGTGCTCCTCTATATTTGCTGAAATGCTAATTAGAACCCTGTGTTTCCCAACTGAATCAACTGACTTGGCACTCCATCCCAGCAATTTCCTCCTGTTTCACAGCCTAGCCCTACTCCATGCCTTTCTTGTGCAAGGAGGGGAAAAATAAACCTTGCATCATTCCCATGAGACTGATTAATACTGGCTGTAGTAGTCCTGGAGGAGAAATCCTTCCCAAAATGCAGGGCCCCATACAACCAGCAATCTGATGAACCTGACCTAAAGCTGAAGGGCTTCAGTACAACATGGGCAACCTGAGAATGTTTTGGGAACCTTTCTTCTCTCTAGTCAGGGCCTAGGCCATTAAAGGCTTCATGGGTGGAAAACAACCTCTTCAATCAAGTTGAAAAGCAGTTGGTGGTCAGTGCAGGATGTAGAACTTGGGTTTAATGTGGCCATAAAAAGAGATACCACTTAATGAGTAAATGTCAAAATCTACATGAGCCCATGACAAATTTAAGAGTTGCTCTGAGCATTATTGACTGGCCATATTCTGTGACAGCATTATGGGGTTGCAGAGTTGGCCAGAAAGCTGAAGGATTAGTCAGAGGTTTATTCTGGTTGCTGATTTTGGCACACATGCTGGCTCCTGCCTTCCAGAAGCTCTCACATCCCAGGTATTTGGTAGACCAGCATGATTTTTATCTGCATGTGAAACTCCACTTGTGTGGACTTGAAATCCCAGCCTTCAGGGTTGCCACCACCTCTGGCCATACCTGGAGGTTTTCACAAACTGATATCCTCTTCCTCCCCAGTTCAGCTTTTCCATCACCACTTCTCCCAGAGTGTCATGCTGATTTGGCACAGGGACTGTCTCCCACCTTGGGACTATGGAGAAGGGGCTTTACAGGCAGCCTCTAGGCACAGCTCACAGGGAGGATGGAGATGCAGCCACTGGGTGCCCCTTGCCAGTAAACAGATTGCACAAAGGTAATGCCAGAAGCTGATGAAGTAAAATTCCAGGTACAGCGTGAGCTCACCAGTAGTTGCATAAATAGCTACTGACCAAATTTCATAGACATGGGATGATTTTCAATGCAAACAGACCTCTTATTCCTGGATCCCCTGTTATTTGCCCTCAGAACAGATTGGTCAGTTTTCTTCCCTTGAGTTCTTAATCAGGGCAGCCATTGGCTTTAGCACAAATTATCAGTGACTGTTTTAATAGTGATCTTTGCTGTGGAAGCATAAAAGCAGTGAGGGAGGAGATGGCTGCTGGGAACAGCCTCCGTGCGGTGTCATATGGCTGAGGGAAGCACAGCTTCAGGCTTGCAGATCGCATACTGGCTGCTTATTTCTATGTGCTTAGTGGATGCTTTGAAAACTTAATCAAGTTTTATAGCTTTAATTTTGTGCCTGACTCCCCTTTTGCCTTTTCTTTTCAACTGTCTCACAACCCAGAGCAAATGAGTCCATTTGGGCTATAAAGGAAAAGAACTGGCAAATGGTCTACAATATTTTAACTTGCCTAGTGAATGATAGGAAAAAATGACTCTTCCTGCTTTGTGCCACTTCCATCATTTCTGCAAGCTCCCTATTCTTTCCCCATGTGGTTAATTAGAAATAGCCAGGGAATAAGGTGGAATTGCTGAATGCTTGAAGTTTTAAAAGTACTTTGTGAAGGTATGTCCTGTCCATGCATTGTCCTGCAACAAGGTTGTGTTCTCCACAGTTGTATCCCATATCCTGACCTGCTATAACCTGTGGGGTAGTGCTGGGGTGAGGTTGTCCTCATTGTCTCCTGGACTGTGCTAAAGATACCATGGGCAGCTCTTGATGCCCCTTCAAGTTCATGTGAGGAAGCAAGTGATAGGGAATAGTAAAGCAGGGGGTGAAACTGGATGCAAGAGGACACCTGTCAGTGAAGTCCTGCTGTTGGCAAGCCAGGGAAAATTGCACCCTTGTGCCTGAATTGGGAAAAGCTTTGCATTTGGGATGCTGAGGGAAAGTGAGGTGGATGTGCTCTAGTGATATCCTGCTTTTCTGCTGTACCATCCTCCCATTCCTATGGGGAAAGGAGCTTTGGATTTGGCTGAGGTCTCAGGGGTGTTGACATGAGCCAGAGCAGCCATTTGGTGCAGCTCAGGACTCATCCTGACCAGTCTGGAGCTGGTGTGGTACCTGCTGCCATGGTCTAGGCCCTAAGTGTAGCTCAGCTAATCCACTGACGGATAACTGGGGGATTACTCAGCTGGATTTCTAATACAGTGGCCTTTAATAATAATCCCTCCCCAATCCCTAAATCAATGGGAATTGAATTTCTCTGTATGATCCAAATGGCTGTGAAGGCATTTTAGGGAGAAGAATTCTTCTGTATCTATGTGTGAACATATATGTGAATGCATATGGATATTTTTGTTCCTCTTCCTTGCCTTTCTGACTCATGCCTATGTGTTTTGCTGGCAGGGACCTGATGCCCAAGACACTGGAGGGACAGATCACCATGGAGAAGACCCCCAGCTACTTTGTCACCAAGGAGGCCCCAGCCCGCATCTCCTCCATGTCCAAGGACACCAAGCTCATCGTGGTGGTGCGGGACCCCGTGACCAGAGCCATCTCGGACTACACCCAGACGCTCTCCAAGAAGCCTGACATCCCCACCTTTGAGAGCCTGACCTTCAAAAACAGGACTACAGGCCTGATCGACACCTCATGGAGCGCCATCCAGATCGGCATCTATGCCAAGCACCTGGAGAACTGGCTCCTCTACTTCCCCATCGGGCAGATCCTCTTCGTCAGCGGGGAGAGGCTCATCAGCGACCCCGCAGGGGAGCTGGGCAGGGTCCAGGACTTTCTAGGCCTCAAGAGGATCATCACTGACAAACACTTCTACTTCAACAAAACCAAGGGCTTCCCGTGCCTGAAGAAGGCAGAGGGCAGCAGCAAACCCCACTGCCTGGGGAAGACGAAAGGCAGGACCCACCCTGACATAGACCAGGAGGTGGTGCAGAGGCTGCGGGACTTCTACCGGCCCTTCAACATGAAGTTCTACCAGATGACAGGGCAGGACTTCGGCTGGGACTGAGCCTGGCATGGGAAAGCCCCCTGTTATTACTTGTCCAGCACGGTTTGCTTATATAAAGAGATATATATGTATGTAAAATGTACAGAAATCTATTTTATAATAATTTATTTTTAATTCCTAAGCAATTAATTCACTAAGCTGCCTAACCGCACTGGCTAGAATGGTAGCCTGTAACCTGTTTAACATTCCACACTGTTTAATTCTAATGTCTCTCCTTTCCTTGTTTTTTTCCCCTTCTGCTTTCTCTTTAGTTTGGTTTGTAACAGACAGTGCTTCCACTTTTCCTAAAAAAAAATTTGTATTTAAAAATCTAAAGAAGCAAGGGAGGGAAGGGAGGGAGGGAAAGCACAAGTTTATTTTTGTTACGGGTATCTGGCCTTTATAAACACTTGCTTTCCCTATTCCGGTGTCCCAGTCTCTGCTCCGCTGTTGTAGTCCCTCATCCCACAGTTTTCTGGTTAATTCCACGGCCCTGGGGGGTTTCTCTGGGGTTGGTGGGAGGAAGGCTGGGCATCCCTGCACCCCACATACCTCTGCTGAGCAGCAGCATGTTTTGCCAGTGGCTGTAAGCATGGGAACCCCAAGCCATAGGACTCCTGCTCAGAATTGCCAGGAGAGCAATGTGCTCTTTTTCCAGCAGAGAAGCTGCAGAGCCTGTTTCATGGGCAGAGCTCTTCTCAGTACAGTTTTCCTTCCTGCTTTTTGTCCAGGGTGTTCTTTCCCACAATCCCTCTATGCATTTAAAATTTTTACTGCAGGACAAATGGAAAATGCTGTGTCTGTGCGTGACGTGTGGTCAGAGGGACCTGCAGAAAGTGTCGCTCCAAGAATATCCATGCACACCAGGCACTGCTGGGAAATGGCAATGCCTGCAGCCCATGGAGCAACCTCCACCCACCAAAGACACCAGGAGAACCACTGGGAAAACCCCAGGTGTCTGCCTGGCATCATCCCAGCATAGAGCATGTCCCAGGACACGGCACAGGCACTGTTACCTCCAGCCCCACAGCCACCGCAGCACCTCCCAGTACATGAGACTGGGGAACATCACCCTTAGCCCTATTCATTCCCATCACTTTTTGGTCCACCACCCACCCATGGTATATCCCAAGGAGCATTATTTGCTTAGAGCCAAGAAGAAGTGCTGCTTTACCAGCAAGGGTGAATCTGTAGGAAGACGGGGCAACCTGGGCACGCTGGTGTTGGGATATTCCTGGCAGTCCCTGGGTGCCCTGGCTGAGCACAGGGGTGGCAGCCACGCAGGACAGGAGGCTCCAGACCTTTAACCAGAATGAAATCCTTCTCCTTGTGTGTAACCATTTGCTGTGGGACTCCAGCCCAGATTAGGTGCACTGTCCTGAGAGCTCCACCAGTGTTTTGTGAGCTCAGGACGTCCTGATAAGCACTGTGCATGTCCGAAGCCTTATCATTGTTGTCAGAGATTCTTCCAGCTTGACTGGAACACTTTTAGAGCAAGGTGGCAGCAGAAGTGATTTTCTTATTGAATTTTTAACAGAAACAAAGATACGATGTTGTTGGGCAGCAAAACTCCCCACACCTCAACTGCAGTGCTGAAATAATGCGCTGTACCCAGTATCTCCTGGTGTTGTCATGGGTGTGCTTCCATATGCAATGTGAGTGAAACTGGAAACAACAAAAGCACCAATGAGCAGAACACCTAATTTCATATGCCTAATATTTCTTTATTGCCTACAGAAATCCATGCCCTGTGCCTCTGCAGTTACCCATAGCTCCCCCCTGGAGCTGCCCATTGCTGAGCTGTGTCCAGCTGTGGTGGGGCCCATGCAGTGGTGCTTCCCAAATGTTTGTTTTACTTTTGCAGCCTCCTCACTCCTGCCTGCCCCTTCAATCTCTCTGCTGTGGGTGATGAAAACATTCCTCAGAGCCTGGGCTGCTCTGTTTGGGTCTGATCTAGTCCTGCTCTGGCAGACAGAGCAGAGCAGCCTTGGCTTGGGGTCTGCTGCTGGTGCCAGGGAGCTGCTCTTAGGAGCTTTGTTTAAAGCTGAAGGTTTTTGGCTTGGCTCAGCAGTGTCACACCTCCAAAGGGATTTAGGGACTTGTACCACCGTGTCTGGGTTCACACTTGGGGTGCAGTGTACGTGGATGACCTCAAGGAAAGGGAGATTTTATGCGTAACATCATCAGGCTGAGCTGCCTACAAAGCTGCTGGGAGCAGGATGCAAATCCCTCCTTGGGACTGGCCTCCAAACACAACTTCCCACAAACAGGGAAGTTCTCCTTCTTGCCCTGAACCATTTCTAGTGAAGAAATGACACTTTGGGCCAATGCAGTCTGACTTCAGGGGCTACAGGTGGGATGTGGGACCTGCTGGGCTGTGCAGGCTGACAGCCCCTGCTTTTTCCCTGTCCTGCAAAATCCAGCTGCAGGCCTGAGCAGTTGGGTGGATCTATGCACTTTTGAGGGGTTTGGCTTCAACTCCAGCCAGGTCCCTGATTCTGTGTCCTGCTGCCAGGGCAGGTGATGAATGCAGGAGTGTATCTGTTTTATCCCAGACCCTGCCACTGTTGGGTGACTGAGGTGAAGGAGCTGCAGGCACTGAGAAGAAAATACTTCATGGTGGAAAAACAAGTGATTTTTGGTTCTCAAAACTTCAGTCTTCCTTCTAGCAGCTTATGCAATGCATGGAAAGAAGCCTGACCTCTCCACTTGGCCCTTGGGTGAGCTCCCAGCCTTGGCTGTGCCGCTTCTGAGAGTGTTTTACTGGTGGAGCCTCCAGGACTGTGTGTTGGCACGGGCTCCTTTCCAGGCACTTCCCTCCAGCGTGTGTGCCAGCTGCTCAGTGCTGGAAGAGTTTGGAATCCCCTACGTCTTCCTCGCTTTCCTGGAAACAAGTTTTTAATATCCTGACGCCTTCCTCAGCTCTACATCAGAGTGTGGGCTTAATTTGTATAATCAAGCTCTGCTGTGAAGAAGTCTTGTGAAGCAAACTTGTTGGAGAGTGGAAATACAGAGAGTGAGGAATAACTCTTCTAATCATAAGCAAATTATTAGTCCTGATTCAATATCCTTCATAATGAAGCCTGCACTAGACTTTTTTTGATGTAAAAAAGCCTTACCTAACAAGTATGACAATGAAGGTGAATTCTCTGTGGTGTTCATCTGGTTGCTAATATTGGAATCAGTGCATTTTTTTTTAATACCCCCCCCTTATTTTTAAAATTAAGCTTGGAGGTGTGATTAGAAGTTTGGTTGGTTGATTATTTTTTCACATTGTAACATTAATTTATGGCTGAGTTTCATTCAGTCCTGTATTCAGAAGTGCAGTATAGCTATTAGTGATGTGTTGTCTGTAACATGGTTCTATAGTGTAGTAGCCAGTTTGTAAAAAAAGAACAAAACAGAAAGAAAAACAAACAAAAAAAGCCACAAAAAAGAAAATCTAAAAAAAAAAATTATATGGAGTATTTTGTGGTACGTACGACACAAATTAATTTTACACAGAGAAAGATGTTTCTAGGAAAATGAAATTCTGATAATTCATACTATTTGTATGAACAAATAAAAATTCTATTTTATGAAGCGACAGGCACAGCTGTGTTCATTCGGGAGGGCTGGATGTGCTGTCCATCCCAGGACTGTCCGTGCAGCTGCGCTGGCCCAGCAGCAAAGCCCAGGAGTCTGTGCTGAGGCCAGAGGGACACAATCCTGAGCACAGGCTCCCAGAGCACTCGGCCGCTCCGAGGCTTTGCGGGGCAGAGGTGTCCGAGGTCAGTGGTGTGGGGGCAGCTCTGTCCTGCTGGACATCCCTCCATCCAGCGCCAGGTCAGGGAAGAGATCTGAGGGGTTACCCTTGGCCTTGCTGCAAAAATTGGGTGGTCTCAGGGATGCTCCAGGGCAAACTCAGTCCTTTTCAGCTGGAGTGGAGAATGTCTCCAGTGCCAAGTTACTTTTCCTAAGCTTTGCTCTTACTGTAGTGATCTTGATCCAACCCCTGGGCCCAGTGGTTGCTGTTGCTCCCTACACACTCAGCATTTTTTGACAAAACTCCATTATCACTACATTCAGAAGAGTCCCAGGTTAGTGCTATACAACACAAAACCTGAAGAATTATACAGATTTCTGTAATGTAAGAAATAACATTAAAAATTAATTTAAATAATTTCATTTTTCTTTGCAAGCCTAGCATCCAGTGCAGAGTAATTGATGGTACTCTTTCAGATTGTCCATTTTTCAGAGACCTTCTAGAGGAGGTGTCAGAACAGAGCACTAGATTTAATTTAGCAGTTTAAGAAGAATTTAACCAGGAAACCTCCAGCTAGTCAGGGCTGTAATTAGCTGCTCCCAAACTCTGGCAATGCTTAAACTCTATAGGTGTCTCATTTTTAAAATATGTAGATTTTACTTTAACATTCCCATGTAACTTTCTAGCAGCACAGCTGGATGACCTCAGTTTGATGGAGCTGAGCTGCTCCTTACCTCATTCTCACCTCCCCTTGATTTTGTTCCAAACCAGGTGTGAATGCCTCAGCAGATGTCAGTCCTGGAGACAGCCTGAATCTGAGTTCACCCTGGTTTTACAGCAGCTTGTGGACCCCTGTCCCTTATTTCTGTATTTTATATGAGATGCTCAGTTCTGGGTTGGAAAGAGCGTGGATGCTTTTGCTTCACAGAGGGATTGGTGCTGCAGAGGAAAGGGAAGGGGAGACCTTCTGGGGTTCAGCATCTGCCCTCTCCTCTCTATGTCCCTGGAAACTATTCCCATTTGTACCTGGGCTTGTGGATATTGGGGATTCATTCTCCAGTTTGGTTTGGGGACCATTCTGAGGTGCTGTTTTGGCAAGAGCATCTAGAAGACAAGGATAAGGATGTCTGTGGTTCATGGGGCCCTGGTTACAGAGAAGGGTTTGCTCTGAAGAAGATGGGCTGAAGGGTCATAGTGTAGATCTGGGACCCTCAGCTGAAGGAGGAAGTCCCTGAAGGCAAACGGATTGATGAAGAGGTAGGTGAGACTGTTGAAATGCTGCTGCTAAACATGGTGATATCCAAGGTGGATTTACTTTTTCTTTTGAGTGATACAAGAAAGGTGAGAAACAAATTCTTTAACATAGAAATCAAACTGGTCTCCAGGTTGTGCAAGTGAGTGTGGCATTTCTAGGAGACATGCTCGGGCTGATGGCAGCATCCCAGAGAAGCGTCACCTTGCGGGGATGAAAATACACAGAGCAGGGAGGAATCCACATGAAAGGGTACAAGCCTTTGTCAGGTCAGGAACATCATTATGTGGCACTCAGAGAGTGTTGAGACCTCCCTGAGGAAGATGAGGGAAAGTTGAAATGAGAAAGGGTAATCTGGATAGCCTGTAAGCACAAGGGAAAGGTCTGGGGAGGATCTGTGAGGGCAAGAAGTGCTGGTAAATCTTGGAGTTGAGTCCGTGCTAACAAAGGCATTGAAAAAGTTGGTAGATTTCATAGGTAGAACCACATTTATTGAGCCTGGGGCCAAAATTATTCATTTAAAAGCACCTTGAATCTTGAGAAGATTTTTACTGGGGCCTGTTTTCAAGAAGGTGTCTTTATTATATATGTGTATTTTCCTTGTGCCTGGTGTTCAAATGGTTGGGAATTCGTGCTGCTGGCAGTCCCAGATCCCCAGCAATCAGGGTATTGCAGGTTTTTAAATTTTTTTATCCCCTTCAGAAATGTCACCTAGCCACTAGATCTGTCTGTAAATTGCTTTATTTGAAGCTAAACTATTATCCTCCAATTTCTCACTATGGTTAAGAATTATGGTGTTAAAACTTTTCCTAATGCATATATTTAGAAATAATAGTGACTAATTGGTTATAAATAATTCAAACATTTCCATGTAAGGAATTTTTTAGCACCCTGTTAAATGGCTTTTTTATTAGAGGAATTCCTGTGTCAAATGTTAGTGCTGGTACCTTCAGCTGGGATAATGCCTTACGGCCTTTGCAAGTCCTCAGACCTTCCTGTCTGGGAAATCAGGATCCACCCCCACCCCCCCCCCCCCCCCACCTTTATTTGCAGATTAAAATTAATTTATTTAAAATATATTTAAAATATCTGATTGTTGCAGAGTCCTACAGCCTAATTCACTGGAGAGCAGGTGGTCCCAAACACAGTAGGTTGGCTGGTCTCACTGTCTCAGAGCTCTTCTCACCAAGCTGTTTAGTCTCTTTTCCTCCTGCTGCTTCCCTGTATTTTCCAGCAGACCATGATTCAGTCCTGCAGGACTTTTAGATCTTGACTTCTGCCTCTGCACTTTACCCTTTCCCCCTGAGAGGGGGCTTACAAATAAGATTGCAAGAATCAGCCACTCTCACTGAAACAATTTGCTTAAGAACTGGAGAGCATCGTCCTCCAGGAATATTATTTGTAACTATTTATACAGTCAGCTCTAATTGTGAGGCTTAATTCATGCTCATTATGTCCTCTGAGATGCTTGATGAGCAGCACTGCAGCAGTGCTAAGTGTTCCTGGCTATTTGAACTGCTCACAGCAGTGAAGGCATCACCATTTTTCTTGCCTTTGTCTTTTCCCCATCCCACTGGGGACTCATAGGGAGAATATTGGTATCAGCTACCCCCAAGAAGAATCTGGACTTTGTCAGAAATTACAGACCATGTGCTGGTAGCCACCAAAATCCTGAACAAAGGGATGAAGTTTTAAAATAATATGCTCCAAAAATGTCTTGGCAGAGAATATGCAACTGGCTGCTTTGACATTGAGGTTATTTAGCTGGGAATTGATGTGTCAAAACCTTAAGAGCTTTACCAAAGAAAATTTAAGAAAGCACTATGATTCCAGCTAATTAAGTAGTGTCAGCTAAATATAATTTATTTCTCACCATCACTCATGTCTACAACAGAATTATCCCATTTTTGATTTCTCTCATTAATCTGGCCATGAATTATTTTTATGTAACTTTTTGGCATTGAAGCAAAGAATTTTTTTTCTTTTTAATAAGGAGAGAATCCCTACATAATTCTGCATCACCCTTGTAAGGGGGCAGGGAATGTAGCTTAGGTTTCATGGAACAACTCCAGCCTCCCTTCCCAGAAACTATGGTGGGCTCTAAACCAGGTCTTACCCAGGAATTCAGCTTATCCTTACTCCCTGAGATTCCTTCTAGTACCACACTGCATATTCAGGTTCTGGTTTGGGCTTTTATTCTATCAAAAAAGAGGCCTTTTCCTGCAGTTCTCAGAGAAGTTTTTTCAAGTGCTTTTCACTGATCATCACTGGCTTTTCTTATGGATACAGGTTGTTGCTGAGGTTAAGATTTGGTTCCTTCACTTGGATCATCCACGGTTCTGTCCCAGGCATGTGTGCCCTGGTTATTGGAAGTGTTCATGTTTCTGCTTTACTGCTTTGGTTCATGTGTTGGTTTTCACTAATGGTTTGTTATCTCAAATTCAGCTTGTTTCTAAGTCCCTGGTGCAAAGCCCTGAGGATGCTCCCAACCAGGACTGGTTTTTTCATCCAGTACCCCACCTCTGATCCCAGATAGCTCCAAGGGCAAGGAGATGAACCTTTGTTTTCTGCTGCTCATGGGTGAATCTGTAGTTTGGAGGCATTCTGTGCTCTGCTGGGGTTTCTGTTGCAGCATAGCCCTTAAGCATGATCTAAAGACATTAGCAAATACCCTTTGTGTGAAAGGGCCAGTCCCAGCTGCAGAGCAAAATAACTCATGATTTAGAAAGGCAAGAAAGTGTTGGGTGCTTTACATATAGTGGCCTGACTCCAAAAAAGTCCCCTTATTTCAAAGTACTTCACGCTTAGCCACCAAGAGCTCTGTTTGTCCCATGGGAGGAACTGCCACTTCCAGCCAGCCTGGGTTGCTTCAAGGTAACCTGGCTAGCAGGTGACCCAGGCAGACAGCAAGAGCTGCTGCAGCACCTCCCTGGGGAAAGCGGGAAGGAGCACAGCCAGGAATGCCAGGCAGGCAGAGTCTCATCTGGCAGAGTTCCACTGCCTTCAAAGGGCAAGCTGGGAGAGAGCTGCAGGCAGTGAACAGATGGTTGGAGGGTGGTGCGGAGAGTAGGAAAGGGAGCAGTGCACAGGGACAAATATTGCTTTTCTGTGTCCTTCGCGTGGGCTGGGGCTGCTTAGAGGTACCTTATATATAAGGGTATTTCAGAAACTCAGTGGGTCATGCCCACCTTGACAATGGACGTGTAATTTAAGATGAATATGGCTGACTGGCCACAGGTTGTGGAACTCACACTAGGAGTGAAACTGTGCTGAGTCACCTAGGGTTCAGCATTTCCCTGGTGCTTTCAAGGACTATTTGGTTACAGCAGCCTTGGATTTACCACTGTCTTCTTCTCTGACATGATTCAGGTCCAGCCAGGATCTCAGCCCCACTCACTCACTGTCCCCTGTTGGGATGAAAGACAGAATTAGAAGAGTAAATCTGAAAAAACCTGTGGCTTGAGATAAAGACACTTCAATAAGTAAAGCAAAAGGCATGTTAGCAAGGAGATCAAAACTAGTCATGCATTCCCCACTTCCCATGGCAGGCAGGTGCTCAGCCATCCCCAGGACAGCAGGATTCCAGCAGACAGAACAGTGACTCGGGAAGACAAACACCATCCCTCCAAATGTCCTCCTTTTCTCATTTTTCCTCAGGTCTATATGCTGAACATGATGCCATATGGTGTGGAATATCCCTTGAATCAGCTGCCCTGGCTGTGTCTCCTCCCAACTTTTTGTGCCCCCTCAGCCTCCTAAGTGGTGGGATGGAGTGGGGTGGACAGCAGAAAAGGCCCTGACTTTGTGCCAACCCTGCTCAGCAGTAGGGGAAGCATCCCTTGGTTATCAGTGCTGTTTCCCGTACAAATCCCAATCACAACCCTGTAACAGCTACTATGAAGAAAATTAACTCTATCCCTGCCCAAACCAGCATATTTTTTCACCTGTGCCTTACTGGCTGACCAGGCTCCACTGCTGAATTTCTAAAGCTGATCTCAGGGAGGAACAAGGGAAAAGTGAGCAGGTAAATCAAATTCATGTGGTTGCAGCCCACAAGGCTGGAGGACTCTGGTTTCTCCATGATCTGTCTCTGCTGAGGACTGGGAGAGGCTCTGGCAAACGTGCTCTCAGTCCAGGATCCCACATTTCAGTGGCCAAAGTACAGATCATGTTGTTTACATCCTGCTGTAGGAGATGAACTGCTCTACATCTCCTCTCCCCTCTTCCTAAGCCAAAGCAAAATTTGAAAATCAAAAAGCCAAACAAGGAAAAAGCCTCTAAAATCCAAAGGAGTTTTTGACTCATTTCTCCTTTCCAGATTTTCATTATTTCCTATGGAAAATCCACTTCACCCACAAAAGCCTGCTTTTCAGAAACTTCCATGTAGTTAAAAACTATGAAAACATTTTTAGGAAAATGGAGTGGCACTAACACTTGTGTTAATTCTGGCCCAGCAGAAGGCAGGCAGATGGGACAGTGGGGACCAGGGGGTGAGGACCTTGACAGCTGTATGTGTCTCTGCAGCAGGAGCCAGGTAAAAGCCCAATATCCCAACTGATATCTGAGCAGACCTGCAGGTGATTTCTATCAGGCAGACAGGGAGGTGTGCTGAAGCCAGTGGGCTGCACTGGTGTCCAAATCCACCTGAGGTGCTGCTCAGCTATGGGCTAAAACAAGATCGGCTGAGGAACGGTCCTTGAAAACCCTTGGCTTTCTTTGATCACCAGAATAATGGAAAGAGTGAACTTCAGGCCAGTTACAACTCTGCCAGGGGGAAGCTCCAAAGCACAAATTTCCTGGGGCCCTTCAGCACCAAGGAAGGCCATCACCAGGGATGGCATCCCTGCTTAAGTGTAGTGTGGAATTTAGGAGATGCCTGCACAAAACCTGGGGTCACAGTCATGTGGGCAAGAGGGAATGGCTTCAAAGTGAAGGAGGGCAAGTTTACACTAAGAATTAGGAATAAATTCTTCCTCATGAGAGAGGTGAGGCCCTGGAACAGGTTGCCCAGAGAAACTGTAACTGCCCCATCCCTGGAAATGTCCAAGACCAGGTTGGATGGTGTCGTCCTAATTGGGAACGGCGGGAAGAACGACACGACTCTCAAAGGAGTCAGAACAGGAGAGAATCTCTAGTTTATTGCTACAGCCATGTTATATAGACTAGTTCGTGGAAAGTACAGAAAGGAAACTCTTATTGGTTAGTAAAGTGCTACATTACCATCATTGGTCAGTGGGGTTCACCACCCCCCTGACCCTCTCCTGCAAGGAAAACATGGGAACAGACAAACAGCACCTGCAGGCTGTTTTCTGTCTTTGAGGATTGTTTTGAATCCTCCCATGAATTTCCCAGGCTAGCTTCTCAGGCAGGCCTGGCAGGCCATGGGGCCTGCAGCTTGCTCCAAAGCTAGCCTGCACAGGATGGGGCTCTGCACAGGCTGGTCTGGTGGAAGGTGTGTCTGCCCATGACAGGGAGTTTGGAGCTAGGTGATCCTTAAGGCCCCTTCCAATCCAAAACATTCCATGATTCTACATGTTGCTTCCCCATCTGCAGCATGGGCTGTGGTCTGCTCAGGTGATCCTCAGACAGGGACATAGAACAATACTGTACTCATTCTTTTTCAAGTTGTTTTATCAAATTCCAATGTGGAGGGCCAAGTTCTCAGTTTGTTATAAAGCAGACCCATTTCACATGCTGCAGCTGAAGTTGTCCAAGTGATTTCAGTGGTTCCTGATAGGTTTATGGCATTTGGTGGGACCTACATTTATGAAGTATTTATTGCATATGGGTATATATATACATACATACATGTATATATACATACATACACACACACACACACACACACACACACACATATATATATATATATATATATAATATATTCTAAGCCCAAAACACAGCAGCAAACACCTGGACAGCCGGTCCTCAGCTCTCTCCTGGGTGGCCCTGTGGTACTGATGCAGATTGGCTACCTTGACAAGGCCATGGATGCATGAAGTGATAGAGCTGTACAAGAAATCCAGCTGGATTTCAGTCCTCAGGAAATTCATATGTCGTGTGTCAGGCTGACATTATTCATCCCTGGAGGGGGAACAGTGCTCGGATCTCATTACACTCCTCTGTGTATATTTGCTTTATGCCTCTTTGTTTAAGAGAATGTTTGGCAACTTGATTGGTCAAGTATTGTGCTGGAAAATGCAGTGTTTATATATCAGCAGTGAAAAACAGCAGTCAGGGGTGCAATTCCAATGGGACAGCTCTGTGAGGGATGCAGGGTGAGGGGTCCTGGGCAGGATATCTTAGAGTAAGGAGGTCAAGATGCTGGGATTTGGGACACAAAGGCTGCAATACCTGTGGAACGGGAGTCTATAAAACACTTGTTGGTGTCTGCGTTGCCATTTGTGGCAGAGCCCTGTGCTCACTGCCTGTGAAAGGGATCAGCCCTTGTGCTTGTGTTCAGCTCTTTAAAAATGATGCTGAAGAAAAACCTATTTGTGTCTGCACAGACCAAACCATGGGGTCATTGCAGAAGGTCACCTCCAGAAGCCCTGACTGTTTCAGGGACTCCACTTTCTGTCCTCTCAAGGATAATGGTGGGAGACCTTGATCTTCTGGGTGTTTCTTGGCATTTTGCAGATTCTCCAAAAGATTTACAATGAGGAACTTCTCTTATTCTGTAAATCCTATTTTCAATAGCAGCTTGGTCCCTTGGCAGTCATTTTTCTATGGAATACTGATGAGGACTAGTTTTCTATGACCTCTAGCTTCAAAATATAGAGGCAATTTGCTTACAGTGTTAGTTAGAAGCCTATTTAGAATCTGGGCCTCAGGACCAATGATTTCTGAAATTACCTCAAAACACTTCAGCCCCAGGTGGTCAGGCAGTTTCAATGGCTCTTCAGAGGTTCACAACCCTTTTAAGAGGTTATCTGAAAAGCTAAAACAAAGTTCTATGTTTTGGAAGGCTTCCTTTATACACCTGGATTGTTTTGATGGAGGGTTTTTGGCAAGCTGCTTACCCTGCCAGACCACCTTTGTGCTGTTTCCATCCTGAAAACAGAGGTCGCAAATTTGCCTTACCCTACCCTGAGACAACTGTTAATTCTGAAGCAGCATTTGGATAGTACTGATGGATCCACACATATATTTTTTGCTGTTCATCACCTTCACTTTCCTGTTTTAAAGTTTAAATAATGTAACCTGGGAATAAACAGTAAATTCGGGAACAGCTTATAATTTAGAAAAAGATTGACTAATTCTTGTCAAGGGCAAGCTGGCATAGCTGTGATGACTTCAAGGGAGCAGAATTGATTGATGTTAACAACGTGGCTGGCTCTGTTTCTCCAGATGTTCTGGTGACTGCCTGCAGATAATGAATCCTGTCTGGAAATCTTCAGAAATTTATGAATATTTGGGGGATAAAAATGTTGTTACATGGATTACTGTGACCTGTTCCAGGCATGGCTCAGTGCAGGGCAAGAAGCAGCTCTGCTCTGCTTGCTGAGGCATAAATGCTGCCAGAGAGACACCAATTCAGCAGTGGAGGACAAAGCTGTTGCATCCACTGCTGAAGGTGGAATTATTAAGTGAGTGATCATAGCTCTGCGTGTGTGTGTATGTGTGTGTGTGAGAGAGACATATTATCTTCATTTTTAAAATTCCTCCTTGGCTCACCTCAGGGCAGATACTTCTGATAGCTCAATTACAGGCAGTTATAGCTGCTTGACAACACTTCTGGCAGAGTGCAGGGCTGTGTCTTCTCTCTGTCAGAGAGAAGATCTCTGTTTATTAATGTTTATTAATGACATGAAGCAGTGCCTAAAGTCACCTGGGAAGCTGCTGAGCTTCTCACAGGGATGGAAAGAGGTGAAGCCTGGAGTATGAGGTCCTTGTGGCTGTTGCGGGAATTTCCAAGAGGTCTTTCGTCACTTTGAATCCCATTGGGATGGAAGGACAGCTTCCCTGTGGAATGGTCAGTCCTTGTCTCCAAAAGCATTGCAATTCAGACAGGAGAAATTTCACCCCTGCATCAGGAGCCCAAAGGGATTTACCCAAGGATGGGCAGGGAGCCTGTCACAGTGCTTGCAGCCAAAGGTGGATTCCTGGCTCTCAGCCCACAGTTCTTTAAAGCACTTAAGCAGATACAAATCCCATCTGAGGGGATTTGTACCTACTCTCCAGAGAGATTAGAGAGCAGAAAGTGTCCTGGTGTCAGAGCCACCAACTGAAATTCTCCTTAAGGAGGCTGAAGGGGTGATCCCTGCTGTCCTTCACCAGTGCCTCCCCACCTGGAGAGGGGCTAAGGTGAGGAAGGATTTCTGATGGTTTACAGTACCCATATGATGCCTTTTGAATCAGCTGTTTAGCAAGCTCCTGCTCTGCCCTCTGGCACAATGAGAGTAGGAAAGGGCTAGGAGTCTCCTGAGAGGGACCTGGGATCTTTTAAAGTCTTTTTTATTTAAAAATACTTTCATTCTCCTTCTAAAAGCTGGTGGAAGGGGTCTGCATGGTCAAATGACAGCTCCAGTGATCAATCAGTTCTTCCTAATGACCAACATCCTGCAGTAGTGAAGGATCACAGTCAATCACAATCTATTATTATTACATACTGAAATTGTAATTATGGGAGGGAAACATGGCATAACACTTCCACATCAGTCACCCCAGAGCTTCACACTTTGCTGGCAACTCTCAGACAAGTTCACTGAAGTATTTAATGAAGACGTTTCCTTCCCCTATTCCCTCCCTACCGGCCCCCCTAACCTCGTTCAACACAAGCAGGAACTCAGGAGGAAACCAGGTGAGGGAAAAATGGGGAAAGAGTTCATTGCACCAAAACTCTTCAGAGCAAATCCCTTGTGACCTTACTGCTCCCCAGTATGTCACATCTGGAATCACATGTGGAAGTAGGAATCATTTATTTTTGCTGGAAATTCTAAATATTTTTAAATGAAAACAACAATAACTTGGCTGTCCACAAAGGTTAAAAACAAGAAAAGAATGAGCCCCTGGAGTTTTTGTTGCTCCAAGATGAATTATTGATAGAAACAATGTAGAAGTTCAGAAGTACCTTTTTTCATCAAGGCTTTGATTCCACTTGGAAATTACCTGAAGAAAAGTGCCTTTAGAGATTTTTAATATATAAGAGAAATGAATCAGTTATTTTGTAGTTAGACAAAGAAAATTTTTGTTTAAAATATTAGTCAGAAACTTTCCTCTTATTCAAAAGAGATCAAATATCTGCCAGAAATTTGTCTTTTGAGGAGGGGTTGGATGGATTTAGATGACCTCAAGGTCCCTTCTAGCCTATCTTCTGTGACTCTCTGACATTAATCTCAGTTCTAACTGCCTGATCATCAATTATCACTGGATAAAGGAAAAAGTGATTTGATAATGTATCCTTGGCTTTGTTTCCTTAGGCTGCGCCCTTACCCCTAGAATGCCATGCTAGGAAAGGATCTGAGACACACCTGTACTGAGTTTTGGTTTCCACATTTGCTACAGATCATGGTGGGTTTGGTTATATTCCTGTGCTGCCCTGGAGCACAAGGAAAATAAAATTCCCCCTGTATCCTCACACCTAGACCTCCCCAGCCAATGAAACGGGTGTAGATAAGTCCAGTTCCTTGTTCTGACTCATGAGGGTGGAAGGGATCTGGGTCAGTTATATCTCTGAATGGGCACCTCGTGGGGTTGAGGTGTGTCTGGACCAAAACAAGCACAGGGCTGATCTCTACTCCTGGGCAGATCTGATAAACTGGGCAGAGGGTGTTTTCTCTGCAGCAAATCAGCAGTAACTTGAGCTGCACTGATGCCTGTCCATGAGCAGCCATTTCTCTGTTCAGCAGAGGACCACAGCCAATGCAACATCTCCCTCTCCCTCTCATTTAGTCTCCAGCCTGCTTTTCCCCAGGTAGTGGCTCTCAACAGTGGTAGAAATCTCCCCTGCTCCCATGGATTGAGGATTTTTTCCCTTCCCTTTTCATGCCAAATTGTATTGATATTCATGGGTCAATTTCTTCACTGAGCTGGTTTTGTGATGAAAAAGTGTACAATGATTTCTTTCATCATATATTTTATTTTTCGTCCCATGCCCCTTAATTGTAATTGAAGAAATCTTGTTTGTGAAATCTGCATAAAGGTGGCAGGGCTGGGTTAGAATCAGTTGCAAAACATCTGAAGTGTCTTGTGGCTGTCTCTGCTTGGAGCAGCCTTGTGCAGTGCCAGGAAAACTGGTACTGGAGCAGTTCATCTGTTTGTAAACTTCTCTAGATCCTGGAGGCTGGACTCGCATGGAACTCTGACTCAGGGAAGGTGTCAGTGGGCTGGCGAAGATGCTGAGCTGCTCACCCAATAAACTTTTGAAGTGTTTCCTACCAGAGGATAGGAAATTCTCCATCACAGAATCACTGAATATCCTGAGCCTGAAGGGACCCGCAAGGATCATCAGGTCCACCTCCTGTCCCTGCACAAACACCCCAACAATCCTACGCTGGGCATCCCTGGGAGAATTGTCCAAACATTTCTGGAGCTCTGGCAGACCTGGGCTTGTGCCTGTTCCCTGGAGAGCCTGGTCAGTGCCTCTGAGGGGAGAAGCTGTTTCCGATATCCAGCCTAAACCTTCCCTGAGACGGCTCTAGTCATTCCCTGGGGTCCTGTCCCTGATCACAGAGAGCCGAGATCAGACTGTCCCTCTGCTGTTCCTTGGGAGGGAGACCTGGGGCTTCTCTGAGGTCTCCCCTCAGCCTCCTCTTCTTCAGCCTAAACAAACACAGCACAAAACAGGAGCAGGGAAATAAAAAAGCATCACTGAGACAATCTTTCTCTTCAATGAACTGCAGAGGTTTTGTGTCTCCAGTTATTCTTAGATTTCACTTATAAAAATGTTAGTACAGAGTTCACAAGAAGAGAACCCTAAGCGATACACAATGTGTATTAAATAAATAAAAAATGGGAATAAAGTATCGATGAGTGGTGTCTATGGCAAACACCTGTTTTCTCACCGGCCTGCAACTGTCCCTTCCTGGGCTGTGATCTCATCAGCCAAGTAAGGTCAGTCAAGTTCAGCTTTTGGATGAGGGTCAGCATGGGTCTGCAGTGCTATGGGAGCTGTGTGCTGGTACCTGTAGGCTTCTTCACTGGCACCTGCCCTTCCTGAGAGCAGAGGCAATGTCAACCTTCCTAGGATAATCATCTTGAAATGCTGGACCCACTGACAGAATCACTGTGTGATTTTGTGTGACACTAACAAAATCAGGTGTGTGCTGCCCATGGACAAGGAAAAGCTTCTGGCTAGAGATGGTTCCTGAATATTGTGATATATTCATGTTTTTATGTGATGCTGAATGTCAGAAGGGCACCTGACTTACTTCTTGGCAAGCAAAGAGGGTAAGAACTCAAACAAATATTGATTGGTGCTATTCACAGGAAGGAACCAAAGATTTCAGAAGAGTTTTAATAAAAAGGAAAAAAAAAGGAAAGAAAAGGCATGCTTTCACAGTGATAAAGCAGTTTCAGAAGGTGCTGACTGATGTCAGTGAGGCTTTGGCAGTGAGAGGAGAGCAGTCCATGAGATGACCAGATGTGGTGCTGATTCCATTTAATTTCTGTAACAGGAGAGGTTTTGGTTCTGAGAACTAAGTTTTCCTATCTAGACCATAGATATGAATAGATGCAAAGATATTTCTTGAGGTGGAAAAGTTGGTTTTCTTCAGTTTTACCCCTCCCTCCTGAGAAGTAGGCTCAGCTGTGCCTTCAGTGCCATTAGAACTGTGGAGCTGCCCAGTGGAGGAGGCCCACAGCTGTCAATCAATCATCCCTTTGTACCTTGTGAGCAAAGCAGGTCCCTTGCCATGTGAAAAACAGCATCTGGGTTTCAGCTGGGGGATGAAACAAATCTTTTCTCCCAGACAGAGTATGTCCTTCAGACTAGAATGTCTCTCCCCTGTCCCCCATAGTGCTCACTGGCTGGCTGGCTTGGCTGTCCTGGGCTGAACAGAGCCCAATGCTGCTGAGCCACACTTCAAAGAAATTTTCCTTTTTGCCATCCTTAGTGCTATCAGCTCCTCAAATCCACAATTCCTTTCCCATTGCAAAAGGACACTGGGAAAACTCACCAGAAAGGCAGCATTGACTGGGCTTAGCCCAGAAACCTCTGGTTTCCTATGTGGTTATCTCTTCTTTCCAGCCCTTGGACTTTCTGGCACTGAGTGAGGCTCTGTGTTTCCCACATGATGCTTATTTTTGGATAAAACACCTGGCATAATTACACTTATTCACTCTCTTTGGTGGAACACTCTGTTTTTGTGAAGAAACAATTTTGTCTTGTCAAGCCAAGCTCAGTGCCTTGAGGTGTCCCAGCACCCTGTGGGGGGTTGGAAAGGGTCTAAGGTCCCTCTGTGATTTGGGGGGTTTAGTGTTGATTTCAGTGGATTATTTGCAGCCAGAGCTGCCTTCCTGACACATCACTTGAGCTGAGTAATATCTTAAGTGCTTCTAAGTCCAGCTTTGCCATTGCAAATGAGGGCACAATGGCAGTGAGAGGGTGGCCTGTTCTGCTTTGAATTAGCTTCTACTTCTGAGACCTAAATTACAGTCGAGTCATTTCTAGAGACCTTTTTATTTTTTCCTTCCAAGTATTACTGGTAGAAATGGAGTTACATTAGGAAGCTGAGAGCTGCATTGTAACAGTCTGCATCCTTGTGGCAGGGACTGAAGAAAATGCCAGATATAATGGATTTTCTGATAAAAACGGCAGGAAGCAGTAGTAGTCTGTGATAACAACTCCTGGAGTGGAGCAGAAGTTGTGTTGATGTTATCATGTAGTTAGATATTTTGAACCCAGGTGACTTCACAGTGGGGATGTCATTGGCTTCATGTAGTTCTAAGGGAGAGTTCACAAGTAGTATTTGGCCTCTGGAAAAGGCCAATTAGTCTAAATGACACTTTAGCCTAAACGACAGAACTTGAGCAATTGCCTGGGACATGGGTTGCTAATGGTGCCTTTCAGTGCCAGCCTGTCTAAACGCTGACAGGAGTCTGGTGTTGAGACAAGCAGCTTCTTGGCTTTGCCTCCTCAGGGTGCTGTTGGGAAATGGCTGTTCCTCTCTGGAGTGTCCCGGGAGGTGCAGCACATCCCTGCCCCAAGGATGGAAACACAGCCAGAGCCCTCGGCCTGCAGCTGGTGAAGGGTCAGGGAAAGATCCGAGGGGCTGAGCAGTGTTACACAAGCCCATTCAAATTCAGGGTCAGCTCAGTAACATCAGGGTGAAATACCTGCCCTTTCCATTGTTTCCTACCTTCACCCAGCCCTCCACAGCCCAGATGGTGGACAGCACCAGGAGACAGCCTCACTGGGCAGAGCACACAGGGATCAAATTCCTCCTCAGATGTTTATCCTTGCTGGTTTGTCTCTGGAAGAGGTCAAAATGAGGTGATGTGGGTTATAGCCCATGAGTGGAGCAGGACTGGGGGTCCTGGGAGAGCAGGTCTCCCCTGGCTGCTGAGATGAGAAGCTCTGGGAGTTCCAAGTCTTAAGGATGGACATCTGGGAAAAACACTGATCTTGGTTTTGCCAGACTGATGGGAGGAGCATCAGAGTAGCTCCAGGTGCTCCATCTACACTGTGTATGGAGGTAAGTCAGGCCAAGATGTATATCCATGCAGTGTTTAATTCAAAATAATGAGCTGTGGAGGTTCACCAGTCTATGAGGGAACCCAAACAATTCTTCAGGATGCTCACCCATAGTGTAGTCACTGGTTTTGGAAGAAAGATGTCACACACTGTGTCCCTTTGATGGGAAACAGTAACCTAGCAGGACTCGGCACCAGAGAGTCCTGTTTCAGCTACCAAGCACTGCAGAGAACCTCAGGGCTGATTTCCCCCTCTTAAAGCTGATAAAACTCCACCAAGGTTATAACCCAGCAGCCGGGAATGACAGCACTGAAGTCTTGGAGAGATAAAACTGGTGTTCCCCAGCCTGACAGTGACAAATGGGCTCAAGTGGGTCCTTTACCTTGGAATCATAGAATCATTAGAAGTGGAAAAGACCACCAAGATCATCAAGTCCAACATTCCTGTGCTACTGTGATGAGTTCTGTAACCTCCCACTTCTCCAGAAACTTGCATCCAGGCCTGATCTTCCTTTAAATTTATCTTAATTATTAATGCAACACATCTGCTGGAAATCATGTCAGCTTGGAGTAAGGGGTAAGGTAGGATTTGGGATATGCTTCAAGTTCCTGTACTTAGCATTTCTAACACTGAAATCTTTTAATGAACAGAAAAATTTGCCCAGAACCCTAAGTCATCAGCTCTTTGCTAAATTTAAGACACAGTGTGACTAATAAGATTTAGGAGCTTGCACTATGTATAATAGTGTTCTACCTGTGCTTGCACATAGGAAGGGCCCCAGCCCTGGAGATGGGTCTCACCTGCCCAGCCTATGTGTCACTGGGTCTGTGCCACTCCCTGAGCCAGGACCAGCTGCCCCTCCTGAGGAAGGGCTGGCATCCCTGGGAGCAAACTGGAGCCCCCGTTCTGCCACTGCCCTTGGCACATGGGTTATCATTCTCTGCCTGCAAGTGGGGGTAATTTTTAGGCTGTCACTGAGCAGTTAAAAGTTCTTACATCTTCCTAGGAAATAGAGTTGTGTATAGGGGTGGGCAGCACAACTGAAGAGGAATTGTACCTTCGAAATATCAATAACAGAGCCAGAAATAAATTTCTATAGCTGTGGAATCTCAAATCCATGTGTAGGCTCCCTCAGCAGTCAGCAGAAAACTGGGAATACTCCCAAACTATGGTCCAGGTGAGCTGTCTGTGGAAGCAGAGCCCTAAATATTGGCTCTCATACATTCAGGCCAAAGTTAATCATCTAGAAAAGAGTAATTCTGTTGGGTGTAAGCAATACTCTGTTTTGCTTGCATTTACATGTTGTCTGAAATGATTTGTCAACAGTCTTCTGTAATTAGATCTTGATTTAGACTAATCAGGATATGTCTTGTTAATTCAAAGCGTGTATTTAAAGCCCCATTGAACGTAATAGGGCACAAGCGGATGCCAAGGAAATATGAAATATTTTCACAAAAAGACTGAACTGAAATACTCAGCCTTTTTGCTGTTTCAACCTTTCTTTCCACTGGCAAGGAAAAAAAAAAAAAATCCATTATTCTAGTATAATGAGCTGTCTCCAATTATTTTGCCAAGCTGGGAAATTTGTGAAAATTCCACTCTGGAAATGTGAAAGCAAAACATGCCAGTACATTAAAGTGTTTTAAAGCCACTGCTGAGAAAGTGGTGACATAGTGGCTTTGTTCCAATTTTCTATCTGTTTTTTGTTTTTGCTTGTGTCCCTACAGAAATTTCAGGACTGAGTCAATTTTGTAAAAGTCACTTGGATTCCACAAGGACTGAATTTGCAGCCTTGCTAATGTGATTAACGTCTATTAAGTGAGTGTGTGCCCTGAGCAACCTAATAGGAAAATCTAATAATGTTTGCTATTGGAATGTTCCCTGTTAAATTGTCAAAGTGCTTTAATGTATGTTTTCTGTAGGCAGCACTGTATAATGGAAATGTTACACAAATTAGTGTTAGGCCCTTGGTGAAACAGGATCTTTTATTTAATTTGATTTTATGGCCAGGATGCAGAGCGATTGCTGTTTTGGCCTTACCAGCATGTGGCCAGGCAGAACTAGGTTTTGCTGGGGATCAGCTTTGGAATGACTCCTCCACGGCCCTTGCTTACAGAGTGGCCAGGGTACGTTTTTGACCTGACCTCTAAATGGCATTTGTAAGGTCCTTGTGGAGCAGCAGCAGCAGGATGGGCTTCATAAAAACAGGAATCCCGTGGCTGGCTGGGATGGTGTTTTATTTTTTTAAGGTGGGTAATAAAAGAAGAAAACAAAAAACTCGTGCCTTTGTTTTTGTTTGGGAGCAGAGCTGCAGGTGTTTGTATAAAGCCTTCCTTGTTCTTCAGGCATTGCTACTGCCCTGTTTGCTGGAGCCCCATTGGGCTTACTCAGGGGCTTAGTGGTGGTTAACAGAGCAAGGACAGTCAGACCCTCATGCCAAGTTTTCTCCCTGATCTCTCCATATGCTGGGATGGCAGAGAGATCAGCTGGGTCTCCCACTGGGAAGGGACAGAGGGCTAGGAGAGCACAGCCACTGCTCTGTTTGTGGGGTGCCAGCCATGAGTGCCACATCTGGGCAATGTCTCCATCATCCCTGTTCTACTCCTGGGAGAGCTGAGTCATGAGGAGGGCAATGCTTCCATCCCCTTGCTCCTGGGGAAAGGGTGAAATCCCAAAGGAGCTGCTTCTCTTCTCAGTAACTACACAGTAACCTTGGTCAGTCAGCAGTAAATTTCCACATTAAACTCTTCCCTCCAAAATCGGATTGGCAAATGTTTGTGCTGCAGGAGGGAGATGCTGGGTTGGCTCAGTCTGGGGTGGTGCAGCTCCGAGAACTCAGTCTCAGAAAAATATTAACTGAAAATTAACTGACATTTATTCCTCTTTTAGTTGTTTCTGTTCTGGAGAAGGGCAGGGATGAACATCCCCCTGGATTTTAGGGGAACAAGCAGGCCAATTTGTAGAGGAAACCCTCTGAGGTGGGCAATGTATCTGCAGTTAATTTGCAAGAGGAAAGGTTTGCCTCTCTCTTCAGGCTGCTGCTTTAACTCACCCCAGGAGGAAACCACCAGGTCATGTGTTCTTTAATTTTTCATCAGGCAAAGCTGTTTCCTTCCCTAGCAAGGAGAATTTCTTTTTCAGAGCAGAATGATTAATTCTGTCCCATGCACCGTCTTGTATTTGGGGTTGCTGCACAGCTCCTGCAGCCCCTTCTGCAGCATTGGGCACTTCTCAGATGCATCTGAAATCAAGATCTCCTCCAGGAGCAGCTTGGGGTGTCAACTGGGCTGATTGTGCTTCAGGAATAACAAAATATGGAAGACTTTGCTGAGCAAAAGCCCCTTGAGCTCTGCGTTCCTTGGAGCAGCAATGTGAATGTCAGCAGCTAGCCTGGGGCTGCCCAGACACTGTCCAAGTGTCCCTGAGCCTGAAATAACCAGCTTTGGATGGGAATTAATGGCAATTTTCCTCAAAGAACTGGCCCAGGAATTCACACATAAATTTTAGCAACCTGGTCTAGTGGGAGGTGTCCCTGCCCATGGCAGAGTTGGAATGAGATGGTCATTAGGGCCCCTTCCAACCCAAACCATTCTGGGATTCTGTGTCTGAGGTTTGATAGACCTCTCTGTCCTCCAGAAAAGCACCATGATCATGTCAGAAGCTTCCCTGGATACAAATCCTCTCCCAAATAATGAAATGCTAAATGAGAACTCAGGAGCAGCCCCAGGTTTCCTGGTTCAGTGAACTGTGAGCTGCTCTCCTGATCCAAAAGAAAACAAGAAAACTGGACTTTCCAGAAACATTGACAGACATAATTCTGATGGTTTTCCTGCTGACTTTCAATGGCATTTAAGCTAAGCTAGAGCTGAAATTGTAGTGCTGGTTGAGGAACAGGGAAGGAGGAGAGAGAAGGGAAATTATTTGGGCAGTTCTCAGTGGAAAATGATTTTAACAACAACAAACCCATTCTGTTTGCTTGTAAAACAATGAACTTTAAATCCTTGTGTCATCTAAGTGAAAAGCCCCAAGGCAGGGACAGCTTTGACAAAAATCATTAAACAGGGAAACTTGCACTTCTTGTGTGCTCCCATTACCACCTGCAAGAGCCTGTGTGAGTCTATAGATTTCTGGTTTTGCAAAGGGAAAAAACAATTGTTGGTTCCTCATACAGATGAGCCTGTAAAACCTTTGCTTGGGGTTAGTTTTCTTTTTTGTTTGGGAGAGGGTTTAATGTTGTTGGTTTTTTCTTTTATTTCCTCATGAGCATTAAAGCAGTTCTCAGAAGTTGGCTTGGTTCACTTTCACTTTAAATTAGAGAAACTGAGGCAAAAATGGGGCTGTACCTTGCCCAGAATCATAAAATGGATAAATGACAACATTTGGGGCAGAACCCAATTTTTCCCTGGTTCAAGCTGGCTGTGCAGAGACTCAAGAGGGCTTCCCTGGAAGCAGGTCAGAACTATTTCCTTCACCTATGAGCCAAGTTTTTTCCTAGCAGCAGGGCCATACAGCTCACTTTGTGCTATTTAGCTACTGATTTATATCACCACTGAAATGCCTTATACAAAGGCAGATCTGGCAGTAATAGTACTTGATAAAATCCTTCCATTTTCTTGGTTTGGTAATTGATGTCAGCAGTTTCATGCCTGCATGGAGCATCAGCATGAAACATGGAAATGATTGATGAGATTTTTGGGTCAATGGCAGGAGAAGGGGCAAAAGCTGCCTTCGTCTTGAAGAATCTGGCTTTTATTTGCTACCTGTAAATGCAAACAGTCATACTGGGACTTCCCTGGTCAGAAACCCCTTGGTTTAGGTACAGCATAGAGAGAGACCTTTTTTCATGCCTGTGGTCTTGCTGTCTTGGGTTCCCAACACATTATGCTTTTCTTAGTTGAATATTGCTGCTCAGCTAAATTTAAATTAATTTCTA
The DNA here is from genome assembly GCF_030490865.1 of Poecile atricapillus. NCBI lineage: Eukaryota > Metazoa > Chordata > Aves > Passeriformes > Paridae > Poecile > Poecile atricapillus. The sequence goes on along the minus strand of NC_081265.1, from coordinate 11,521,337 downwards.
TCTTATGGGACACTGTATTCCCTGAGAGAAAGTTTTAATGAGTGCTGGGTGAAACAGGGCTGTGGGTCAGAGGACAGTGGTGTGGCTCTGTGGGTGTGTGGGTGGGTGGGTGTGAGTGTCTCTGGGTGTGTGTCCCCTCATTGGTGTCATCTGGGCCAACTTGTCCTGGCCTCACATATCCTGAAGGCATGAGATGGCTACAGAAACATGACTTCTATAAGACCTTGGAGTCTATTCCATGCATTTGAGAGAAAAACATTGTTGTTCAGAAGGAAAAGTAAGAGAAGCTGCTGTATGGGCTGGTGGGACGCAATGTCCCAGCCACATCCTGGCCATGGCATGTGTTGTGCCCTGGGTTGGGTTCTCCGAGGAGGTATTGTCCTTGTAGAGCTGGCAGCTGAACTTCCTGATGCATGGCTTGAATCTTCCTGTGATCTGGGGCAGTGAAACTAAATGTAGTAAAGTGAAAAGGGGGGATGAAAGGTGGAAAAGGAGAGACAAAGTGACTCTAAATTTTAAATGTGCTAAATTTTGTCTGCAACCAAACCCCAATGTGTGTGTGCTGTTTGACTTTGTCTCTCGCACAAAGACTGCTTTCTGCAGGGACAGTGTCTGGGTGATGCTGATATGAGCAGGAGTTTGGGATTTGTGATGGACTATCTGGTTTGAAACAAATAAAGAACCACTCTGAATCCCTGCCCAAAGCACAGATGAAGCCTGCAGCATGTTAACAAGATGAGAAAGTCTGTCCAACTCAATCTATTCCAGGATCCTCTTGGCTTCCAGGTGTTCATCCTGGATCACAAGCCAAAACATCCTGGGAGAGGCTCTTGCTGTCATATTTCCAGCCCATCTGATAAGACTCTTGCCTTCATGCCGGCATGCTGCTGCAAGTCTCCCACCCTGCCCTAGCCAGCTTAGGACTTTGAAGCCAGATCCAAACTGTAATAGAAAAATAGAGGTTTTGTCAACCAAATACCTCACTGGTTATGTGCCTTTGACTTAAGAGCTCACCTCTGGGACATGTGTTTTTTCCACGGATGGGCAACTTATTTTCTTGTCCAGTGTCCTGTCAAATCCTCATGGCAGTCTTCTCTGTTTTAAAGGCTATGCAAGGAACAGAGCAATGACAGTTGATCTAAAGGAGGTCCAAGCTCACTTCTGTCCCCAGACAAATCTACCTGACAGCCACATGCTACCTTTTTGACAAAGCCATGCTAGGACATCTCAGCTGTGTCTAGGCTTCCAGACGGCTTAAGGAAGAAGGGAGAACCCTGTGCTAATGTGGGAATGGTTTGAGGCTGGTGATATTCATGCACTTCGTACTGCATTGACAATTCACAGCTTCAGACTTGGACTTCCTTGTTCTTCCTCATCTCTCTGGGCTCTGACTTGCTTTGCAAAGAGCAGTGTGGTTTTTGACTGGGCTCAGTAGCCCCTGCTGGAAGGACAAAGCCCCTGAACTGTGCCCATGACCAGCCTTCTCTGAGGAATCTGGTGAGTGAAGGCGGAGCAGAGGAAGCAAGAAAGGAGAAAAACTAATCCCTGATGATTTTCCCAAGCACTTGATGAGGGTTGGACTGCCCGGACAAGGCTAAAACTCAACCCAAGGGACTCGTCTTTGCCACAGACCCCTGGCTTTTCCCTAGTTAAATAGAAGATGTTTCAGACTGACTTTTCAGTGTTTCTCTGAATTATCTATATGTTCTTACCAAACATTGCAAGTACTTGCACTTTTTTTCCCCCAAAGAGCTGAATCTAGTCACTTTTTTCCTCTAGGCTTCAGAGGAAATGGAAAGGTACTTAACTTATGTTTTATTCATTGCAGTCACTATCTCTTGTTAATTTACTTACATTATTTACAGAATTTTAAAGTATCTTGTGTGTCAGGCAGAATCCCAGGCCCTATAAAATGCTAATTTGCAAACTGTATCAGAGGCAAACATCTTTCCTGGGCCTCTAGGTAGACAAAGGGTCATCCTCATTCTTAATTTATTTTTTATGATTCTATATTTAAATGCAATAAAGCTTGCTTGAATGGCAGATCTCAGGCAACCCACGTCTCTGTGGTTAAATTTTATGAAGATCCATTGTGATTGTGCTATTGGTACAATAAATTTAATTTTTGATCTAGAGCCCTTAATTACTAAGGATGACTGAACCTGGTTTAAAGCACGGGAACAGCTATCTTGGATCTTTGCCCTCAATGGGAATGAACATAATGTTTCAAAAGTTCAAGTAACTTTATGAAAATAAATTAAGTTTTATTTCCACAGTTGCTTCTTTGCACTTCCTGATTCCAGTGAGAGAAGTGGGGGAAAACTCAACCCCCAGAAGGGTCTTAATGGTTTAGATTTTAATCTCATGTCTGTGAGCTCTCAGCAAACAGGTCCAGCTCCCAGCCTTGCAGTGTTGGAATCTTCTGAAGTGCTGGAGCAGTTGACACCATAAAACTGGCCAAGACATGAAGATATAGGGACATTTTAAGGTAGTCTGAATGACTGTGACATGCCTGAACCCCATGTTTCCTGCTGCTCAGTTGACTCTCAAGGTTTAAGGCCTATCAATAGGAAACACAAGACAGTAGGTTCCAGTGGCTTTTGTGCTGGCAGGTAAGGCCAGAGGTGTGTGGTCACCACAGCACATCCTATGAATGTCTCTTGGTCACAGCGGTTGTCAACACTGGTGTCTGCTGTACTTCTTCTGGTGTCCCTGAGGTGTTCCTGTGCTCCTCTGCCCAACTAAGAGGACATGGTCGTCCTACTGCTGATGGGGAGCACAGCTTATCCAGGCCTCTCCTAGTTGCTTGGGAGAAATCTTAGGTGAAAATGAGATGTTTTGCTGTGAAGCATCACATTCCTGCTTGCTGAATGTGGGAACAAACAACCTTGTGGGTCTGGAGCTGCTCCAGGAGAAGGGAGGCCAGGGCCGTGGTGCAAAGGAAATGAACGGTGAGGTTGGTGCAGGAACAGGTATGATCCTGGGCAGTGGCCAGGGATGGATGGGCACCAGGACACCAGCCAGCTCTCCCTCACAGACACAGCCCTGGGCTCCCACCATGGCTTACAATTCAGACAATTCCTCCTTGGCTCCTCGTGAGGTCTGCCTGAACCAGGATGCCTCTTCTCCATCTCTTCAGTCTTCAGCAGTGCGTCATGTCAGTGACATGTCAACTCCTCCATTCTCTATGGAGACATCACATCACGATAAGTAAAGTGACCTAATCTCAAAAGTAATGTAAAGGTGGCATTGAATGCTCTGACATAGTGTAGAGAAACAGTGCAGAGACATGTTTGCAGATTTGAAGACTGCCAAATTTGAGCCTTTTAGCCACCCTGAAAAGTGTTTCAGGGTTATCATGTTGTCATCACAATTGTTTTTCTGTGCTTGGAGTCTCATGAAAGTTTCAAGACTTTTCTAGTGAATGCATTGTGGAAATTAATGTACAATAGTGTTGTGACTGCCTCAATGTTCTGGGGTGACTTTATGATACTGGTATCCCCAATCATCTGGTTTATGTTATATATTAAGTTCTGCACATTTAAGACTGGCTTTGAGAGCAAGAGAGGGGGAAGAAGAAGCCACAGTTTGTGTTAAAGAAAAACATCACTCCCACACATCTGGCTCCTGGACTGTGGTGTCTGCAGCACGGACAGACAGCGGAACAGAGCTTCTCTCTGGCTTTTAGTTAGTTTTAGCTAGCTGAGGCAGAGAAGTTCCCTGGACCTTTGTTTTTTCCTTTTCTTGGATCTGTGCAAACCTGCTCTGGACTGAACACCCAGCCAAACCCTGGGAGCTCACACCTTTGGCCCACCGGGGCCTGGCCCCTGGCACTTTCCAGCGCCGAAAGGACTGATAAGAACCTGAGTGAGCCGAGCTACACCACATGAAAAGGACTTTTCTTCCTAGACTTGCCATCCCATTGAACAGCAAGAGGTTTTATTATTTAATATTATTCAATTTCTGTTAAATAAACAGCTTTTTCCACTTCTCTCCAAGAATTTTTTTATTTTTTTTTTCCCAGATCAGTTGGTGGGGAGGGGGCATTTCCCTGAGGAAATCCCCATTTGGAGTTTTCCTCCCTAATTTGCCCTAAACTAGGACAAATACAGTTTTTGGCGCCCAGTGTGGGAAGAGAAAGTGGAAAAACCTGTACTGATTGTTGGTTGTATTTATTCTGTATTGGGATAAAGCAGTCAGTAGCCATGTTGTTTAGATACATAATATCTCTCGGGGTGGAGGCCTTCATGTGGATCTGGTCCCTAAAAGTTTTTGAGGTTTTAATACCTGTCTTTGCCCTCTTTCACAGTAGAGGGGCACGGATTAGAATGGTTATTGTGCTGGGCTTGGTGATAATGATTTATAGGAAGTTTCTGTCAGGTATGTTTGGCTTATGGTTTCTTCGCCCGAACCTGCCTCCCAGTCCCAGTAGCACATTTTGGGAGTTTATTGGTAATTGCACCCAGTTTGTTAGAGGAAGAGCGGGGGATGAGGCTTTTCAGCCTTTTCTTTCCTTCTTCTCCTTTGAATCTGTTATGTCCCTCTTTGAGAATATCCAGTTTCCCCTGAGTGTTAAGGATACCACTTTCCTGGTCACTTTCCTGGTAGTTCAGCTGTTAAGCTTCCTCTATATGGTCTGCAACTTCTCTAGAGTGAGGGCTGAGATATCCAGAGGAGCCAACGAGACCCCTGCCCCAGAAGTAGACTCAGGTGTGGGAAATCCTGAGTGGTGTAGAGAATGGGAGAGAATTGGCCGAACTCTGAAGAAATTTTCTGATCCCCCAGCCTGGGAATTTTCACGTGAACAAATTCAGAACCCAGATGAAGTAGGGAAATATCTGGAAGAGAATTGCTATGATGGTTCTAAGGAGAAAAATATCATTGCAATAAGCTGGCCCCTTATCGCACGGTGCTAGATACTGCAGGGCAGGCAGATAAATCAGCTACTCCAGTCACTCAGGCTAAAACAGTGAGCCCAAGCCAGCAGCCAAACCAGACAGTGAGCCTAAGCCAGCAGCCAAACCAGACAGTGAGCCTAAGCCAGTGTCTGTTGCTCCTGCCACGAGAGGTATGAAATTCAAAACCAAAACTGATCGGCCACTAGATGATGATAATGGTGATGCGGGAGAAGGACCCTCAAGACCAGCAACTGATCAAAAATCAGAAGGCGCTGGTGAACCTTTCTCCCTGAAAGACCTTCGTGGCCTGAGAAAAGATTACACTCGACGACCTGATGAATCTATAATTAGTTGGTTAGTCCGTCTGTGAGATGCTGCAGGTGAAGCTACAGTTCTAGATGGCACTGAAGCGAGGCATCTAGGATCCCTGTCACATGATCCGGTTATCGATCAAGAAGTGATGAGGGGGGCTGACCCTTACAGTCTCTGGGAACAGGTCCTAAGAAGTGTGGCACAAAGATATCTGTGTGCAGATGATCTCTATATACAGCAAACTCGTTAGACAACCATAGAACAGGGGATTCAGCGCTTGAGAGAAATGGCAATAGTAGAGATTGTCTTTGTAGGTGACTTAGGTACTAGAAATCCAGACTTGGTGCCATGTACATCTGTGATGTGGCGAAAACTTGTTTGACTTAGGCCACAAGAATACGTTTCTGCTTTAGCAACAATGAAGCGGGATGACCGGGAGGAGACTGTGCTGGATATGGCGAAGAAGCTTCGAGCATATGCAGATGCCGTGCATGGCCCCATACAGGCAACAATTGCAGCTGTGGAAACACGTATGCAAAACTTCCAAGACAAAATGGAGGAGAAATTCAAGAAACTCAGGGAGGACCTTCTTCCAGTCTTGGCAGTACAGACCAGGAGCCCTGGTACTCAACGCAGAAGTTCCCCGGATAGGGAGAAAAAGCTACGAGCTGAGCTGTGGTTTTTCCTACGTGGCTGTGGAGAAAACATGAAAAGATGGGATGGAAAATCTACTGCTGCTCTGGCAAAACGGATGCTTGAATTGGAAGACAGCAAGACTCAGGGGGGATACTCCACCAAAAAGAAAGCCACTCCAGTAGCCTGTAGTCAAACTGACAAGTATGATGATGACATGTCTGATTCCCTTGAAGGAACCTCCAAGACATATACCCAAGGAAAGAAGGATAACCAGGCTTAGAGGGGCCCTGCCTCTAGCCAGGTAGAGGCTAGAGAAAGCCGTGTCTTTTGGACTGTGTGGATTCATTGGCCTGGCACATCAGAACCACAAAAATATGAGGCCTTGGTTGACACTGGTGCACAGTGCACCCTAATCCCACCAAGACATGTGGGGGCAGAATCTCTTTCTATTGCTGGTGTGACAGGGGGATCACAGGATTTTACTTTAGTAGAAGCTGATGTGAGCCTGACTGGAAATGAGTGGAAGAAACATCCCATTGTGACAGGCCCAGAGGCCCCATGCATTTTGGGCATAGACTACCTCCGAAGTGAGTATTTTAAGGACCCAAAGGGGCTTAGGTGAGCATTTGGGATAGCAGCTGTAGAGACAAAAGGAAACAAGCAATTGAACACCTTGCCTGGACTTTCCGAGAAGCCATCTGCAGTAGGACTCCTAAAAGTGGAAGAACAGTGAGTACCAATTGCCACCTCGACAGTGCACCGCCAACAATATAGAACAACTCGAGATGCTGTGATCCCCATCCACAAGATTATCCAAGAACTAGAGAGCCAAGGGGTGGTCAGCAAAACCCACTCACCCTTCAACAGCCCCATATGGCCTGTGCGTAAATCTGAAGGAGAATGGAGATTGACTGTAGACTATCGTGCATTAAATGAAGTGACTCCACCGCTGAGCGCTGCCGTGCCGGACATGCTGGAGCTCCAGTACGAGCTGGAGTCCAAGGCAGTGAAGTGGTATGCCACTATCAACATTGCTAATGCATTTTTCTCCATTCCCCTGGCAGCAGAATGCAGGCCTCAGTTTGCCTTCACGTGGAGGGGAGTGCAGTACACCTAGAACCAACTGCCCAGGGATGGAAGCACAGCCCCACCATCTGCCATGGACTGATCCAAGCTGCACTGGAAAAGGGTGAGGCTCCAGAACATCTGCAGTACATTGATGACATCATTGTTTGGGGAAAGACGGCTGAAGAGGTCTTTGAGAAAGGAGAGAAAATCATCCAGGTTCTCCTGAAAGCCAGTTTTGCCATCAAGAAGAACAAAGTTAAAAGACCAGCTCGTGAGATTCAGTTCCTGGGGGTAAAGTGGCAAGATAGACGGCATCAGATTCCCACTGAGGTCATCAACAAGATCACAGCAATGTCTCCACCAGCCAACAAGAAGGAAACACAAGCTTTCCTAGGTGCCATAGGTTTTTAGAGGATGCACATTCCTGAGTACAGTCAGATTGTGAGCCCTCTTTACCTGGTCACCCGCAAAAAGAACACTGTCCAGTGGGGCCCTAAACAACAACAAGCCTTTGCTCAGATCAAGCAGGAGATCGCCCATGCAGTAGCCCTTGGCCCAGTCAGAACAGGACCAGATGTGAAGAAAGTGCTCTACTCTGCAGCCGGGAGCCATGGTCTGTCCTAGAGCCTTTGGCAGAAAGTGCCTGGGGAGACTCGAGGCCGACCACTGGGATTCTGGAGCCGAAGCTACAGAGGGTCTGAAGCCAACTACACTCCCACAGAGAAAAAAATCTTAGCTGCCTATGAAGGAGTTCAAGCCACCTCAGAAGTGATTGGCACTGAAGCACAACTCCTCCTGGCACCACAACTACCAGTGCTAAAGTAGATGTTCAAAGCAAAGGTTCCCTCTACCCACCACGCCACCGACGCTACATGGAGCAAGTGGATCGCCCTCATCACGCAGCGCGCCCGTATTAGAAACCCAAATCGCCCTGGGATTTTGGAGATAATTACAAACTGGCCAGAAGGTGAAAACTTTGGTCTCACTGATGAAGAGGACCAGGAACAAGTGACACGGGCTGAAGAAGCTCCACCGTACAACCAACTGCCAGCAGAAGAAACACGCTACGCTCTGTTCACTGATGGTTCCTGTCGCATCGTAGGGATGAACCGGAAGTGGAAAGCAGCCGTATGGAGCCCCACACGACAGGTCGCAGAGACCACTGAAAGAGAAAGTGAATCAAGCCAACTTGCTGAACTCAAAGCTGTTCAACTGGCCCTGGACATTGCTGAAAGAGAGAGGTGGCCAAAGCTCTACCTCTACACAGATTCATGGATGGTAGCCAACGCTCTGTGGGGATGGCTGGAAAGGTGGAAAAAGGCCAACTGGCAATGCAGAGGAAAGCCAATCTGGGCTGCTGATGAGTGGAAAGACATCGCCACCAGGGTAGAGAAACTGTCTGTGAGGGTCCATCATGTAGATGCCCATGTCCCCAAGAGTAGGGCAAATGAAGAGCACCAAAACAATGAGCAGGTGAATCAGGCTGCAAAGATAGAGGTGTCAAAGACAGACCTAGATTGGCAACACAAGGGAGAGTTGTTCCTAGCTCGATGAGCCCATGATGCCTCAGACCATCAGGGTAGAGATGCCACCTATAAGTGGGCACGAGACTGAGGAGTGGATCTTTCCATGGACAGTATTTCTCAGGTTATCCATGACTGTGAGACGTGTGCCACGATCAAGCAGGCCAAGCGGTTAAAGCTGCTATAGTACAGTGGGTGTTAGTCCAAATATAAGTATGGGGAGGCCTGGTAGATTGACTATATCACACTGCCCCAAACCCACCAAGGCAAGCGCTACGTGCTCACAATGATAGAAGCCACCACTAGATAGTTAGAAACCTACCCTGTGCCTCATGCCACTGCCCGTAACACCATCCTGGGACTTGAAAAGCAGGTCCTTTGGAGGCATGGCACCCCTGAGAGGATTGAGTCAGACAATGAGACTCATTTCAAGAATAACCTTATAAACAGCTGAGCTAGGGAACATGGCATTGAGTGAGTGTACCATATCCCCTACCATGCACCTGCTGCGAGGAAAGTGGAGAGATACAATGGACTGTTAAAGACTACCTTGAAAGCGTTGAGTGGAGGATCTTTCAAAAATTGGGAGCAGCATCTAGCAAAGGCCACCTGGATAGTTAACACCCGAGGTTCCACCAACCGAGCAGGCCCAGCCCAATCCGAGCCCCTGCATAACGTAGATGGAGACAAAGTCCCAGCGGTACATCTCAGAAGTTTGTTAGGAAAGACAGTTTAGATCAATTCTACTTCGAGTGCAGACAAACCCATTCGTAGGGTTGTTTTTGCTCAGGGACTGGGTTGCACATAGTGAATAATGCGGAAAGATAGAACAACACAATGTGTACCTCAGAGAGATATGATAGTTGATTGAAGATCACAAATGAATGCCCTTGTCTGTATATAATGTATGTGCTGTAGAGTTAAAATATATATATATTAATTTTGATAATAAGTTGACGATATGGAGATAAGGGGTGGAATGTCCTGGGGTGACTTTATGATACTGGTAAACCCAATCGTCTGGTTTATGTTATATATTAAGTTCTCCACATTTAAGACTGGCTTTGAGAGCAAGAGAGGGGGAAGAAGAAGCCACAGTTTGTGTTAAAGAAAAACATCACTCCCACACATCTGGCTCCTGGACTGTGGTGTCTGCAGCACGGACAGACAGCGGAACAGAGCTTCTCTCTGGCTTTTAGTTAGTTTTAGCTAGCTGAGGCAGAGAAGTTCCCTGGACCTTTGTTTTTTCCTTTTCTTGGATCTGTGCAAACCTGCTCTGGACTGAACACCCAGCCAAACCCTGGGAGCTCACACCTTTGGCCCACCGGGGCCTGGCCCCTGGCACTTTCCAGCGCCGAAAGGACTGATAAGAACCTGAGTGAGCCGAGCTACACCACATGAAAAGGACTTTTCTTCCTAGACTTGCCATCCCATTGAACAGCAAGAGGTTTTATTATTTAATATTATTCAATTTCTGTTAAATAAACAGCTTTTTCCACTTCTCTCCAAGAATTTTTTTATTTTTTTTTTCCCAGATCAGTTGGTGGGGAGGGGGCATTTCCCTGAGGAAATCCCCATTTGGAGTTTTCCTCCCTAATTTGCCCTAAACTAGGACACTCGTCCATCCAGTGCAAGGTACAGGGCTTCACTGGATAGGTGATCCTGCTTGAGGTAGAGCACTGCAACCAGCAATCTGAGCTCACCCTCGCTCCTCGGAGGCTAAAGCCAAGTTCCCGTCATCTCACAGCACAGATATTGCTTCATCTGTAAAAGGAGCTCAGTGACAAGAAACAGTGTGAATAATGGTGTTAGTAGAAGGGGACATGTCCCTGCTGTGACACATGATATGTGATGTTGTGATGTGAAAGGCTTGGCCCCAAGATAGCACTGGGGCATTCTGTGGGTGTGAGCAGCTGCTCATGGAGTTCTCAGTGGAACAGCTCTGCCAGCAACCAGGTGGTGATGATGTCCTGGTCTACCCTACCCCAGTCACAGCCAACTTTCAGACCCAGCTCTTTCCTTTCGCTGTTTTCAGTCCTGAGGTAGTTTTAGGTGTAACTGGTAAAGTTCTCATGAGGCTGGCAGATGCTCCAACACAGGTTTTTGGAGGGAGCAGCTGTTTCCAGCTGTTATGATACCTCTTTTGGAAAAATGACAAATACTTTTTTTTGGAAATGACTGGGAAACCTTGGAGCTTTTCTACCTCTGGAAGCCAGGGAGGTCTTGTGTGACTGATACATTCTTCCAGTTCTCACTATGAAAAGAAACATCTAAAGAAACACTGGTCACTGGATACTGTGGTCCTGGCTACCATCTCCAAAGGAGCACAAAATCCTTTTTTAACTTTGACGTTCTCTAATCCATGTGTCCATGATGGATACTCATAACAACAAGCTGTTCCATCCTGCTGGATTCTAAGAGGGGCTGGGTGAAATGCAAGGCCGTGCAAGACTGAGGAGTGTGCTAACTACAGCTAGCTCAGGTTTTGGGTTGTGTCCCTGATGTTAGACTTTGTTTTGGGGAGAGGTCTTTTCTAAATCAGTAAGCTATACACATGGCATTATGCTGCTCAAAATTTCCTTGTGTGTGCACTGTAGCCAGAAGGAGTACACTTAACATACAAAGCTGTCATTCTACTGAGGAAAAAAAAAAAAATCCCATTTACAAGCTTGTTTGAAAGATTTCCTTCCCCCTTCATCTTAACCAAGAAATCAACATGTTAATAAATGCAAGCCCCAAGAATCTGAATGCTGCTCAGACACTGTGAACGGGTTTCTCTGCAGCAGTGTGACTCCCTGGGAGCCTGAATGCTGCTCACCCAGTTCAAGAACACTCTGGAGCTGGTTCTGCCACCTCCAGTCAAGTCAGAGACACAGCCCTGGCTTAGGATGTGTTAGATTTATCTGTAAAGCAGAGATGATAGTATATGAACTTTGATAGGAATTAGGAATATGATAATTTTGCAAGTCATTCTTTATTATGTCCTTATGAAAAGGAGAAAGACATCAGAAGTTCCCCATTGGATATTATTGGCAGCTAAATTTAAATATGTTCCTCTTCCATCCACAATCTTTTCACCCTCTTGCTGCCGTGTTCCAGAGGGCCCATGGTCCTAGATCACCTTTTCACCATCAGTAAGACCACCAATTCCTCCAAGCATTCTCTTCAAGTTGACTTGAATATGTGTTGCCAAATATTCTTCTTTTTCCCAGACCTTGGTTTGTCTCACTTTGAGGTGATAAAATCCTTCTCGATGGTTTCGTAAGTACACGAAATGATGTAGCATTTACCAACATTGGTTAAATCCAAATAAATAAATCCATCTGTTCCCCCAAAGAACCTTTTTCTTCTGTGATGTCAAAGCCTGGCCTTGGTGACATTATTAATAATCACAGGAATTGCTGTGACGCCCCAGGAAATTACTGGCTAAAGCAGTCAGGAGCCAGTTACTGAATGGAGGAAGAAAATTATTCTCTTCAGATAAGAGCATGGGAAAAGAAAGGATGGAACTTTAGGACGGTTAACGGATCTTTTAATGTGAAGAATGTTATATTCCCCTATATGTGGCAGAGATTAATTATTTTTTTGCAAGGTAAAGAACCTCCAAGGAAATACATTCTAAATAGGCTGATGTATCCAGGTACAACAGGAAGAGAATGATACAATTATAAATCTGTGTACCTGGAGATAAATAAAGGGGGAAACGCTTTCTCTGAGGGCTACACTGGAATGCTTCCTGATCGAAGAAACCTCCTTCATGCACATGACAGTTTAGATATTCCAAGCTGGATCTCCCACCTGATCATTTCCAGTGCACTTGCTGCAGTATTATACATCCAGGATGTAATTTGCTTTAGTGAAATTGTCATTTTTAGTCCTAAGTAGCTGGTGACCACTGGGCTAAAGGCAGCTCTCCAAAAGTGACCTTGAAGATCACACACCATTACTGATTCCTTGTTTAAATTGCAGAGAAACTCTGGGGCTGCATAATAAGATGTTGATTGTCAGGCTGAGCAAGCAAACTGAGGTGAAGATAATGCTGGAAAGAACTGCTGCTTTGACATCTCTGCCTGCACTTTTTAAAACGCTTTTCTTGATTCTCTGTTCATTCACTATCTTCCCTCAGCAAACTTCCTGGAGATAAGCTTCTGCTCTTCTTGGACAATATTTTTCAGCATAAACAGGGAGGCAGAGGGACAGCATTTGTTTTATACCTTGGTGAAATGATAAAAAAATAATCTCCATGTTCTGCAGCCCTTGAACCACTGTTCCTTTGTGGTTTTGGCAGAAATATTTGGGCTGTATTGATTTCTTGTGAAATGAAATGTTAACAAATGTGTAGCAACAATGGAAGTTGTTTTTTTTTCTCTTTCTTGTGAATTTTATGAGCTCGAGGATTTTTTTTTTACCTTTACTCCCTAAGCTCCTGGTTGGAAATTGAATGAGGTTCATGGGAAAACAGTGTAACAATTGGTGGCGTGTTCAGCTGGCTTCTCTCTCCCTGTAGGGTCTGTGTCACACGAACCTGCCTGAGGTGTCAAAAATAACAACAGTTACATGTCTATGAAACTCTGGAGACAAGGCAGCACAAAAAACAATGTTGCTAACTTTTTTTTTAATTATTATTTTGAAATTTATTAATAAATATTCTCTTGAAGGGGGAAGCTCCTTGGCAAGTTAATCTCATTCCTGGTTTAGCCCTGTGTTTTCTGCAGTATTATGAGCCCATACAAGCTTTACAGTACCCTGCAAGCTGAGGCAGCTGCTGACAATAGCCTGGGAGCAAAGCTGGTTCCACACCATGCTCCAGAGGTGCCAGCAGGTGTGGGGGGAAAAAATTAAACCTTACTGAGCTATTTTCCATCTCCTAAGAGAAAAAAAAAAGGCTACTAAGGAAATTAATGGAGATCGACTCCTCCTGGTGCCCACTGAAATGTTGTTTCTAAGCTGCAGATTTTATCTAAATCTCAGCAAGGTACATCCAACTGCTGTGCTTTCTCTTGTGGCACTCAGCTCCTGAGCTACCCTCCTGCACTGCTGGATGTTCCCTGCTCTGATGAATCAATCCCATAATATTCCACTCCTCCATGCATGACCTCCCTGTACTCTAGGGCTGTCTGCAGGGTTATCCAGGTGCACTGCTTTAAGTACAAGCTCCCAACACTCTCTCCCTCCTGTAGTTTATAGCTCTCACTGTTCTGTCAGGGAACAAAAGGATCTGACCTTCCTGAGGGCGAGCAGGGAAGTTACTAAATAACCGAGTTCTCCTTTTCCCAAAAGGCTGTAAATTGTGCTGAAATACTGGTTTCACGATATGCCGGATGAGAAGCTGCTGTCAGCCACTGAATGATTTCTAATTGAACATGAACCAGAGGAAATGCTTTGCCCCGGAAAACTCCCACCTTCTTTCTCCTGCAAGAGCACACATATACTGCCTGTCCTTGTCTCAATCTGATGGAAGCACTGGCAGCGTCCTGTGGGTCATGGAAGGTTCTGGTCCACCCCAGGAGAGGACACAGAGATACGATCCAGCTTTCAAATCGCTGCTAGTGTCTCCTTGGAGTGCTCAGGGACAGCTCATGGTCTTTGGACTTGGTGAAGATTTGGGCATGTGCTGGGGTCAGGGAGGGCAGTGCTGGAAAGCCTGCAGCACCCGGGGCTTGCTTGTTTTGTTTTGGACACAGCCTGGAAGGGGCATTGAGCAACCTGGTCTAGTGGGACACAGCCTGGAAGGGGCATTGAGCAACCTGGTCTAGTGGGAGGCATTCCCACCCATGGCAAGGAGATGGAACAAAGTGCTCTCGCAGCTGCCTTCAAACTCAAACTTTTCTGGGATTGTGTGGCAAGTCCACTGTGCCAGAGGGATGAGAAAAAATAGAGGAAATGGCTCTGACATTCGTTGAGGAAACTTTCATTAATGGTGGCAAAAGAAGGTCACAAAGCCAGAAGGTCAATGAACTGGATTTGTGCCACCTGTCCTCCAGCTGTATATTATGTATATAATATATTATATTATATATATCATATTTCTGAAGAAAGCAAGACAATTGCCACAAGACTTATTTTTTAACCTGTGCAACTTTTACTGAACACCCTAAAAATCTTAGCTTCTTTAGAATTTAATCCTTCAAAAATTGGCTCTCACACAATTTTTCTCCTCCTCTTGGTTATTTTCTTCCATGCCTTGACATTATTATGTGAGTGACATTACTGGGCCCCAAAGTGTGGAAGAAATGGTTCAGAGCCAAAAAGTTCCACTGGAAAGAAAAAAAGTATTTCCATGGCTCCTCTAAATGTAGCCAACTTGGTTTTCTGTGGCTCCAGTTTTATAGGAGAGATTTCTGAAGTCCTACCCTGAGGTCACCAACTTATGGAAAAGTACTTGTGATTTCTCCCTCCCCAGCCAATAAGTATCAGTGCTACTTTTCACACTATTGCAGAATGACCCCAATTAGGCTTATTGAAGTTAGTTCTACACTAATGTTGTGGCCATGATCCTGCAAACGCCTCTGCATATGTACAGATATTATTGATGTTGAGTTTCTGCTAAAGCCAATGAGGCTGGATCTGTGCTGAAAACTAGATGTCAGGGATGGTGAGAACAAAAGCTGTGCCCAGATATTCACTGCATTTTGTTGTAAGGGAAGACTTTCTGATCACTGCTGAAATGTTTAAGATAGATTGTCTACAAATGGAAGCAAGAGTTTTACATAAAATAAGACAATATTTTCCTCAAATTAAAACAGAATTCCAAGGGTTCAGGTTTTCTTTCCTGTCAAGGAAAATTTGAGTTTAACATTTTTATACCATGTTATTGTGACTGAGCATTATAATGGTGTCTTCATTCCTTCCTACCAAGCATTGCTGCTGCTGCACCAGTTGCAGCTTCCTCATGAGCTTTTTCCTCTCCAGGTCAGTTTCTCAGCAGGCAGGAGCAGCACTACTCCCAGGGAGCCCTCCAGCCCTGGGAGGGCTGGCCTGTGCCTCATGCAGTTTTACCACCTGGAAATGCTCTTCCTGCCCAAGCCGGTACTCCCAAAGTGAGCAGTAGCTGCAGGAGGTGACAACAGTCTTGAAGCTGTGCCAAGCCTGGGTGCATCCAGCTGACCTGTAAGTAATGCTGGCCTTGCACCCTCCAGGGCTGGATCTCTGTCTTGGCTTGGGATCAGATGTCCCCAAGGATAACAGTAGCCTGCTTCTCATTTGTTTCATACTTCGGTAAGACAGAGCACTTTTTTCTCATGCAGTTTTGACCCTTCTCCTTCTCAGGTCTCCGCTGCTGGTTTGTGATTTCCAGGAAAGGCCTCCTGGTGTCTGCCTTTGTTCTTTGCCTGACTGGAGCCCTGGAGCCTCAGGAAGCCTCTCAGGAAGGAGATGTGCATGGTGGACATGAGTGTGCCCAGGTTAGATTTGTTGTAGATTTGTTCTCCTATTGAGAACTTCTCAAGCTTCATCACTGCCTTGATTCACCATGTGTTTTCTCCTCTGGGTTATGGTTCTTTATGTAATTAAGTAAACTTATTGCTCCTTAGATAGAGGCTACATGAGAACTTCCCATTGAGATTCTTAAGAGTTTTTGGTTTTGGTGATTCTGAGCTATTCAGAAGCCTGGTATTGAATGTATTAGAATAGATGGAAAGAGTCCAATTGATTTTGAGGGGAAGTTTGCTTTACGCCATTCACACAGAAGAAAGGACACCGCCTAAAGATGTTCCCCCAGAGTATTTTTCCCGGCAATTTCCCAAGAGCTGAGGAAGTGGGCAGTCGATTATGCAGAAGAGCCACCACAGGTCAAGGGAAGCCCTCAGCCCTTGCCCAGACCCAGTGGGCAGCTGCATATGAACAGTGGCTGCTCTCACAAATCCATTGCTACCCTTTGCTGTGGAGATCCCTAATTAGACAGGAGCGCTGGAATCTTTCCAACACGTCTCCCCTGCTGGCTGCCCTCCCATTTGGTCATGCTAAACGAGTAGGTAAATAGGCCTTTCATGAAATCTAACACCCGCCCTACCTAATCCCCCCTGCCTTCAAACTGTGGGGCTAATCAGTTGTTTTGACATAACTGGGATCCAAATTCTATAAAGAACATTGCCAAGAAAAGTTCAAATCCAAGACCAAGATTAATGAGAACTTCAAAGAAATTTGCCACCAAATGTTACTAATTTAGTACACCCTCTGTTTGAAACCAATGACCTAATTGGAAACTATATTCTTTAAAAGCCTTTATGTTCCAGCTCTTTAGTATTCAAGAGGTGACTTCTGAGATCAGAGTGGGTTTATGTCATTTAGTGGGACAGGACTGTTGATTTCCACTCCCACCTCCCTAAAACTGGGATAAAATATCCTGCATTTGGTGATTGTGCTCTTAATGTACAATAAATAACAGGTTTGTAATCAAACAATTTCCTCCTGTTCTCCAATAACTGAGTATAATATTAAAAATCCCATAAAGCTGCTTAGAGAAATAACAGGTCTGACTGCTGCTTCACATGTTGCCAAAAAATCAGCACATCAAAAAATTGTACTTAGCCTAAAAATGCACATTGTTTCACAGAACTGTTGGTACTACCTCTGCCTTCCCAGAGTTTCACCAAAGTCTAAACGGCTGTATGGTCTGGACTTGGCTATGGATTTGGGAAGAAAACCTGAGCAGAGAATCCTCACTGATGCCTTTAGTAAAGATCAATCAACCTGCTATGGAGATCAAGCATGCTGTCGTCAGCTGAGGCACTTCTCTCCATCTTGTGTTCTTCCTAGAACTCCACAGAGCTCCACACTTTCCTGAGAGGGTCCTGCTGTCACCTGTGATGAGGTTGTTTGTCCTGCATCCTACTGTGTTGAACCTCACTCCTAGAGCCAGGACAGATGCAATCTCATACTGGACACCCTGCATGGTTTTCCCAGGGGATGAACTCAGCTAGAATGAGGCCTTGTCTTGCCTGCTGCTGCAGGCAGAAGTTTTGTGTAGATGTACATTCTAAATCACTGCTTCCTGTATACTAGGAGATGGAAAATTTCCCCACCTTGGGCATCTACTTTAGTTTGAACTGTACCATCCTCTAGCACTGGCTGTTTCTCTGCTCTGACTGCATGGAGACTGCATGACAGCTCAGGGCTGTATTTTCAACCCTGAGCATCAGTGAATCACAGATTCCCTTCTGGGGTTGGGGTTGAAAGGCACCTTAATGTCCATCCAGTGCCACCCTCCTGCCATGGGCAGGGACACTTTCTTCTATTCCAGGCTGCCCCAAGCCCTGTCCAATCTGGCCTTAAGCACTTCCAGGGATCCAGGGGCAGCCACAGCTGCTCTGGGCAACATGGGCCAGGGCCTCAGCACTCTAAAATTGAGAAATGTTTTCCCAATATCCCATCTAAATCTACTCTCTGTCAGAGTGAAGCCATTTCCCCTTGTCCTGGTACTCCAGGCCCTTATAAACAGTCTCTCTTCATCTTTCCTGTTGGTTCCCTTCAGGTGCTGGAAGGCCACAATGAGACCACCCCAAAGCCTCCTCTTCTCTGGGCTGAACAATCCCAATCCTCTCAGCCCTTCCTCACAGCAGAGCTGCTCCGATCCTCTGGAGGACAGGAAGCATCTATGAAGCAAAGTCTTCTCAAAAAAATCCTTCTTGTTTTTCTGGGCAAAATAACATCTCTGGAAGGATCTGTAGATAAGATTTTGGTCCATACCACTGAATAACCCTTAAGTGAATTATTTGGGATGTACTGCAGCTCATTTCAGACACTAGAGGACCTGGGATACCTAATTTGCCAATGCTGACATCTGCCATGAAATCTGTACTGCAGTGCTGAGGTGACAAGCACACCGTGGAAGAAGTAATGTCATATTTTGACATAAAGCCGGACTCGAGCATCTTACCTGCAATTGCATAGGGGGATAAGAAGCTTCTCTGGAGCCACGGAGCCACAGCATTCAGACCTGACACACTCTGAGGATTTTCTAGTAATTTGGACATTAGGTTACATGATCTCTCAGGCTGAGAGATGGTGTTTTCCATTCCTAAATCACAGTGGATTTCTCCCTTTCTGTATAAATTAAAATGCAGAGAGTAGTTATCAGTTTAAAAATTAAGGAATAGCAAAAAAGAAAAGGCTGGAGCACTTTGGATACATTCAACCTTTAAGAAAGATTCCTTGTTTTCACATCAGTGATATTTTGCCAGCAACAGCTTAGTGAACATCAAGGAAGGTTTTTCTTGGATTATTTTCAGAAAAAAAGTTTAAAAAAAAAAATAAAATTAAAAAGCCTAAACCAAATGTGGTCTTTTGCTGGCTGAGGAGCTGATTCCTGCTGGGTGTGTGTTACCTAACGCAGGCTGGATACTCAGCCTGGTGATGATTGGTGAGATTTGAGCAAGTTCAGCTCAGCTGCATGGTTCATCCCCACCAAAGATGCTTGTGTGAATGTCCAGTGTTCCCAAACTCATTTATTAGACAATTATTAGATTCTGCTCAATGAGGATCCTTTCCCACTCCAGTGAGGGCAGAATCCCCCAGCAGTGCTCAGTGCTGTGTTAGCAACCCTGCATCTGCTGAGGAGAGATGGATATTGGAGTGATTTCCTCTTCAGGCCTTACAGGCCTTGTGGGGTTCATGCCACCTTAGGAGTCTGGGCAGAGTTTGAAAGGCTTAAGTGCAGAGAGACCAAATTTCCCAGAAAAGGGAAATTTGTGTTTTATAAACCCCCCAGTACCCATTTTACTCACATCCATTTTATGATTATAATTACTTAGATCACTTTTTAGATGAAGAAAAACAATAATGAAAGAGTAACTAAATAAAAAAGCTCAGAAGAAGGAAAACACTGTGGTTTCTGCTCAGAAATTTTAACCCTTCAGCAAGAAGAAAAGCTGGATTTTTAGAGGTGAGGGAAAAGACTGGCTTGTAGCTACGTATATTCCACTATTTCAACCTTCTCTTTCCTTCATTCCTGCCCTTAATGAAAGGTAAATCTCCCATGCCTTTTCTATGCTTAAATGAGTTGTGACTTTCCAGATGTCTGCAACAAAATTTGGCATTATAAATACATATATATATATAATAAATATTAGATAAATGTACACACATGATAAATCCACCTGTATAATGCAGTTCAAGCGAGTTTAGAGGGCAGGTCCAAGCTCCAGATGATACTTTGTACCTTTACCTCTGTGTGATGGGCACCAGAAAAAGCTTACCAATGGGTTTTGTGCTTCTTTGTGCTCTATCATGGATGAATTACTGGTGCACAGAGCTGCTGCTGGTAATTTCCAGGAGATTTGTGGGAACAAAGCCAGAATTTCCTGCCAATGGGAGGCCTAATTCCCACAGGAATGCCAGTGTCCATCCTTGCTGGGGTGCACAGAGTGGGGAACGCTGCAGCTCAGCACAAGAGAAGGGGGATTGAGATGGGGTGTTGCAGCAAATCAGCTCTGTAGGTTGATGGAGCATTAAAGGATCATTCCTAGGTGATACAGCAACTGTCGCCACCCCTGGCTCACCTTGAATTCTCACCTGAATTCTTGCAGGGCTCACTGACTGCTGTTCTATGTGTTGGGCAGCACCAAATATCTGACCCTCTGCCAGAGTTCCCTGTTGGGATCTGAGTCTGAATGAGGCTTTGCAGCCTCAAACAAGTGATTTTATGTGAACTAGATAAATTATTAAGATAATCATCAGTCTGCTGGTGTTTCAGGCCCCGTTTCACACTCCAGCAGATAGACTATAATCCTGTAAATTCTTTGGAGTGTGATAATTTCCAAAATAAGTGAAACTTCGAACCAAAGATTGATGGTTGCTGGAAACCCTGTGTCCTCATAAAGACCTCTCATCCCTTTTCCAGTTTTCTCTCTGGTGGAAGCTGCTCTTCCTTCTTTTGTAAAACCCCACAACGCATAAGAAGCTTCTTCTTTCCAGGGGCTTCCACTGCCCTGGGCTGTGCCTGACTGTTTGAGATGCCCAGAGGTCAGAACACCACAGGTATTGCCTGAGTCAGGTATGCTGAATTTTATTCATCTTTTCTAGGTGTTTAACCCAAAAAAAAAGGACACAGCATCCTTTTCTGGATCATGAGCCCTGGGAAGCAAATGCCGTGAACCTTTATACCCACTAAGAAGTGCATGGCAGCCTGCAAGGAAAGCAAGCACACGTATTGGTTTCTCTGCAGTGCCAATCAGGAAGGGAATTAAAATTATGATATGTTGCCATGGTAATGAAATCCCAGGATTTGGCTAGAAGGAAAAGTGAGGTTGTTGCTAGTTGCTCATGAATTCCTCAGTAGGCTTTTCAATACTCTGTTTCCTTTAAATGAAATTGGAGAAAGACTTGCAGTTCATAGTGAGGATAAAAATTTTATGATGCTAAATCTAGGCAGTGTTTTAATGTCAGTCAGCATTAACCCACAGCATGAACACATAAATAATTGAAATTTCAAATACCCCTGGATTAGAGCACTAGCAGCACTTGAGGGCCAGTGTTCCACGGGTGTCCCAAAAGCTCTCCAGCCTCTTCCGCAGTATCCTGGGATGAAACCACCCATTCCTACCTCCTCCCCTGCCCCACCTCTTAGAGCATGTCTTCTAGCAGAATAAAACAAGAAAAATCCAGCAGTTCCTCTGGCTTGGAGCAGGTGAGTTGAGCTGCTCAGGGGAATATTTGCATCTCTCCTGAAGACCAGGTTCCTCCCTACCCATAGGATCCCAGCTGCAGTCAGCAGGGCGGCTGTGAGCTGGAGCTTGTGTCTTTGACATCCACTCTGCCCCTGCCAGAGCCAATAAAGACAATCTTGACACAGGCAAACGGAAAAATAAACACAGTTAATAAAAAAGTCATAGAAATGTATCAGAGAGAAGGGATTGCAAAGCACTCCTTATTTGTGAGGAGGTTGATGTTTGGTTTTGAAAATTAATATTCTATGGAGATTTTTAAAAATTCAAAAAGTTTTTGTTTCTCAGACACCATGGTCTTAGTTCTTTCCTTACATCTATGACAAGTTTAACTCAGGCAGGCTGAAGGTTAATTTGGAAAGAGAAAAAATAATGATATAACCCAAGCTTTGAATATTTTCGGCAAGAGTAATACCAAGAACAAGAAACCAGCCCAAATGTTTTCTCAATTTTTTTATTTTTTATTTTCCTTTCCCATCTCCACTTTTATTAGAGGCAAATGACAAAAATAGAGGGTGAAAACAGATCACTCATCTGCAGGGCAGGACAAAGGGCCAGCAGGAAAAGAAAGGGGACAAAACCAAAGTACAAGAAAGTGAGTTTTCAGAGATTTTAAGGCCCATTTTCAGGGAGAAAAAAGAGACGTTTTCTGTGACAGTGACATGTCCTCCATTAAAAAGGAAGCTCAGAGGAAAATGTTTCACTAGAGAGTAAGAAATGCCATGTGGAGACTTTTTTCCTCTGCTGTGCCCAGGAAGATAGGGACACGGTTCCCCCTTCAGCTGCCTCCTGCTGCCCTCTCCAGCAGAGGCCCAGCTCCAAGGCCCCCCCCAGCTGCTGTCTCCCCTCTGCCAGGACCCTCACAGCCACTGCCAGCTCTGCAGAGCCCCCCAATGAACTGCAGTGTGCAAAGACCCTGCCAAGGTGCAACCCTTGTATTGCAAGTGTCTTATTTTCCATGCAAGATCTAATGCCAGGTGGGATCAGCAGCTGCTGGGGAAGGAGCAAACTCCACTTGTGGCAGCAGAAGGGTGCTGGTTGGGCAGATATCTGTGCAGAGGTAAAACTCCCACCTCGATGCTGCAGGATGGTCCCATGGGCAGGGACACCTTCCACCATCCCAGGCTGCTTCAAGCTCTGTCCAACCTGGCCCTGGACACTTCCAGGGAACCAGAAGCAGCCTCAGCTTCTGTGAGCAGCCTGGGCCAGGGCCTCAGAACCCTCATAGGGAAGAATTTCTTCCCAATACCCCATCTAACTGTGCCTTCTGTCAGTGTAAAGCCATTTCCCCTGGGCCTGTTACTCCAGCCCCTCATAAAGTCTCTCTCTGTCATTCTCATAGCTCCCTTCAGGTACCAAAAGGCTGCAATTAGGTCACCCCAAAGCCTGCTTTTTCCAGGCTGAACACTCCCAATTCTCTCAGCCTTTCCTCACAGCAGGATCATTTTTTTCCCTCTCTGCAGAGGGTCAGTGGGTGACAGCCTGGGGGAGGACCATGGGTGTCCTGTGCAGGTGTGCGGTTCTCAAGGTGTGTGTTCAGACCTGTCTGTGTTCACCAGTGCAGAAGCAGCTTTTTGCACTGCTGGGATGTGGGTGGGAGTCAATGGACCTTCTCCATTTCTCAGGCCCCTCAGCTGTCTTCTGTGGAGTTGTCAAAATGGACTGGGCACTGTGTTGAGCCTCACTAAAGCCTTTGCAGCCCTTCAAAATCTAGATGCTGCTCAGAGCTTTATCTGATTGGCAGTTTTTGTAGTCCCCACAGGGTCTGGGGATATGCCAGGGCTTCTGATGATGAGCCTGGCTTTGGGTGAAAACAGGTCATTGTGATAAAATATCTCCAGTGCATTGGATACCAGGCTGCTCTCCAGAGCCATGCAGGTCACAAACTATCAGATGAACTGGCTTTGCTGAGAAGGGTAATGAGGTTTCTTTCACCTGGGAGTATAAACTGGACTTTTCCACACTAGGGGAAACATGAGACCTCCTAAACATCAAATCCCAGAGTGTTCTCTGTGCCCCAAGCCCGGCTCATGAGCCTGAGGGATGAGTGGCACTGCCTGGCTGTGACTGTGCACACCAGGGGAAAATAAACAGAAGGAATTGCTCCTGGCTCCTCTCTGGCTCCAGTGTGGCATTTCAATAAAGTGTCAGGTTGGCTGCTCTCAAATGAGTAAATTGATTTTGGTTCCTTTTTATTTTGGCCATGAGAAAACAAAAGTTCCAAAGGAAAGGCATTTTCCCCTCTCCTCTGCTAAGTCAAGCCAGACTACTGTGATTGCTCACTCTGCCTGGGAATCAATGGTCTTCAGATGCTCAGGGATGCAGAAGTGGGCAAGGGTGCTCAGTTAAAGTATCTTTTCTTTTTACTGCTATGTTTGAGCAACTTCCACAAATGGTTGGAAACAGAAAATCACTATGAGGCATAAACCTCCAAATTTGGGTTCTTTTATTTACATCTAAAAATCAGAAATGCCCCCATGAATCTGCTTTACTTTTCCCCCCTTATTTTCAAAAAATATTTCTCAATAATGTCCTAGGTACACATTCCATTTTCAGTATAGAAATCAGAATATCAGAATAAATTTGATCAGTACAAACAGAATCAGTTGTGACAGGCAAATTTACATGGTGCTGATCCTGGACAGAGATTTTTGAAAACTCTTCCACTTGAAACGTTTGTAATTCAAATGTTTTCTAAGTCAAAGCTGACAGTCATAAATCTCTAGTAACATGTTCAAGAAAGGTGTGCTAATAAATCTGAGGTTGTGATTGCCTCCAGTTTCCTGCCAGCAACCATGCTGCAGAAACGAAATAAAATAAACAGGGAGAAGTTAAATCTGAGCATGACTACAGTGTTATTTAAGAGCAATTTTTACTTAGGCAAAAGTTTTCCAAAACTTTTAATGGCCTTTTGTGATAAAAGCTCCCATTTAGGTAAGTTTCTCTCAAACATTTTTATGAAACAGTAAAATTAAACTGTTAAAACCCTAGAGGTAACAACATGCCATTTCAGCCAAAAGAACTAAAGCTTCCAGCTTAAAAACAAGCTGTATTTTATTGGGAGAATGAAAACTTCCAAAGGAAATATGAACTGCTTCTTCAGGAAAAGTGGGAAATAGGAAGATCCCCCCCGCCCCAGTTACTGAATGTGTTCTACCAGCAAAAGCACTCTAAAACAAATTCTCATTTCCCACAAGAAATGTGGACATCTCCTATCAGCTGAAAAACATTGTGTTTTGGCACTGAAAATAGTTGCTAAAAGATCTTAACCAGAAACAGGAGGTAGATTGGATCAGTCCAATCCTCCATGGGATGTATGTTGTTTCCCACTTGCTGGAGTGTCAGGAAGGGTCTGACTGGGGGTGGAGGTCCATGGTGCTGGCCTTAATGAAGAAAATTGCTACACAAATGCAGGCCCCTCATGGCAAACCTGCAAGTGTCAAATTTTTATTACACTGTTCATTTTGATCAGTGCCTGGATGGTCAGATTAGGTCTGTTTGCTTTCTTTTGTGAAATCTCTGCAATTGCCCTTTAATGCAGGTCTAATTTTACAGTGTAATTGTTACAGAAGGTAATAAAAGCCCCAGAATACTGTCAATGAAATAAACTTTTGAGGTCCACACCAGTAGTCAGTTCTCTGAACAAGTTAATTTACTAACTGGTGAATGAGATCAAACAAAACTTTGACTTTCAGCTCAAAAGGAGGCATCACCCATTTCCATGAAGTCCTTCCCAGTGCTTTTTAATTATGTTTCTGTTTTTCACAGTTCTCTGGCAAGAGGACCTCACTGAAGGGGAAGGACAATTGCTCCTTCTGGGACCATTTGTGCCGATTAGACCTGGGAGGCAACAGAAAGTTCAAAATGCCACACGTCCTGCCAGAGGGCTGTAATGACCTTGAACCCAGGCCTTGATTTTGACTGTACTCTTTGCTTGTCTCTTGGCAGCCACATTTTCATAGAATCATAGAAAGGCCTTGCTTGGAAGGGACCTTAAAACACATCTCATTCTACCCCTGCCATGAGCCAGGACACCTTCCATTACCCCATGTTCTCCAAACCCTGTCCAACCTGGCCTTGAACACTTCCAGGACTGGGACAGCCACAGCTCCTCTGGGGAACCTGTGCTAAGCCCGTACATCCCTCCCACCACAAAATCATGTGTGATGTGGAGACAAGTCACTGTACCACTGCTCCTATCTCCTGCCAAGGTGTCTTTGTCTTGGCTACCCCTGATCCATGTCTGGCTGCACCTGGAGATGCGTGGGCTCTTCCTCCAGTCACATCTCCGTCTTACCAGGGGCAATACTGCAGAGTAAATAAGAGGAAAACCTTTTTGCAGCAGGCCCTGCAAGGCTGTTCTGGTGAATGGATGAGTCGGTCCAGGCACTACTAGTGAAGATGGGACTCGGGCTGAGTGGACATCAGGATGGGCAGTGGTAAGTTCCTGGGTCATGGTTGCCAGCAGTAAGTCCCAACTCCCTTTCTCTTCTGGGGAGCCTGCACTGAATTAGAACAGATTTGGCCAATGCTTCTTGAAAATTTTCTTACATCTCTTTATTTTCTCTCCAAGTCTGTCCTTATTATAAGAGGAGGTACCAAGGTGAATCCAGGCATAACATCCTGGACATCCTGTTTCTTCAGAGCCTGCTGTGTGTTTGACTTGGCTAATGTTTCTTTCTCCAGATCAATGAATGCTCATCCTGTTTGCCTTTCTCTGAAGAGAAAACAGATAAAATAACCTCCCTCCCAGTCCTCTTGGGATTAGATTCCAGATCTGGGCAGCCCAGCTGTGACAAAGGACAGGTGTGGATCTGCAGGCAGATGGGGCACTGGGGTGTCCCTGCAGGTGGCTGCTCTTGCGAGATGAACTATCTTCATGACCATCCCAATTAGGAAAGGCATCTGCTCCCTGTCCTGATCAGTGGACTCTGTGTGTTTGGGGAGAAAAATTAGAGGAGGGGTTGAAAGGCATTACTGTTTGGGGGAAGTGTGGGAGAGTCATAGATGTGAGGAAGGAGGGAAAAAGACAAGAAAATATTCCAAGACTTGCATTCCAAGAACAGAAAAACTGATAGTATGCAATGTGAGGCAGGCAGTGTTTCTCATTTTAGTGGTGTGCTTGTTTCTCTAAACACCCTTATTTCTCAGACTTGGTTGTGTATGGTTTTGTGTTTGTTGGGAAGGGTCTGGAAAGCAGAGGATGCCCGTGGCTCTGCAGTGTCCCTGGAAAGCTGAGCACAAACCCAGTGGGGCTGCATAAACTGGCAGTTATAGTCATGGGGCAACCAAGACAACTGTGGTCCAACAGGTACAGCCTGATGCCTGTGGCTTTACTCCTTCACTCATCCAGGCTGAGGCAAAACCCAGCACTGCTTGTTGTGGGCCAGGGAAAAGTCCAGAGTCAAGCTGGGACCAACTCTTCTTGCATCTGTGTGAACCAGGACCCTCTCTTGCACTCAAATGCCAAAATTAATCTCCTTTACCAGTGCCAGCACACAGTCTTGCAACAAGGCTGGGCACAAACCCCATACTGAAAGATTTTGGTGAAATAGATGTGACTTGTTTTTTCCTGCACTGCTGCTTTGTTTATGTGTCACTACAGATGTCCCTGCTGTGGTCTAAAACCAACAACGCTGTGAAGACAAAACCTTCAAAAAACCCCAAAAATTCAAATTCCCTTGACCAGTTATGTTTGGAGGAAGGCAGAGAAAGCAGAGACAAACTGCAGAACTTAACCTAGGTTAACTAAACAGACTCCTAAACTCTGTTTCAACATGAGGCTTCTAACATTACCTGCTTGGCATGTCACAGCCAGGGATGAGATCCACCACCCTGTGCACAGTTAATCACAGAGCCAGCTGCCCCCAGATGCACGGGGACATAAAACTTGTGAGGGAGAAAGGGGGAGCTCATTCTCTGACATCATGACACAGGGAGAAAAATGAATAAAGGATGGGAAATCTCACATAACAAGGCAGACACCAGTCACTGAATGGGGCTGAAGTGCAAATCCTTCTACAGAATATCTTATGCCATAAAATCTGGTGGGGTTTGTTTCCCCACTATTTTTTCTTCTCTGACTTTGTACAGGAGTGAAAAGGGTAGCCATGAACTTAGTTTTTCAGTTCTTTCAATTCTGCCCATAATAGGTCCCACTGTCTTTTTAATGTTTCAGTCATTATTTGGAATGTGGAACTAAACCAGGCATATCTTTGTGCTATCATTGGCACACTGAAGGCAGATCAATTTAAGCTCTTGCTTAAATTATCTCATTAATTAAATTATCTTAATTTATATAGTTAATAAATAAAGAAATAAATTTAATAAATTATCTTAAATTATCTCATCTTGCCCTAAATTTTTCTTGCTCTTATTTCTTGGAAAGTGACTTCTTGACCACCACTTCTCATTTATTTCTGTTAATAAGGACACTGAGGAGCAGCTCTGGGGCTGCTGTTCTCAACTTGTATGTTCTTAGCAGTGGAGTCCAGACTTGCCAGTTTTGGTCTCTGCCTTTGGACTTAGCTTTGGTGAAACTTCTGCTGTTTCTGCCATATTTCTTTCAGAAGTTCCTCTTGAAAACTAAGCCTCTCTGAATGTCTGTGCTGATTCCTTACAGCCTCCTTTTCTGGACATCTCTGCAGGGACCTAAATGAAACACTGGATGAAATACAGGCTTTTTTTGGACAGCTTCATGGTTAAAGACACTTGACAGAGACTTGAGAGTGTTTTTCCCCAGCTCTGTGTCACTGACCTCCAGCAAACCATTTTATCTCCCCGTTTCCTATCTGTGATGATGATAGAAATGTTCCCTTTCTTCCTCCCTTTGTCTGTCTAATCTATTTATATTTTAAGGTCTTTGGGGCAAGGACTGTCTCTTGACTGTACAAAGGCTGACAGACAAAAGCATTGACCTTGCTTGGGATCCCTAAGTGTTAATGTGATAACAGTACCAGAACAGTGGGTGAATGCTAAATAGTAGCACAGTCTATTTTGGAAAAGAAAGCAAAGTATTTTCCCTTCCTTCTAATACCTTTTGAGATGCAATAATTAAGGCATCAAATAGAAAGTACATAGGGCTATGTGAAAAACTGCATGTTCTACAAGACACTCTGAATGAAACTGTTTTGTCAAAAATGAGGTTATCTTCTTAGTTTGTCCAGGGGGTTTGTTAGATTAGTTGTTTGTTTGGGTGTTTGTTTGTTTGTTTGCTTAAAGCAAAGTCCAGCCTTTGAGAAGGAGAACACTTGCAGCTTGCTAAAGCTTTTAGGTCGCTCTGGGTACTGAGGACTCTGAGACAGCAGCTTTGACACTGGAGCTTTTTGGAGTACATGGTCCAAAACCCTCTAGCTAAGCAGGTGCAGGTGTGTGTGTGGGGCTGGCTGTTATCTGGCACTGGAGAAATGGCTCAGACCACTTTCAACCATATAAATATGACCTGGAGTTATGTCATAGCGGAGGTTTTTCTTCTGTTGCTATGCTGGGAAAAAAAAACAACAACCTTCTAAATCTTGCTAGAAAATGGAGTTCTTCCCCTGGAGAAGGAAAATGTCCTCTCATCTCCACAGGTAACCTCTTCTTTCAAGCAATTAGGAGAAAAGTGTTAATACACTGCTCATTAGGAATCTAAAATTTCTTGTATCCTCTCCTGCATCCTAATCTAAACACGTTTTATCTCTTTCTTATACAGACGTCCAAACAAAAATTAAAATGTTGGTGTTAAAAGTAAACTCAGCAGGAAATCCAGTTTCTCTCTTGAGCTGTAGATGTGGTTTTGAGCTCCTAAAATGTGACTTTTTGTGTTAATTTAATACTAAATTCCCATCAGATTAAGCACAATCTGAAGAGACAACTGGAGAATGGCAGAGGAGGGGAAGCCAAGCAGCACTTAGCGTCATCTTCACTTGTGTTTCCTGCTGAAAGATCAGATCAGGTAGTGCATTATTAATGCTGCAGTCTGGCACAATCCTGGGCGTGCAGCCTGCCAAAATGTAAAAAGTCCATTGCAAAGGCAGGATATTGCATCCCATTGGTGCAAACATGCATGCTTCCATGTTTGAAAGTTCACAGTGGGAGAATTCAAATCAGCCTCGGAAGTTGGCTGCAGATTAAACTCCTCTATTTTTAATTAGATGCCACGCAAAGGACCTCCTGTCAGGAAAAAAGTAACACTAAACCCATGGAAATATCCATAATAATTGTCCTACAGGCTCAGTCATTGTCGGTGGGGTAAAACATTAACATCCTTTTATCGTGCTTAAGCATTTGCTTGGTTTGGGGTTTCTTTTCTGCAGTCCAAGAACTTCAAAGACTAATGAGTTAAGAATTGCCTAGGATGATAATGGCTCTGCTCAGAGACTTTAATGATTGGCATTGCTCAGGAAAGGGAGAAACAAAACTGGAGGAGGCTCCCTGGGGAAAGGGGTAAGGCCACAAAGGGTTGAGTGGACAATGTGGAGAAAAGGGCTGTTGCTTTCACACTATTTGGTGCTTAAAGGAAGACAAACCCTGGCCACAGCTGACTAATTTTGGCTAATTGGAGCCTGCCTGGAGGCCTTGCTCCTGTTAGGTGAGGGCAGCATCCATCCCTGGGCTCTCCTCAGAATGTGGCCCATCCACAGCTTGTGACAAGCAGTCATGGAAATGGCAAATGGGTGGAAAATTATTCCTTGTGGAAGATCATGTTCCACCCATTTGTCTTTGCTTTCCCATAGCTGGGAGGGACCAAACTCATGGGCTATCCTGGTTTTTACAGGGTCATGTAGTGACAGGACGAGGGGGAATGGATTCACACCAACAGAAAGTAGGTTTAGATTGGATATTTCAAAAAATTCTTCCCTCTGCAGGCAGTGAGGGGCTGGCACAGGGTGCCCAGAGCAGCTGTGGCTTCCCCATCCCTGGCAGTGTCCAAGGCCTGTCTTGGGGCAAGCTGGTCTAGTGGAAGGTGTCCTTGCCCATGGCAGAGGGTAGAATAAGATGCTGTTTAAGGCCCCTTCCAAAGCCACTTGATGATTCCTTCTGCTTTGGGACCAGCAGGTCACTGTGGAGCCTTCCTTCTCTGATGATTAATCAGTTGCCACTCACCCACTCCTGCTGAAATCCTTATTAAAACTTTCAGCTGACGCTGGTGGGTTTTGGTCCTTAGCAGTCCTGGCTCCAGTCCAGGGCTTCATCTTGGGGGTGGAGCTGAGTGACTCAAATTGTCTGTTTGTATTTTTGCTTCCAAAGTGTGAGTAAAAGAGACTTTCTTATGTAACAGCACTTCCATAAAAGTGGAATCCCCACACAAAAGGATGGAGGCTCAGGTGGGGTCAGCTATGGGGAGAGCTTAGTGCTGGGGATGTGCTTGCTCGCTCCTGCAGTGTGAGGATTGGCCTGGTCTGGGGCAGTGATTTTCACTCACATACATTAATCCTAAAATATGTCAGAGAAAAATATGATTTTGATGACATCTCTCCTCAATCACCTTTTTGCTGTCAAAAATTTATCACGCTGTGCACTTATTTGGTAGAATTCATGTTTCTGGTAAACACAGTGAATTACTTGGCATTAACACCTGTTATGTATTAAAATTAATAATAATAAATAATAATATTTTCACTGAGGTGCAGGACATAGGAGGAGGATTGTTCAGGTATTTTCAATATAAATCTCATAGTAACCTGAGAATTATAGTTAACAAAGAATTTCACTCTTTTTTAAATGCTACTCAAGTATTTGTTTGGGGGGATTTTGTCATTGTTAGTAGGGGTTTTTCACTTGTTTTGTTTTTTTAAAAGGAAATACCAGATGGACCTATGAATCTCTCTAACAAATTTTAAATCAAATCCAATTCTGTGCTCTGTTTTTTGTATAACTCAAGAAAATGGGGAGGCTATCAGGTAGTCTGGGGTGTCAAAAAAATAGATTTTTTAAAAATCTCTATGTAAATGTTTCCACCAGCCACTTGCTGATATTCAGTACTTCAGGGATTGGACAGTGATACTAAATCAGAACTTTCTTCAAAATATCCATGTATATGAAGTAAACCTAGAAGAATTTGGATGAGGGATATAGATCCATTTCAGATATTATTCGTCCCTGCTGTTTCCCTTTTCAACACTCAGTTTCTGCTACAATGCTGCTGCCCTTTGACATTTGCTAAAACCAGCAGGTGGAGGAAATGACACTGTGGTATTTATTAACCTGCAGTGTGGATGTTAAACAGAGGAGGTTTCCTTGAGAGCAGGATAGAGCTACTCTGTGAGAAACTTCAGAACTTACCTGGATGAAAAATACAATAAAACAGCCTTATTGTGAAAATAATACTGGGCTGCAATAGACTTGTGATTACAACATATTGCAGTGGTTCTTCAGCCATAAGAGTACTGCCTGGTCTGGGTCTGATTTATTCAGAGTTTCAGCTCCATTATCTCCCTCCCTTGCAGCTGACAGCTTGTGTGCCAGTGAGGACTGATCCAGCAGCCATTCCACAAGGAATATGTTCTTTATGAAATAGGGTGGTCACTGCACCCTTGGAAAGCCATTCTGCTTCCCTTTGGGTCAGGATTTAATGCTTCCATCAGACATTGTTCTCATAATAATTTCAGCGACGATCAAAGCAGCAAAGTTGAAGGGAGAAACGGTTCTGGCTTCAGTTATTCTTTTTCAAGGAAAAGAAAATTTCGCTTTTCTTTTGGGAGTTGAATCAAAGGTCTCATTAAAAACAAAGAAGGTGCCTTTTGTATACAAATTCTTGGACTTTTCTCCTGCTCCTTTATCCAAGGAGGAGGAGGTCAGAGATAAATATGTTCCCATATTATGAGCTCCAGGACAGGGATGGGGTGGAGGAATACATTCATGTCTCAGCAAGGCAGCAATGTCCCATCCTGGGGAGATTCTCAGTACCAAATTACCCCTGAATCTGAGCACCTTCTCAGCAGGATTTAGTCCATCTTCCCAGCTTAATAAATGGACACTAAAATGTATGAGCAGGAATATGATGTTAGAATCCCACATTCAGCAGCTGGGGATGCCTGCTGTGCAAAGGGAAGGGGCTGCAGGAGTGGTCAGGCTCATGGGCTTTCTCTAAACAGCATCTCCTGCTGCTGCTGTCAGACCAATGACTGTCTAGGGCAAAGGAGGTTGAGCCAGTAGAGCATTTTCATGTGATATAAAGCAGCTTTAGGAATTGTGGAGGAGTGAAACAAATCTGTGTTTAGCACCTGTGCTGAAGGCAAAGACTTTGCTGCCAAACCTAGTTTAGCTCTAGTTTAGTCCAAACTCCTTTGTTACAGAACAGCCCAGAGATGGCAAGTAGATCTCTTTTCCATATGGAAAGCTGGAGGGAAAGGGCAGATGTCAGGCTGGTGTCAAGTGTTTTATACATTTGGAAACATTCAGGTTTTATATTGAATCACAGCTTTAATTGTCTGGTTTTTAATCACGTTGAACACTTGGAAAGAAGTGCCTTTTTATTAGATTGGCTTTTGTAATTTCTCAGCCCTACTTGAAGCAGGGAAACCTGCAACATTGCTTTAGTCTTTCAAATCCACCAGCTCTCCTTACACAGCCAGAAAATCTGTGCTGTGTATTTACTGATTTAGGAGCTGGAGTAGCTAAAAGAGGAAAAGAGTGAAGCAGAACCTCAAGGTTTGTCATTTATCTGAGGGGATGCACATTTATGTGCTCTCTAGAAGTATTTTAAAAGACTCTAAGCATGAAATGATTAATCAAATGGGAAGAAAAGGATGTTTCAGAGAATTTTGGCAAGGCATACTTGAGAGATTATTTTCCATCCATTGAAATGTAAATACTCAGAAGCACAGTCCCTTTAAAAGCCCAGCTTTTTTTCCTGGGGATCCTTCTTATGTGGTTATTACCCTTTCTCCTGTGATCACAAGCTAGGTAGGGAGTGTTTCTGTCTAAGCACGGCAGTAAGAGAATTAAATTAATGTCACACCACCAGAGACACTATGGCTCAATATACAAATGATTTGGATCCTCATCATGAAGGTTTGCATGTTATGTCTCTTTTTGAAGACCCAGCCTTCTGACACCAAAGTGGCAAAATCCGTTTCAGACGTGACAGCTGTAAACAGCCTGGAGTAAAAATGATTGCATTTTGTCGACACATTTAAAGAGGAAAAAAGCCTTAGACTGTGCTATGATGCTTTCACTCTCCATCCTCGAGCACTCTCTGTGCAGTGATCCCTGAGCACTGGGAAAGGTTGGCCAGGGTGCTGGTTCAGCAGGCAGGGCTTTGGCAGGACCCACGGCGGATGTCAGGGCAGCCCAGCACTTGACACCTCCTCTGGTCCTTACAGTGCTGGTTTTGGGAGGTGGAAAAACAGGAAGAGAGGATCAGCATCAGCATTGATGGGCCAGAAAAGCTTGGAGAATGAATGTCACCCCCTCTTGCAGTTGTTGTATAAATTAGCTCAGAGGAAATCCTGGGTCCCCAAAATCTTAGGGTCAAATGTGTTGTGGACCACGCAGCTCCAGGAAGAATGGAATAGGGACAATTATATCTCTCCTATTGCACCTCAGTCTGTGCCCCATAACCTGGGTTTTGATTTTAGTGGGACTTGCTAAAGCTAAACTGGGTTGGTGTGAACTTTTTTGGGCATGGGAAGAGGGAAATTATTGCAATGAGTTTGATTTGGGGTTTTCTTTCCATTTGACCATCTGAACCTGAGTAACCCAGAAAATATTCTGTTGGATGTAAGTTTTCCATTCTTTCAAATTCTTTCTATAAATAAATATTGTTCTCACTTCAAAAACAAGCACACCATTTCAAAAGAAAACTGAAATATTTTGTTTTGCAAACACAAATAATTTTATTTTATGGATTTTTTTTTCCCAAGCAAGATAAATTTCAGATATAAACAATTTGAGTTTGCAGAAAAGTGTGCTTTTTTGATTGATAATACATTCATTGGGAATGCTTGCCCAAATCCAGATGGTAAATAACATATCTGGGAGGTGGCTGGGATGATATACCTTGAAATCACCCCCAGAGCTGGCAAGGAGGAGCTGGGGACATTCAGGCCTGGGGCTCCCCAAGCCCTGGTAACCAGCATTGAGGGCTGGCATATGGACAGGGGACCAGAGGGGCCAGATGTGGGCACACATCATTTGCTGCCTTGCCTGAGGAGATGGGCCTAACAGGGGCTGTGCTTGTACAGCAGGGGCCAAATTAAAATCTTTTGTCAGGAGGACACTGAATTTGCTGCCAGGCAGCAGCAGATCCCCATTTTTGCCTCTGGCTCTGAGCCTCTTCCTCCCCCTGCACTGAATTTTGTAGCCTTTCTACATGTGGGTAGGCTTTAGTGCCAAACAAGCTTTTATTTCTCTGGGTAAAAGGCCAAAATTAATACAGTTTTGTAAGAATTTACAGTGGCCCAGGGAGGTCTGTCATGCCAAAGGCAACAGCATTCACCCACTGAGCAACCTCAAGTGTAACCCTGGTCCCACTGATGGGAATGGCTGTGGTCCTGTAGCTTTATGGGGTAGGGTGTTCACTCTACTGCTCCATGAATGGAACTTGGGATCAGCAAAGGAGCTAATTCTGGGATTAGCAGTTAGACTTTTGGGTGCTTCTCCCTGTACTATTTAGGAGACTTTGATTTGCAAGTTTCTCAACAGCTGTTCTTAGTACAAACACAAACTTTGTGTCTTATTGCCAGTTTAAATGGTAGCTGGCTCCTTTATTTTTTCTTTTTTTTTTTTTTTTTTCTTTTTTTCCATTTTCTTTTTTCTTTCTTCTTAGAAAAAATGCAACTGTGTAAACTCTGCTTGGTTAGACATCTCCCTGTGAGCAAAGCCCTGAAGTGGACTGTATGGTTTTGATCAAGAATAAACTGCATATAAAAAGGCTGGTAATCCAGAGATCTGGGTGATAATCCTAATTCTCTTGTAGGATTTCTGTGAGATATTAGATAATGCACTTTAGGACTCTTTCCCTCTCTCTCCACAGCTAAGAAGCTGTGATGGATAATGCTCAGCCCATCCACTCAAGCATTCTGAGACTTAATTGTGTAATGTTGACAAAGCTTCTGGAACTCCTCAGGTGTGGACTGGTCCATGGGTGCTCCTGAAGCTGTACCAGAGCTGTGTCTGGCATGTGGATGCTGGCAATTGTTCATACTGAGCTGACTGCAGGGAGGAGGAGGAGGCCAGGGCTTCTCTGGCTGCATGGGGCTGTGAAATTGCAATTTGAGGACTTGTTTCAATGGACTCATGTTTAGCTTTGACTGGAGGGCTCCTCTGCCTCTTGTCCTGCTGGGGGGAACGTGTGTTGCCTTTTCTGGAGGGAAATGCTTAGAGGAGAGGTGACACTGGCAGATTCCCTGTGCCAGCAGGAAGCTCATGTCCATAGTCTCACTTTCGCAGCAATGCTGCGTCCAGCAAACAGAACTGGGAATGCGATAACAGCAAAACATGCTCCTTTAACCTGCTCAGCACTGGCGTGTAAAATAATACCCCAGATAGGTACCCTGAATGCCTTTATAATTTATTCATTCAACAATATCTTTTGATGTAGTTAATGTTGTATTTCCCTGGCCATGGTTGGCACATGAAGCGTGAGAAATCCTTATAGACAGGTTGCTTTGCCTTCCTGAGAACAAGCTCATGTTATCTGCCCATTGGCCTAAATGAGCCAGTTCCTCTGGGATGTGCTGCCAGGGCATGGGGGATGCACGGGCTGGCTGCTGGAATGTTCAGGCTCACCTATAACCAGGGAAGAGGAAAAAAAGACCAGCATCCAGGGAATTTTGATCCATTTTATCCATTCTGGTCAGCACCTGAACTGTTCCTACTCTCCTCCAGTGTTTTAAATTTATGTAAATACCAATAAATGGGAAGAAAGGCATGGTCGATGTCCCCAGTGCACAAGCCTACACCAGCTTGTATCCATGAAAACGTCTCCTTTCTCCCATCTTCCATCTTTTCCCAGTCTTTTCCTCACGAAGAGATTTCTTTGTACAAAACTTCACTTTTATCCTTGTTTTATCATTATCCTTCTGTCATGTTTTGTGCTGCCTTGGTCCTTCTGCAGCAGTTGAGTGCAGCAGTGAGTGGTTTTCTCCAATTGAGTCTGAGGAACTGGATTTCCATGGTTTAGGCCTAAACCTTAAAATGCCAAGCCAGAGGAATCAAAGAGGATGAAAGTATGTCAATGGTTTTCTTTTGGAGGAAGACTTTTACTTTTACTTTTCACAGCCTGTCCTTGCTAGTTCACTGAAGAAACTAGAAGCATTTTTAAACAGAAGGATCCCTGAAGCTGTATTTTACCCCCAGAGCGAAAACTCCAAGGGTAAGTGTTAATCTTAATCTGATTTCACGTGCAAAACAGATGCTTGTATCTCTTGTCCTACATCTGTCTCAGATGGGGCTGGTTTCAACCACTATGGTTAGTGTAGCCAGAAAGTTAATTTAGTGCATATTGGGAAATTCCTCAAACACCATGAGACTTAACACCATTTTTTCCATCAAACCCTTGAAGTTTGTGTTGATATTTAGAGGTGTGAGACTGCAGGGCTGGGGAGTGGAATGTTTCACTAATTTATTGGAGGGAGTTGATCTGGGGTGTTATCTCCATAGACCAAGCTGTTATTGTTTCACTTATGGGTTAAGTGCAATATAACCCAAAGTCACGAAGTGTTGCCTGTAATGAAAGCCTCATAACACTCTCCTGTGGCTGACACTTGAGGTAAAGAATGTGTCTGCCAGCCTCCTTGAATAACTTGCCAGTGTATTCTAATTGGGTTTACACAAGGCCCAAGTTTATTTATAGATATGCTTCCAAGCGCATTGTCCAGTGGTGCTACTTTGGGAATCGTGAGATGGGAGCTCTTGGGCTGACTTTGCTCCTGCCTCTGCTGTGATTTTGGGTGACTGTTTGATGCCAGATGTGCCGGTGGGTCCTTCCTGAGTCTCACAGCCTGAGCAGCTTAGCATGACCCAGCACATTCCCCAGTGCAGACAGAGGGAAATGCCAGTAACATAATTAGAGTTACAGAAACACCAGGGAAAGGTCTAAGTCTGCTTATGAGAGAATCACTCTCTTCAGCTCAGAAGAGGAAACGAGGGTCAAAAAGCACAGGGCTGTTGCTTTGGAGTTCCCAGGGCTCTGTGAGGGGAGGTTTCCAGGAGGAACGCAGGGAGCTAAGCAGAAGGGAGAGAGGACTCATCTGGCTCTGCATGAAAACGAGGGCTTGCTTGGAGAACCTGATAACTGTTCAGTTCAGCACAAGAGCAGGAGCTGTGTCATTTCAGACCCCCAGTCAACTCTTTCAGGGAGACCGAATTCAAGCTCAGGTCACTTCTGCTGGTCCCAGGGCTCCCCATCTCAGCCAGTTTTAAGGCACTGGCTGAGTCTGTGTAAGTAAGTGCTGCAGAGAATGAGAATGAGCAGTCAGTTGAAGGGTGGAGTGTACCAGCACTTGCTGCACATCGGTGTCTCTGCTACAGCTAATCCATAAAAACCATAGTTATTACAGAGATGGAGAAAACTGGGCAGTAGGTGGCCTAGAGGAGACAACAGATGGGAAAGCAGCAGCAGAAGTAGCAGCCTGTGGGGGTTCAGGTGTGCCCTGTGAAGGGCTGCTGGGGAGGGTCCAGACTCCACTACTTGCAGCAGCTCAGGGTTCCCTCCACTGGGTTCACAGGAATTGAGAAACGTTCCTGCGATAAACAGGCACATCAGGTCCCTAAACAGGGACGTGCCTGGGGGATAGCAGAGGGCGGGGATGGGCTGGGAGGTTATGTACACCTTCCCACCCTGCTGCTGGCCCAGTCAGAAACTGTGCAGTGTCTCATTATCACCCAGGTCATCGAACCCATCCAACCACCATGGAGTGGGAGAAGGTCGAGCTCTGACCTCAGGGCTGTTAGCTAGGATATCTTATGCCAGCAGATGATCAGCAGCATGACTGCATGTGTTTTTATTTTCTTCTTCCCTCTCTACTTCCCTCTCTTCAGGGTGGTTCTGCTTTTTTTGGAGAAATTCAAAACCAACCCTGACTTGTTTTCCTGTTTTCCAGGCAGCACGGAACAGGTTTAACACACCCAAAGATGGGTGGGCTTGGGTGCCTCAGGAGCACTTCTGCTCCTGCCCTATACAACACAATCTCAGTCCCCTTTGTCTTGGGACCCAAGAGCTGCTTTGGAGCTCAGTCCTACCAAAACCCTGCTCTGAGGATAGCTGATAGGCTGAGAGCAAGGCAAGCAAGCTGTGAAGACACAAAAAAGAGCCTCAAGATCCTGACTTGCATATAAACCAGATTTTTTTTAAAAAAAAAAGAAGAAAAAAACTCAATCCCACTCACAGCTTTTTATTGGGATAAAGGAGGTTATTCAGTAACCTGTATGCTCACAAAGGCACTTTTGTTCCTAATAGGGCCTGAAATGTTACGACCTAATGTGTAACTTCCCCATTTACTCATGTAGCAGCATCGAGGTTACTCTGTAAGGACATGAAATAGCTGCTCCTTAATGACCCTGCAGAGCAGCAGCCCTGGCACCTGTCTCAGGAGGAGGGATGTGCCAACCTGGGCATGAAAACAGCAGCTCCTCTGAGCTCGGGCAGGGAACAGTCATGGCATCCTCCTCATCAATGGGGCTGTCTGGCTCTCACAAACCTGCTCTGTGCATGGGCTGAGGCACTTAGCATCCAAAAAGCTGTGATGTGAAGCCAGCTGACCATGCCTGGGAGATGCTGGCAGATGATAGGTGGGAACTGGTCTCTTCCTGCAGCCAGAGGTGGTGGCTTGTTCAGGAAAATGCAAGCTCCTTATGCTTCCAAGGTGCTTTATACCTTTCAGCAGTTGGGTTTAAGGAAAGGTGAGGCATCCCCATTAGAGACAGGCTTCTTCCACTACATGGGAAAATAGTCTGGGATAACTAAAGTGGTCCATTGGAGAAGTGAGTGCAAAACTAATGCTTTATTCTCCTTCCCCAGCCCATGCCTGAGCCCTCCTTATTACCTGGAGTTGTGACTGTCACTGAAACTGAGATACTGTTTGCTTTGCTATTCCCAGCAGGGGATTAGTTTGAAGCACAAGGACCAGGAGCCTTCATAATATGAGACCTAGGCAGTGAAACTGCAGCTGATGCTGTTATTCAACTCAGTAACTGAGTCTTTAAGGAATTATTCTGCATTATTTGCTTCTCTTGTATCGCATGGCAGGAAGCGCCACAGGATAATTACTCACATTAGAAATGCCTCCTTTGGTCTGTGTTGAATATTTCACGTTTCATCTTCCCGGGTGCCCTGTGTCAGAGAAGGGTTCCAGGGCCTGCAGAGCTCTTTTGGGGTGTTACCATGGAGTGGCCTCCTGGGAAGAGCTGAGAGAGACCTAAAATGCTCTCTGTGACAACAGGGCAAGGATCAGGGAAGCTGGAGACAAGATGATGCTATCTAGTCTGTTGCCAGATTTTGTACTTGTTTTTATCTTACAGATGTCTAATAATAGACACAGTTTTTCACACCTTTATGGGGAAAATTTACCTTGTTAAAGAAGGTAAACTGGGAAATTAAATGGGGCAAGAGGGCACAAAACTTCAGAAAGATTAATTTTGGGGGCTTTGTTTTCTTTCTTTTCCTGGGCATACTTTCAGTGCCTTTTATCAGGATGCCTCATCCCTGGAAATATCCAAGGCCAGGCTGGATGGGGGCTGGAGCAGCCTGGCCTAGTGGAAAGCGTCCCTACCCACAGCAGGAGGTGGAACTGGATGAGCTTTAAAATCCTTTCCTCTAACTGTTCCGTGATTCTATGATCATTTTATTTTAACAAATCCAAGTTTAGAAGAAAAGCAAATTCTCTTAGGTAATTTCTACTGCCCAGGGACCTGTGGGGCACCATCTGTGGTGTGTGGTCCTGTCCATTCTGTGCCCTTGGGTATCTGGAGATGTTCGGGTGTTATCGATTCCACAAGGTCTGCTCATCCCTAAGGCAAATTCCTGAATAGCAGGAAGCATCAACTTACCCCCAGGTGCAAACAACAGCCAATGGGACGAGGTGAACAAACCCTTCCTGGCAGCAGCAGCAGCAGCGATTTTCCAGCCACACATCCATGGATTTACTTCATACAGACATTCCTGACCTTGTTTATTTTTTCCTTTTTCTGCCTGGCCCTCCCTCAAATATTACTGCATCTGTTGGAAAAGACCAGTTAAGTGGCCAGAATCCTTAATGAAAACCTTGACTTTTCTTTAACTTTCCTGAGGAATTGCTCATTAGTGGGAGATATTGCTGCTGGTTTGTACGCAGGCAGAGAATTCTTCAAACCCTTCTCCAGGTGGGATAGTGCCAGCTCCCAGCGGTGGAAATCCCAGTTGTCCAACTCTTATGGATGCTGATAGCTTAGAAATGGCAAAAATAGACCTTTGGTGCCCTGCCAATGATGTGCACCTGCGAGATCTTTTGAAAGAAACAGCTGAAAGAAGTAATTTGCGGAATGATGGCATCTCTGGTTTCAGGTCTTTAGCCATAAAGGGATCCCAGTGATGCACAGGGAGGGGAAAATCTATTCTGCTTCTCCCTGTTCTTCCTCCTTTGCACCTCAGTGAGAAAATGGGTCATTTTGTCCTGTGCCAAAAGCAAAATGATAAGAACAGCTTTTTTTCCTGCCTAATTTTAGACTCTTGAGTGCTCTGAAATGTTGGACTCCTAACGGAGAGCACAAGTTTCCTTCGCTCACTGTGTCTCCAGCTGCTCTGATTTCTCATGCAAGCAGAGGACTCCTGCTCTTTAACCCCTCCCCAAACAAAGAATTAAACCCCCCATATGCATATTTCACCACAGTCCAAGCACCTGTGTGAAGATCTTGAAATACTTTTGACAGAACTTCTCATAGTAGTGAATTTTTAAAATGAAGCTTCTTTTTAAAAAAAAAAAATAATCCTGGAGAAAATAGTTCTCATCTTCCAACTTGTTTTGATATCATTTGGAAACAAATAGTTTAGCAAAGCTATTAGAGACAGATCTTGAAATAATTAGAATCAATGCAACCGAAACACAATTTCTCAAGGCTGATGTTTTTTCCTTCCTCTCTCTCCTTATGCTCCACATAGAAATTGTTCCAGTGGGAAACAGGTGGAAGGGAAATTGAGGTTTCATTGCATTAATTTCTAATTATTGCTTTTTATCTCTAATGGGTGTGGAATTCTTAATCTTTGAACTACAATGTCAAAATACATTTGATAGATAGATCAAATTAAAATAATCCCTCCCTTTATTTCTTCCATCATAGTAATTGTTCTGTTTTATTTATATGTCATGGACAGATCAACATTTAATCACTCTTGTTGTATTCATATCCCAAATGACCATGCCCTGGCTAGGAGAGGATGAAGTGGCAGCAGGTGTGTTACAGTTCTGGGGTTTGTGATGTTCTCCTGTACCTGTGATGGTGACTGAGTGATACAGAGCCAGGTTACCTGTGAGGAGGTATCAGAATCCCAGAATGGTTTGGTCTGGGCTGGGAGGGACCCCAAAGATCATCTCCTTCCAACCCTCCTGCCATGGGCAAGGATACCTTCCACCATCCCGGGCTGCCCCAAGCTCTGGCAAAGCTGGCCTTGAGCACTTCCAGGAAACCAGGGGCAGCCACAGCTTCTCTGAGCAACTTGGGCCAGGGCCTCAGCACTCTGACAGGGGAAAATGTCTTCCCAATATCCCGTCCAAATCTACTCTCTGGCAGAGTGAAGCCATTCCCCCTTGTCCTGGTACTCCAGGCCCTTATAAACAGTCTCTCTTCATCTTTCCTGTTGGTTCCCTTCAGGTGCTGGAAGGCCACAATGAGACCACCCCAAAGCCTCCTCTTCTCTGGGCTGAACAATACCAATCCTCTCAGCCCTTCCTCACAGCAGAGCTGCTCCAATCCTCTGATCATCCTGATGCCTTCTCTGGACTCCCTCCAGCAGCTCCAGGTCCTTCCTGTGCTGGACCCCCTAGCTGGAGGCAGTTTTGCTGGTGGGATGTCCTGAGATCAAGATACTCTCTTGTACTGAGGGCTGAAACTAAAACCAGCGTGTGTTAACCTCTGCAGCCTGTTTTATGTGCATTCGTGTCTGGGATCTTGGTTCAAATTTTATGGTAATAAACCAAAACCAAATCTAGATGTGGTCTTGAGCTGGGCCTTGGTTAGACCAAAGTTAGAGAGAGAGACCAAACTGTCTGGATGGGCAGCCTGGTCTAATAGAAGGTGTCCTTGCCCAGGGAAGGGGTTTGGATAGAGATGGGCTCAAAGGTCCCTTTGAACCCAACCCATCTTCTGAGGCTGCAGTGCTTAAATGTGGTTCTAGTGAAAGGTGATGGTTTGAGAGGTTAGTCTGTAAGACAGACACAGTCCTGGCCTGACCGTGTGTCCTTCCCAAGAGCCCAGTGACCAGGCAGGACCCAGCTGTAGAAACCTAAATATTTTTCCATGCAGGATGAGGTCTGTCTCAAGGGAGACAGGTCCTTTGACCTTTATTTTCTACCTGTAGATGTGAAAAGCCCCTTTTCCAATTTTGCTTCCTGGAAGTTTTTGGATTTTTGTTTCTACATCCCTGACTTGGAACTTTGAGGCTGCATTTGGGAAGTCTCCTAGGTGTTTTTCTGAAATTATTTCTCTTCTGTTTCCTGGTCTAGCCTAAGAGGGAGCATTTGGTCACTGCACCCAAGCAGTGTCCACCCTTTGTTACTTCTGCCCTCCCAGGCCCCTCAGTAACCACTGCCAGAGAAAGTTGGCCCCCAAGGCTTGAATTACAGTGAAGCCATGGATAGAAAATACACCATGAAATTTTATGGCTCCTGCAAAGGGGCTGCCATCTGCTTTTCCTTCCCCCCGCCTTTTTTTTTTTATAGCCATTCCACAGCCTATTAAACCATTACTGTCTGCTCCCCCACTTCCCGCCAAGATCTGTGTCCATTTCAAAATACAACACTTTGAATTTCAAAGTATCCCTTGGGAATTCTCCAGATCATTCACAATGAACAGACCTTTACTAATCCTGTTTTTAAATTGGAATCTATTTGTTCACATGCATAGATACATATTGCTCTGAGTCCCTTGCCCCTCGCCTCCACCTCCTCTTTCTTCACACAAACCAGAAAAAATCTTGCTGTGATAAGCCTGAGCAAGAATTGCTGTGTCTGGTTGTGCTTTGCTGGTCCTGCATTGAGGGATACTCTGAATTTCCAGTCTGAATGATGCTTGTTAGGCTCCTCCTGTGATGGGAGGCAAAGGCTACAGGTACGAGGCTGCTTTGCAAAATTATTCCTAGTCCTATAAGTTGCAGGGCTATGAGTACTTTCTGCCTGAAGACATATCTGTCTCCAAACATCAAACATGATCCCAAGTGCTCTGTCTCCTCTTGCCTGCCTCTTGCGCTATTCCCTCTATTTCCTCACTGTTGTTTTATGAAGAGGGAACTGGATTCCACTTGTTTCTGAAAATCACTTTTGCATGTGGTGAGCTTTGCTATTTCTTGTGATGGGAGGGTTTTCCTTTCCTATAAACATTTGGGTAGGTTTCA
Source organism: Poecile atricapillus (assembly GCF_030490865.1). Lineage (NCBI taxonomy): Eukaryota > Metazoa > Chordata > Aves > Passeriformes > Paridae > Poecile > Poecile atricapillus. Next base: position 11,477,728 of record NC_081265.1, on the reverse strand, counting down.
TATCTCCTTCCCCTGACTTTTTCATTCTGGAAGGTGGAACAAAACTGCTTCAGCTGTGACAGGTGGGCCCAGGAGGGAACACACAGACCCCACTGGGTGCCAGCATCACTGCACTGCACTGCTCATGAGGTTGGATACTTGTGCAAGGCATTCCTGCCAGTTCCCTCCTTAAACTGATTCAGCTCTGAACCAAACCAGATTTCCACAGCAAAAGTGTCTCTGCAACTTACGCATCTATTGGAAGGGGATTGCAGGTGCCAGGGATGTGATTTGCCTTTGATTACAAAATAGCTCCCTTGTGTTCCCTGTGTAAAAAGCACATGTTTTGCTGAAGGGGATTTTCCACCCCATCCTTGTCTTCTTTTCCTGCTGGTTCTGCACTGCATAAGTAGCCACAGGAGCACGGGCAGCCTGGAAGAGCCCAGGCCAGAGCTGCTGCTGTGGTTACACCCCAGCAATGCTGCTGACTCCTCTGTAGCAGCAGATGGCTCAGATGGACTCCGTGATTTATGCTCCATGGTCATTTTGAGATGCTGTGTGATGGTTTAGGGCCACCTGCAGCATCCTGGAGAGGAGGGGAATCTCAGTGCTTCGCCAGCCAAATGGATACGTTTTTTTTAATCTCCAAGCTGTGCAAACAGGCCTCTGGACAAGCAGCTTGGTGCAAACTCTGCTTCCCGTGTGGCTCTGCTTTCCACGACGATGCTGCTCCACAGGCACGGCTGTCTGTCTGCAGCACATGCCCGTCTCCGGGGAGCAGGGGGACCACTAGAGGGAGATGGGAATGACTCCCAGTATCTGTAATTCTCATGTTCTCTAACAAATAACAATGAACCTTTGCAACTGCACGGCTGGAACAAGGCTCCGGTCACTCTCCAGGATCTTCTGTACCTGGAAGGAGGAGCTCAGACAGGTCTGCTGGGTCCTTATTTTGGGAAACGTCTTTGGGTTTTTTCATAATATAAATCACACAGCTTCACTCTGCTCTTGAATTCCCAACCCAGAACCTGGTTGGATGCTCCCATTTATGCTGAGAGTTATTAATCTTCTCAGAGAGAAGTTATATATGGAACTAATTTTCTCTTCTTCAGCTTTTTTACCTGGGATATAAAGTGTTTGGGGGCATCTGTAGCTGCAGGCAGGGTACAAGGGTGCCTGCATTTCCTCATTCCTGATTTAACTAAGAATACAGTTCATCTTTAAGGTAAAGGCTAGTCAGTGCTGCCAGAGGCTAACCAGCAATTTGAGAAATGAACCTAGAATGTGAAATACTTCCCATCCCAAAATGTGGATCTTTCTTGGTAATGCATGGAACCACACAAAAACATTGGTTTGAAGTAAGTTCTTATGACTAAAATGAAGAAATAATTGTTTTCAGTGTGTTTTTCTCAAATATGGATTTTCATTTCTTCCCTCTTTTTCATCTTTCTACTGTGATTAAAAAATTAGAAGAGACAGGATAAAAGCTAAAAGCAGCAGTGTGTGAGTGTGTGAGAAAGAAAGATGGTTGAAAATTGAGATACAGTTTCTTGGTTTGAAACAATGTGAGAATTTTCATTACTTGCATTTGGAAAAAAAACCCAGCCAAACCCTGAGCAAACTGAAACCTCATGTGCAAGCGGTCAGATTCCTTCAGAAGCTATTTTTCACTTGAAAGCACTTGCTCACAGAAAGCATCTTTCCCAGCCTTATTATGAGCACAAAGGCTTCACCCGATTGGTTTATATGCTGACAGGCATATTATTACTGAGAATAACTGCGTGTGTTTCCATCCTCACTGCACAGGATTGCCCCGGCTGGACCCTGCCATTCCCCTGCCATGGGATTTGCTGCTTCAAGAGCAGGCAGCAGTTTGGTGGCTTCATTTCTTCCCTTTTCCCTTGCAAATATAACCTGGGTGCCAGCAATTACACATCTGGTGCGATGGTGTTTGGTGGCTGTGCCTTCGGGTTCACCATGGTCCAGCTGGGACATCAGTTGTCCTGCTGGACTCTGGAACTGCTACATGGGGGAGGCCTGGGGCTGAACTGACCCAAAGAGGTGCCTGTTTTGTGAATCCATCCTGGAGCTGTGGTGCTGGACTGAGCAGAGCCCAGAGGCACCACAGTCTGCCCACATGCTCCTGGTTTCCTCTCTCTTTGTGTGGTCAGAGCTGGCAGCTTGAATGCTACAATGCTACAACACAACCCTCAATACAGACAACTTGTAATTGTGTTGATTTGCTCTTTTTCAGCTTTTCCACCTGGGGTAAAAAATGATGGGTGCATCTCTAGCCATAGAGTACAAGGCTGTCTTAATTTCCCCACTCCTGATTTAAGCCAAAATTCAGAGCTTATCTTTCAGGTAAAGGCTAGTCTGTGCTGCCAGTGGTAAACCAGCAATTTGAAATCTGAAATCAGAATGATAAATACTTCCCAGTCATATTGTGGTGGCTGAGGTTTTACCTGGATATCTCAGGAGACACCAGAGGAAGGTTTTCTGCTTGCTGAGCATTGGCATGTAGCTCACACACTAACTGCACATTACATGGGATTTTCAGAAGTGCCTGCATGAGGAAGGCAGCCGAGACCTCAACAGCTCTGGTGTTTCAAAAGTCTCTTTACCTCTCCAAATTCTTGTTCTCTGCTGGGGACTGGTAAACCCAACTTGGTGGCAACCTGATAGCCCAAGGCAACTTCCAGCTCAGAGCAAATTAGAGCTGGTGTAAACCCAAGACAGAAATCACACTAGAGCACAAGGCCATTACTCCAAGTCCTTTGAAGAATGTGGTCCTGGGAGGTTTTGCTGCTACATGGGCCTCCTCTGCCAGCTCTGTGCACCTCCCGCTGGTGCAGAATTGCTGCCTCCTGGTTCACCTCATTACCCCCAGCTCCAAAAGATGAATATCTTTGGGGGAAAGGAAGGGCTGTGTAGTAGTTAATGGCTTCAAAAAGCCTTGAACATCTGAGAGGTGGATGAGAAATGTGTTTGTGCCTTTGCACAGTTCTTCTTGGACTGTAGGAGCCTGCTGCATATTTAATATTTATTGGAAATCAGAAGAACTAGAGGCAGTTCCAGATATATTTGGGCATGTGAAACCCTCAGGGGTAGCAGAGGACAAGTAATTGTTACAACAAACTTGCTCTTGATAGAAGCTGTAATGTAAACAGGTTAAACTCATCTCAAAATGATGCAAAAAGAAATTCAGAGACTCTTCATTAGCTACAGAGCTAGTTAAAAATCACAGGTTGCAGTGTTCATTACTTCTCAGGCATCATGGTGAGAAACCTGAGGGTGTCATGTGCAGTGCCAGGAGTTGGACTCAATGATCCAGGATATTCTCAGGATCTCAGGATATTCCGTGATTCCAGAAATTGGGTGGTTTTGATTCCAATCTACTGCCTAATGCGAGACAAAGTCTGTGCTTGGTTGGAGAGGTCAGTGCCTGGCACTGATGGTGAGAAAGGGTGAATTAGTGACCAGCTGTGCCTATGCTGCCCTCAGGAACAGCCCCCACAGCCCACAGCTGGGACAGGGCCGGTGGAAGGGCTGCCAAAACACAAATGAGTTTCTGCACCTCACTGAAGACTGACACTGCCCCAAAAGCCAAAACCCATCCACAGTAGTTGTGAACCTTCTACCATTTTGACTGTCTGCAACAGAGACTCTTTTTTGTGCAGGAATCACATCTTTGTTTTAAAATACGTATATTAGCTGGCATATGCTCAACTGCACAATGAAGATGTGTTGTGCTACTTCTGTCTCTTATCCTTTGAGCCCCTGAGCATGTCCACTGCCAGTCAGAGGCATCCCTGAGCAGGAGTGGACATGGGCTGGCAGACACAGTTCATAAAATGATGAATTTTCATACCAGGCTCACAGGCTTTTGTCAGCCTTTCCACAGAACTGGAGGACGGGTGGTGCTGTGAATACCATGTGGTGTTCCCAAGGCTGTGGCATCTTTTAAAATCAGTCAAATGTGGCCTTGATGTAACAGCAGCAAAGCTTGCCAAGGATTTATTGCTAAAGGGGTTTCAGCAGAAAAAAACATGCTTTGCACAAAAACAGAACTTTGATTAAAAACCAAATTCCCATCAGGAAAAATATGCCAGTGTCTTCCACTCGGGGTTTACTGAAATGTTTAATTTCTCAAATGGAATGGAAAAATTTCAGTTCAAGAATAATTCATGTTTACTGCCTGTGAGCCACCTCCTGACCTGAAATATGTCCCTGAGGACATGCCTGGGCTTTGCTGCTGTGAGAGCAACTGGCCCACAGCCTGGGCAGGACACCTGGTTCCAAGAGGACATGAGCAGGAGACATCATTATCTGTCTGGGTGTAATTTGGGGCTGAACTGACCAAAACAGGCAGTGAAACAGAAATTCTGATTTTTGAGCAGACTTGGGTATTGGTAAAGCCACAGACACATTTACAGAATAGTCATAATTTCAGCCTCCCAGGCAGAGAAACTGGGGTTTAAATGGAGTTATTTGCTTGTGGAGATAGGGGGGATGGGCATGAGTTTATAGTGAGAGATCTTCACCATAAGGACCTCATGTCTGTAGTAGGATTTCTCATCTAATGCCAGCCTCCAGGACTGAAACAAGAGGATGTTTTCCTTCGGACTGCTAAGGGAAATGCTACGCTGGAAAATTTTTAATTTAAAGTGTTGAAATTCAGCTATTTCCTGTGCTATACATTTGTGTGACACATACATGACATAACTGAAACTTCTGGAAACTCTTAGAAAATTAGCCCCCTGTCTCAACATCATATAGACTGGAAAGTTGTTTGGAAAGTCCAAATAGTGTGTGGGATGTGAAATTAATGCATGTGTGTAGAAAATTCTTGGTGGTGAAGGGTTTGGTTTCCCTCAGCTTGGCTATTTCTTCAAACTCTGCTTTAGGCCAAAGCTCTGTAGATGGGGCTGAGATCTTGAGTAGAATTCAGTAATAAAAGACTGGTGCAAACAACAATTCTTCTCTGCTCACTGATAAAATATTCTTGCCTGAGTATATGCCTAACCATGCTCTCCAATTAGCCTGCTAATTAGACCCCCAGTATCTGTTTAGATTATTAATGGAGCTGAAAGGCTTTTTAAAGCAACATTCGATATAGCTGAAGTGATTGCTTCAGGGGTTGGGAGACACTGCAAGTGTGGATCATGTTTTTTCTGCTCTGTTGTGCTGAGTTTGGGGGATGTTTGTTCAAACATTGTGGGGTGAAAGGGCTGCCCAAATCTGTGGTACTGGTGCTGCTGGGAAAAGTCTTTGATGGGAGAAGTAGTTTTTCAAAAGGATCAATCCTGGGTTGAAAATAGGTACATGTGGGAGAAAGAACTTTCCATTATGTTTTCAGAGTGCCATTTTAAAATAGAGTATTTCAAGTAACTTAAAAAAAAAAAAAAAAAAAATTCAGTCTTGGCTTAAACTTATCCAAAAGGGAATGTTTCATTTTGATTTGCCTAATGAAATATTCGTTTGGGGGAAAAAAAAGAAAAAAAGTGTTTCTCATGACATAGTTTTACTCTGTAATAATGCAATTTTCTATCAAAAAAAAACAATTTCAGTTGAAAATTCCCTGCTGACTCCTGGTGCAACCTGTTCTGGCTGCTGGAGAGGAACTGGGGCTGACTTTTACAGCCTTCAGGGCTGACCCTTTCCCTTTGATCAGAGTTGATTCACTTCCTAGCAGTGGGTGCTCTGCCACCCGGAACACTCCATTCTCATTGCAGCTCTTTGTTTGGGAAAGTTGCTATAAGCTTTTAGCATCCCAGTGGGCATGGAGAAAGGATCTTTATACAAATTCCCTCTTGGCCTGAAACAAGCCTGGCTCTTCTTTTACACAGACTCATCCCGAAGGAAAAAACAGCTTTTTGTGATCTCTGCCCCCAGAGCTACCTTTGTTTGGACTGCACAGAGTGTCTTGATCAGCTCTGGGCACTCTGGGCCACCTTTGCTGGGGCAGCGGGAGGCACAGCCTGTGCTGAGCAAGGACAAGCTGCCTGTTCATCACCAGCACAAAAAGGACCTTCCTTTCTCAGCGACCTTCAAAGCCAAGCATGGCTGGGACATGGTTCCACCCTGGGACGGCTGTCTCATGGGTGGCATTCTCTGGGGCTGCCCTGGGCTCATAGGAAAATAGAATTATGGAATGGTTTGAGTTGGAAGGGACTTTAAAGTCCATCTAATTCCAGAAGGGACACCTTCCACTATCTCAGGCTGCTCCAAGCCACATCCAGCCTAGCCTTGGACACTTCCAGGGATCCAGGGGCAGCCACAGCTGCTCTGGGCACCTGTGCCAGGGCTTGCCCACCCTTGCAGGGAAGAATTTCTTCCTCACATCTAATTTAAACCTACTCTGTGTTGGTTTGGAGCCATTCCCCCTTGTCCTGACACTCCAGTTCCTGATGAGCAGTCCATCTCCATCTTCCTTGTAATCCCTTCAGGCACTGGAAGGCGCTATGAGGTCTCCAGGTGGGTTTGGGTGGTGAACAGCACAGTCACATGCAGTAGAAGAAAGGGGTTGAATGTCAACAGAAATCGTTGGAAAATTTGACATCTGCTACTCCCTTGTCTTGTTCTTGTCTCCATGTGCTTGAACTTGAGATGGATGAGAGCACCTCTACCTCAGACCCCATGGATGCACACAAAGTTAGCCTCATCACCAGGTCAGTTGTCTATTTAGACATCAATTATTATAATTTTTTAAAATAAATGTACATATTTAGACACAAACTCTAAATAGATATATCTAAAATCTGTAGGGTGCAAGGGATGGGGATAATGGCAGGAGGGACTTGGGCACAGCCCTAGGCCAGCCCTAGCAAACAATCTGTGGCTTTTCAAACAGACAGTTCCAAACTCTGTGGATGCAATCTGAAGTTTAGCAGCAGAGGGAAATACAAAGTAGACTGGAAAGTTTCAATCCAGCCTTGTTGGTTTGTTTTATTACAGAAAAAAGCAAACAAATCTTATCAGCAGGCCACACATTTTCTTCCCAAATGTACATTTTTCATCTACAGTGATGAGGTTTTGTTTTGGTTTTTGGTTTGAGGAAATGAGGAACTGGGATTTTGGGGGTTTTCTTTCTTTGCTTAAAGTTGGAATATTCTAGGGCCCTATTGCAAAGTAAGATCCAAATAGCACCAGATATAGACAAGGTTTGGAGAGGTACAAAATCCCTGAGGGACCATTAAATATTTCAGTGTTCAGATCTGAGGACAATTCCTGCCTTTCCTCCTCAGCCTTTACTTTTATTAGGTCAGTCTCTTTGTTCTCATAATGAAGAAAAATTGAGCAGGTTTTGGGGGAGGGGCTGAAGATATTAACAGAAATATGGGTTTGGTTTGACACAATGTGCTGAAGTCTGCTGGCATACTGTGAGTTGTCTTAAGACCTAATAAGAAATAAATTGGTTTTTTGGGACGCTGCTGAGGACTCACAGGAGGTCTGTCTGTTTAGGATATCGATGGGACTGTCCCAAGGCCAGCTTTTATCACAAAGGGGAGGCTGCTACAGCAAACACTGGGTTTCTTGTCAGTCCAGAGTGCACATCCCTTGCAGCAAAATTAAGAGTACAAATTGTCCTGGTCATGAATGGAAGGACACTGACCTGGGAGGTGGCGTTTACAGTACCTGGCATCCCTCCAAGGTCTCCCTGATAGGAACGCTGGGGCTCGTTTTGTTTGTGACCAACAGGCTTCCTCCTCTTTGACCCTTTGTCTGGGTCCAGCAGTGTCAGCCTGAAGTCTTCTCTTTAGCTTCATTTTTTCAGTTCAGAAATTCATCCCTCTGACCCTGCTTTATCAGAGATAATTATTCCTCTGTTGTTCTGGGTTGGGCAAGAACTGCACAATTCAGATCTGAATCAGCATGATGGCACTAATTTAGAACCACATGTTTCCAAAACACTCTTCTTGTTTATCTCACTACTGTGTTTGCCTGTGTTGCCCTCCTGTGCACAACTGGAAGGGCTCGTGCCAAAATACCTCGAGCAATTTGCTTTACAAAATATTGCCTTACAGAAGCCTTTCTTAAGTGAACAAAAGCCAGATCTTGGGAAATATTTAGGCTTTTACTTTAAGTAGCATGAATAAGATCTTGTAAAAATTATCATTAATAAATAGCATCTTTACTATAAATAATATGATTTTAAATTGAAATCAGTTTTGGTAAAAGGTTATTAGTAGCAAGTTAAAAGAGATGAAGTTGAGTATGAAAAAATCCCTGCAGCTGTGTTTGGCAGTGTCTAATCAAACCTGCACTTTGTCCCAGCTCTGCCAGGGCAGCTTGTGGATGGACTTCAACCTGCAAAGAAAATCCCTTGGACATCACTTTTAGCTCCTTTTTTAAACTTGAAGAATAGTTTTGATTTGCAGAAAACCTGCCAACATTCCAACAATTTCTTCTCCTGAAGGTGTGAAAGGTGCTGCTTTTTTCAGCCTTTGGGAGAATACAGGCAGTGAACTGCATTTTCATAGAATCACAGAATCCCAGAGTGGTTTAGGTTGGAGGGACCCCAAAGATCATCTCATTCCACCCCTCTGCCATGGCAGGGACACCTTCCCCTAGCCCAGGTTCCTCCCAGCCCCAGTGTCCAGCCTGTCCTTGGGCACTGCCAGGGATCCACTGGCAGCCACAGCTGCTCTGGGCACCCTGTGCCAGGGCCTGCCCACCCTCTGAGTAAATCTAAATCTCTTTTAATTTAAAATCATCCTCCCTTGTGCTACCACTGTCTGCCTATGTAAAACGTCATTTCTCTGATTTGACCAGGGCTGTGGTGTGATGTGTCACCTCCACAGGACTCGTGTCTCCAGGGCCACATGTGGAGCAGGAGGAAGCAGGGCTGCTCTGGCTGATTTCCTTGTCTGAGGCACTGCCCAGGTCTTTGTCCTCACTCTTGCTGGTGCACAGGAGCCTCACAGGGCTGTGCTGGGAAGAGCTGCCATCAGTCAGCCCTGGAGATGCCATATAAACCAGCCATGATTTATCTGGGATTGCCTGGCATTACTGAGCAGGGGCACTTCCTCCAAGCTGCCATTTCCATGATGGATAGAGGGTTTGCAGCTCTTGGTGACCATGATCAGATGGAGACCTGGTGGAAAAGTGCTGGGCTGCTGTGGTGAGAGCTCTGTTTGTTTACTCCAAGGCTGAATGCAGCCATAAGCTGCTTGTTCCTCCTGTCGAACAGGATTGCAAAGCTCTCTCCAAACACTGTAACTAGGTCAGCCTGAGGAGAGGGCTTTGTTCAGCCCTCCAGGTGTCTGTCTATTTTTTTTCCCTTGCTGTTTTTAGTTTTTTCAAAGCAGAATCTTTTATTTAAGCTCTTGTCTGAAACGGGGCAAAAACAAAGACCTGGAAGTTTTATAAACCTTTGTTTTTTGCCTAAACACCTTTCAGCCACACAGTATAAATAGATCACCTCAGTGGTTAAGCAGAGGTGTCTCTTCTCAGCATTGCCTTGAGCACAGAACTGCTCTGGGTCCACACCAGTCCCCTGTAGTCCCATACGAGGGGACTGGCATGGGAAGCAATTTCTTGCAAATCACTTTATAGGCAAATGCTCCCCTTTGGATGGTTCTTGGGCTCTGATTATGGGGATGGTCCTCCCATTCCAGCTCTTTCACCTTCCCTGGAGCTATGTCAAATGGCTGCTTGGTGTGTGAGAAGGAAATAATTGGAGTGTAGGGACAGAACCTCAGTTCAAAACCTGACTTCTAATACATCTCTAAATGTAACTTCTCTGCCTATTCCCAAACTCCAAGTGCCTCTGGCTTTATGTTCTATTGATGAAAAAATCCTAAATCCCCGAGCAGGGGCTGACAGAAGTGGAGGTCAGGGATGGGGAACTGGGTGGTGGTGGAGGTTGAACAAGGTTGTAATGAAGCACATTCTCAAAATGTAATCGGGGCAGTGAGAGGGAGAATGAATCAATGTCACCTTGAGTAAGCATGGAGATCAGCCTGGCCACATTCCCGAGATAGCTGTGTGGAGATCTGACACTGGTATTCATGGGAGACTTAAAACAGAGTCCAGAACTAAGGGTGTAACCCAACCTTGGGAGCAGTGGGAACATGAAGAAGAACAAGGTAATCTCAGGAGGTTGCAAAAGAGAAGGTCAGATGTGGTTCAGCAAGGGCAGAGGGGCTCAGGTTTAATTCCTATGTAATATCCATGGCTGTGAAAGGAACTGCCATGCTCAGCCCTAGCAGCACAGCCTGTCTTGCAGAGCAGTGTCCTGTTTTCCCCAGAGATCATCAGCTGGAAGACTCTGGGAAAAGGGAAGTCTCTTTGTGCTCTTTGCAGAGTGCCAAGCACTTCCTTTGCAGCTCAACCTTCATGGTGCTGTTTCAGAGAGCACTTCCTGCTTTAGTAAAGGGGACAGGGAGCAAAGTTTGGTACCTTGCATTGCCTTTTGGGAATGGTGTCTTAGATAGCTTTGAACAGGAGCTCTCATGGCTTTAAAAGGATCAAGATTCACCTCACCTCTAACAGGTGTCCAGGAAAGCACCAGCTGAATGGCCATGGGGACTGACCATTCTGCAGTTTCTCAAATTTTGAATCTTTCTACCTGGATGTGGCTAGCGGGAGCTCCTTCAGCAGGGTCCTGGGAGTTACCCTGGAGCTCACAAGACCATTGGTCCTGCTTAAGACAGGAAGACTTGGACAAGAGCGTCCACATGGGTCCTTCACACCACCTCCCATGAGGAAAATAAGTTAAAGCTCCTGGTTGAGCTCCAGTTTACCTTTAGTTCTGCTAATACAGCAAAATCCTCCCAACCCTACTAAAGGCTTCCAGACTTCTTTGCTGCTTGTGGGAGCTGGGGGGAAATCCATCACATTTCTAATTGTCATGTTTGAATCTTGTGCAGGCAGATTCATTCCATATGGCAAAGGGATCTGAGCTGCTCAGCCTGGCACAGCCAGGCAGTTGATGAGAAAATGATACATTTAATTGTATGGACGTCACAGGACAGGAGTTGTTTGCTTAATCCTGGAGTTGGAAATAAACAGAAAATACTGAATATACATTTTCCTGGGGATGATTGAGAGCATTCCAACTTTCCTTATAGTGAGGATTTGGAGGGCATCATGTGAAAGGAGATTCCCATTTTCAAGCTGCACAGGACATATCTGAGCTGACTGTAAGTTTGCTGGGTTGGGTGTGTGGACATTTCAGCCAGCTGTAAATGTGGCCCCATGTTATAAAATAAGTCAGATGAGAGTCTCTTCTGAGTTCCAGCGAAGCACTTTTTGATGTGTTGAATTGGACTATAAAACCCAAGTGAGGGAGAGCTGCCCTGGACCCAGAGCTGATCCTTTCTGCTCATGGTTAACATAATGTCTTTATTTTTCCCCAAAAATCCAATGCGCTGACCAGCTCCTCTGCCTGCTGGTAAAAGCTGTCCCACATAAGAACCAAAATCCCGTTTTACAAGCTTCTCCCCTATATATCTGCATTTGCTCCTCTCCCGTTTATTATTTGCTGGTGGTGGCAATTCTTGGGGGCAGAGAATGGCAGGGCAGTTTTGCCATGGGGTATCCCAATGTACAGGTGGAAACCAAAGTCCATATGGTAGGATAGGAATTTCTGTACCATAAAGCAGCACTTTGTGAAACCACAGAGAGGAGTTTAGGCGTGGGAACAGAGGTGTCAAACCTGGTGTTTTCACTCTGACTGCCAGTACCCAGCACTGCTGCTCATTTGCAGAGGGTTTCCTAGGCAGATGTGAGCTGTGGGGCTCCTGTCTAGCCCTTGTGGAGGCTGACAGGCACTTGTGGTAAGGCCAGCATTTACCAGAAGTTTTTGGATCTACCACATGACACAGCATTTGTGTCTTGCTAGTCATCAGCTTGCCTGGGAGCACAGCCCATCTGCTCTGACCAAGATACCTAGAAAAGCAGAAACACAGGTGTCTCGCCCCCCAGAAAATCTCAGAAGGAATGTCCAGGAAAACCTGAATAAATTAATCTTCCTGAAACTCCTGCTTCTGCCACACAAAGATATAAAATGCCTGGAGAAGAGAGAACGTGATTATCTGTAACCCACAGTAATTTCACCTTAGTTTCTATAGCCTTTAGTTTGAGCTCTGGAGTGTGAGGTTTAACTTCACTTCCAAACTGTTTATTCCACTGAATACTCCTGATAAGCCATATCAACATCCTACTTGGGTTGTCTTAGTCTTGACACAATTAATAACGCCAGCTCTTGCCAGCAATGATAAGAGAAATGGCTTGTTCTGACCTAAGGCTGGTTACTCTCAGGTCACTCCAAAGCATCCTCTCCATCAGGAGTGGATCAGGATCTCCTGAAGGGATGGGAAGGGAGACTGAACACACTTCTCAGGCTGTGCTGTAATCTCCATGAGTTGCACTCCTCATTATTCATTTTCAGCTGCAGACCTTGTGGCTCAGAAGGTGATCTGCCATGCCTCAATGAAATTTGGGCTGAATATGACATAGGGAGCAAGGCAGTCACTGTTGGGAGGGATTTATCTCTTCACTTTGAGAGGGGTCAGGGCTGCTGACAATAATATAGGTAACCCACCTTTACTTCTGCTCCCAAGCACTTCATATTCATCCACCTGGATTCATTCTGCTCCAGATCCTTGGGGCTGTTTCCTGGGAATAGTGAATGACATGGCTCTCATTAGTTCCCTTTCTGAAGTCCTTCCATTTGGTACCAGCTCTATTTAATATTTCATTTTGCATTTTCATAGCTAGGCACTTATAGACATTAATTATTTAATGGCTTCATTTCTTGTATTAAATGTATAGATCAAGACAGCTGCTGGTGTTTTGTAAAGGGGGTGGGTGTTCACTAATCGGGATATGCTGCTCCTCCAACTTTCAAATAAAAATCTCAAAGTTCCCTTTTTTGTTCAGCATTTTCAAAGCCTTGCTTTCTTATTCAGTGCTGGACGGAACCTTCAAAAGAACTCAGTGTTGATCTAACCTTGTTCTCACCACAGTCCCTAAGAAAACAGGGCTTTCAAAAGCCTCTCCCTTACCAAATCCAGCACTGTACCAATATTCCCAAGCTTTTATCTGCAGTTACATCAGGGGTAAGCAAGCAGGAAAGGCTGGCTTTTTAGCCTCATTTCTGTTCTTTGGAGCAATTTCATAGCCTCAGAGAAGTTGCTCTGGAGGCACAAAACATATGAAGGCAAATTGTGATTTTTCCATCTAACTGAAGGTTTTTTGCCCCTGTCCCATCAGCTGGCCTGGGTCAGGCTCAGATGACAGGGCAGGAGAAGATGGTGGGACAAACCATGAAGGTGTGAGAGGGTTTGGTTTTCATGCAGATGGAAGGTAAGAGAATGCAGGCGATTCACCAGTGGGATGGGAATTCTCAGCGTGCCAACATGAAAAGGCAGCTGATCTGAATATTGCTCTCAAACACAAATTCCCCACTTAATGTCTGTGTGACGCTTCTGTCTTGGGGCTTGGGTGATGTTTGAGGCTCTGTATTGTCTGAGTAGCTGAGTCCTGCATCTCTCACAGTGGGAGGTGCCTGGGTGGGCACAGGACATGGTCTGACACAGCCCCACAGCTCCAGCTTAGCTGGAAGTGTCACACTGAAACTGTTTTTCTTTGGAGAAAGGCAGATTCAATTCCTCTTGATAACTGATTTTAATCAGATCTTTGTGACTGAGACAAAGTAAGGCAGCTTTGTGAACCTGCCTCCTCTCCAAACTTGGTCTCCTCCTTGTGATGGTTCTTCTTGGTTCTCCATCCAGCCCCACTGGATCTTGGCTTTAGAACTGTGGAGACCTTGTAACTTGCAGTTGGAAAGAAAGTGCAGATTTTGGTGGAGTAATCTAGCCAGGTCCTGGGTACAGGAGACATTTCCAAAGCTTTCCTGGAATGCCAAGCTCACCGTGAGCAGTCAGCCTCCCTTCATTAGTCCCAACAGGATGGAGCAGAATGGATTTGCTCATGGGTGGAGCTGGAACAGAGTATTAAACTCCTCCTAATGAAGGGAGCACTGTGGTTTGCTGTGTTTGGCAGGCTGTTTTCATCTTTTGTACTTCTAGTAGTTGGTGTCCCAGGCAAGACAGAGGGACTGGGCTTTGGGAGTGGTAGGCATGTACTCCATTTGCTGTCTACCCCTGGCAGAGGATCAAGGCTAGAATTTTCATTACACTTGCTTTGCCTGCCAAGAAGAAGCACTTTGATTTAATTCTGGTGGCTTCTTGCTCAATGCCAAGCTTGGAATGTGGTGCTCTTATGTCTTCCAGCTTCTTAAAGGAACTGCAATGTCCCACCAAGGAAATATATATTTATATAACAGAGGAACTGCATTGGAGTGTGGAATCACTTCACTTAGAGTGAGGCATATTAGAGGTAGATCCCACGGTCTGGAATATGAGACCAGCACCTTTTGTAATCCTGTGTCCTGATGCAATCAGAAATTCCTGATTCCTCAGTAACTATTCTTGGAAAGCTCATCTTGTTAAAAAGCAGCCACCACGTTTCTCTCCCTGGGAGAGGATGAGGGATGTTAACAGAGCTGATGGAATATTTTCTGGCATGAATGTCCTTTCAGAAGAGAGATTGTGCTTTTGACAAGATGACATTTTTCAACAGAAAGCATCTGCTTACCTCAAAATGTTATTGTGCCAAAAGAATACCTCAAAACTCAATTGTATTATTTTCTGAACAAAAATCCAAAAGATATGGGGTTTTGGCAACAGATTTCAAGGATTCAAACAAAAAAAAAAGGAATTGTTTTTGGAAAACCAAGATTTATATTTTTTCTTTCTAGTTCTATTTAAAACTTAGGAAAAATGTGAACGTATTTTCATATTATGTGATGGAAGGGACCCTCTTTCAAACCAGCTTTAGATATTCATACAAAAAAAGTGTTAGTGGGCACTTTACTACAACCAAATTCTGTCACAAATTGTGATACAGGAGGATGTGTGGGAACCACTACAACCTGCAAGATTTTTATTCCTTGCAGCTTTCTCTGATAGTTTAAGCAGATCCAAAGTGGGAAGAACAGATGAAATAAGAGGCAGAAATAAATTGTGAAAATGTCTGAGGCCACGAGAAGTTTCAGTTTCTTTTGGACTCACGCATCTGGTATGTGCACTGTTATTTCCATTCATTTTGCATTGACTGTTACATTATCCCACAATATTAATGTATTAATATATTAATAGAATGTCAACATTTATATGTAATGCAATTAGTGCTTTAATACAAAAGTCAAAATGAAATGAATCAAGATGACATGTGAAACATAAGTTTTAAAAATTCCATCTACTGAAATAAAATAGAAAAAATATGGTATCCTGCACCCTATGGTACAGATTCCCACTCTGGAATTTCAGCAGCTGTGAAATCCCATGCCCCAGGCAACCCTTTAGCCCTGCTCTGTCTTTCCTTTCTTCTACTTTCTACCCTATTTGGACCATGACCTGAAGTTTGTATTAATTTGTTCTGGTTCATACAAAATTGCATGCAATCCAAACATGATGTTATTTTCAAGTGGTTCTTTCTGGGAAAAGCAAAACAGGAAAAGATAAAGACCTTTATTTTTTTTCCTTTCCACCAAGAAGCCAGTATGGGATCTGTTACAATCTAGTCATGCTGGATGGGAGGCCAGGAAACACAGGCAAGGAATTAAAGACCACTGCTTCACAGCAAAATAATAATATAGTTATTGACATATACATACATTTTTGTGTATTTATGAAAAGCCCACCTCTCTTTTCATTTGCAGTGGCTTTGTTCCACCACAAGGGCCCATGGAGTGAATCCAGAGGTACCATGGCATACAGGAGAAATCCTTGGCATTTATTTATGCTGCCCATCCTGTACTTTCAACCATTCTTCAGTTTTCATTCCACTTACTTAGGGATTTGGGAACTGCGGCCCTGTTTGGGACATGCTACAATAGATTTGGGGTTATCACATTTCCACATTACAGCAAAGAGCCCCCATTGCTCCTACACAAGTAGCAGCTGAGAGAGCACTTGAGAATAGAGCATTGCTCTCACCACTGCTGTCTTAGTCCCTGCTGATATTATTTTCACCAAATCCCAACTCAGCTGGCTCCACTCCTCGGCTGTCCATTGTATCCTGTCTGGCACTGGATGACAGATGTGCAGTGTGAGGGGCAGGCACAGGGCTCCTGGGTCTGCACAGAGCTGTGGTCATCCTGCCCAGGCAGCTCTGAAGCCAGGCTGGGAATGCACGGCTTGCACCAGTCTCAGGGAGCCCCGAGTTCTGGGAACTTCACCCAGCAGTGCCCAACACGTGGCAGGAAATCATACGTCCAAGGATTCCACTGCATGCAGGAAGCACTTAATTTAATCCTTATTTCTTGATGGAGAGGCCACTGCCTCCAGCCAGGTTTCCTGAACAGGCCTTTTCTCTCGGTCTGGGAACATCAGACCTTCAGAGCACTGGCATTTGAGGTTGACAACTCCTGAGCAAAAGAGCCACACAGTATGGACACCCAGAGAATCCCAGAACAGCTGGGGTTGGATGGAACTTTAAACCCCATTTCATTCCACCCTTCTGCCATGGGCAGGGGCACCTTCCACTATCCCAGTGTGCTCCAAGCCCCATCCAAGCCCACCTTGGACACTTCCAGGGATCCAGGGGCAGCCACAGCAGCTCCGTGCACCCTGTGCCAGGGCCTGCCCACCCTCCCAGCAGAGCTGCTCCACCCCTCTGATCATCTTGGTGCCTCCTCTGGACTCACTCCAACCTCTCCAGGTCCCTCCCGTGCTGGGCCCCAGAGCTGGGGGCACACCCCATCCTTGGGAGGCGGAGCAGGGGTTGTGCTGCTGCCGGCACTCACTGCCTGCGAGCTGCAGGGTGCGAGCACAGACATTTCCAGCTGGGGAATCCCAGATAACATCATGATAAAAGTGCTTGTGAGCAGCCCTCCTCTGCCCTGCACCAGGAGCAAAATTCCCTTGGCATGAGCAGTTTTCACTGACCTGTCCTGTGTATTTATAACAGGAGCAAAACTTCTTTTAGTCAAAGGTATATGAGTGAGTACCCAAATTTCTACTGTTCACCCCTCCAAGTGATTGTAATTACATTTGCATATAAGATATAGAGATATATATGCAATTAAAAAAAATATATTTAATCAAAATGTAGCTGCCAAGGGGAGACCCAGTGAGTATATGTTCACCAGAAAATCATTATTAAAGGCTTTTCAGGTTGACAAACTTCAGTTCAAAATTAAAAGTGAAATTTTTTTCATTACCCCTTTGAATATTTTCAGTTATTTCAAATTCAAGAGCCAAAAAAATAAATCAATGCCAGCTTGCAGAAATATGAGTTGATAGAATGGTTATTATTATTATTTATTGGATTGCAGGGAAGGATCTTGGGGGGTATATCTTGATGGGTGAGTTACAAGAGTATTAGCTCTGTGGTGGGAGGTGGAGGGAAAGGCATTTATATTCAAGACACTGCTCTGCTTTGCCCACATCAGATTTAACTTCTGTAGCAGAAATAGAGGAAAAACCTGAATAGATCTTTGAAACTGGAGCTGTAAACACAAAGTTTTGGTTCAAATCACTGCACGAAGGACGGGAGGAGGAGACAGGCACCTTGACATAATTGCAAAGAGAAAAAGACGCAGTGCGTTTCTTGCACCTTGCTTTTGGTTCTGCTATGTTGTGAAACCTGTGAAAGTATTTCATGTCCTCATAGCTGGGGACATTTAGGGCAGAGGTATTGTGGTATGGGAGACCTTCGGTGAGACTAAATCAAATTTATGGTTCTACTTAAACACTTGTCTGCCAAATCTTTCTCACTAGGGCTACATTCAAAGAGAGATGGGAAAGAAATCCAGCAAAATGAGTACAGTTCTCCACTAAGAGGGAGACAAATGGTGAGTTTTGTACAGTTTCTATTTGTTAGAGTTCCTTGTGCAGAACTGAGGCCACAGTGGTGACATGACAGGTGGACAGCTGGATGGATGGATATTTGTGCCTACCTGAACATGGTAATGACACATGCTGCACCCACAAACATGAAAGTGGAATTCTGCCGTGGGAATGTTTAAACAGTAACAAATGTTATTTCCCAGATGAGATAGGAATGAAGAGTCTGGTAGGGGAGGTTGTTGATCCCCTTTGCAGAAGATAATGAAGGTCACAAGCACAGAAACAGTAGCATAAACAACAAATGTGTTCATTTGGCTCCAAATGAGATTGAGATAGAGTTGTTTTGGTACAATGGACCTCACACAACCACCTGAAATGTTTGAGAAGCAAATATCTTTCCCTAGCAGTGGTAAATCTTGCAGCACCAGCTATTATGGATATAAGAGGTCCATTACAGGTAGCTCAGAAAATACCTCTCTGTAGGAAACCTTTCAATGGCACCTTTTATTAAGTAAGATCCAGGAGGAGTTAGGAACAATAGATACTTGCCCTTGATTAAGAAGTTGTGTGAGCCAAAAGCCATGAAACTCCTGATTCTCTGTGCTGGAGGCTCTGGAGGGGTTGTTTCACTTCTCCCACTGTTTCCCATTCCTTTACAATTCTTTCAGGGCCCTGCCTGGCCAACCTGAGACTATCTTGCTTCACTGATCTTAACAGTTGATCTTTAATTAAGCCATGGACTGTTTTGGTCATTAATTTAATGTATCATGCAGGGAATTAAACCTCATAAAAACTCCATCCTAGCTCTGAAAAATCACACTGAACCCCAGGGGAACATCAGGGAAAATGGGTGTTCCATGGGAACGCCCATAGGAACAAAATTTCTCTGGAACCTGACCCATTGCCACAGTGTGGGTTTCCCACATCCCTCCTCAGGGAAGGTTTTCCTAGAGCTGGAGACCAGCTGGTTTGGTCAATTTGTGATTATTGAAGTAGGAGGTTTGTTGGGTACTGGCCAAAAGCTGATTGAACAAGAACCACCTCAGAGGATTGTGGGGCAGACCCAAAGCTGAATATAATTACCAGCTTAATTCTAAATTAATATTTTGTTAGGGAGTGGGATAGACTTTACTCTCCCCCACCCTCCCTCACAGCACACATCACTGATCTGGGTTTGTTGAGCCCTGCAGGGTGCTCCAGGTTGCATTGCCTGTGTCTGAGATTGTTAAAACCTGTGAGACTTGGGACCATTTAAAATCAGAGTGAAACAAAAGGGAGGAAAATAGCTGGGAATGGGTGAATGTCATATAAATAGCAGTAAAACTGTTAAATCTATTTGAATTTCACACCCAATAATTTTCAACTCCACCTCGAGAGTGCTGCTTGAAAGACAGCACTTTTAATTGTCCAGTAAATTTCCTTTCAGGCAGCTGCTGCACAAACTGCCTCTGCCTGCAGTGAGGAAAAGCAGAGAACTGATTTATCTGAGGATGGAGACAAATGTGACCATTCATGTGTCATGAGGTCCCCCCTGTTTCCCTCGATTCAGCACCTGAGCGCACTTGGTTGTGGCTCTGCAATTTGTCCTCAGGCACCAACATGCACATCTGAGATGTCACTTGGCCACCACAGCCTGGAGCAGCCCCTGGAAGGTCTGTAGCCCACCCTGCCAATCCACACCCCCATGAACTCACTGTGTCCTGCTGCACAAGAATGCTGCATCACTCTGCCAGGCAGGGAATAGATGGGATTTGAAACAAGCAGCTGTAAAGCCATGGCTTATAATTCAATTAGAGATCAGGATAATCAGCTGAGTTGTGTCACATCTATTTAGTTTGACTTTGGTTTCTTGGAGGTCTAAGAACATGGCCAAGGGGGAATTGAGCTGCTTATTTTGTTTGGGTGTTTGTTGGTTGGGATTTTGGGGGGTTGTTTTTGAACAGCCTTTTTTATTTAAAAGAAAAAAAAAAAAACAGTATTCTGACCATTTTTATGGGATTATTTCAACAGTTATGGAATTGTTCAGTGTTCTTGGAAATGGACACAGAAAGGACCAGACTTGTTTAATTTTTAAAACAGTTTCAAAGACATCTTTCACCACTGGTGTTTCTATGTCCCATCTGAGAGCCTTTACTTGTATCTCTTCACTTTTTTAAATGTTCATTTCTTCTTGTTTCACTTCATCTTCCTTTCTCATTGTCTTGCCTGTCTCTGCCATTGCTGCCTTTCCTCTGTCCCTGCTGAGGCAGATGCTGCGCTGCCAAGTGACTCAAGTACTAGGGCTTTTCCCAAGTTCTCCAGTGTCACTCAGTGATGAACGCTAATAACTGGATTGTCCAGCAAGGTAAAATCAGATCTGATCAGTAAAAGGAAGTGTGATCACCTG
Organism: Poecile atricapillus; assembly: GCF_030490865.1. Taxonomy (NCBI): domain Eukaryota; kingdom Metazoa; phylum Chordata; class Aves; order Passeriformes; family Paridae; genus Poecile; species Poecile atricapillus. The sequence goes on along the minus strand of NC_081265.1, from coordinate 11,457,499 downwards.
TGGAAAATAGCTTTTCAGCTATTTCAGTGGTAGAGGTTTCATCTGAAATCCACGACTTTCATGAAAATCTCAGGAAGCTCGCCATCTCTGGAATCTGGGGTTGTGTTTAGGCTTTTGTTGAATTTTCTCAATCTTCGAAGAAAACCAAATGAATGAATGGGAGCAATAACTTTATATCAGTTGTGGGATATGTTTCCTTGGTGCTAAGCCTTTACTCGCTAGTGGGCAATCCATACCAGCAGGGGCTGAGGATGTTGCTGGTGCTCACTTCCAGCTGCTCCACCCTCATCTCTCCTCACCCAGCACCCAACCCAACCACAGCTACAGGTTTTATTCCAACTTGTTATGCTTCTGGGTGAGTGTGGGTAGGGGTAAAACCTGGCGAGGCCGACATTTGTACACAGGTACAGGATGGGGGCATGAGGGTGAGTCAAAGCCAGCATAGGTGACCTCCAACACCACTAAGAGTGAGAAGGTGAAGTAGTGAAAAGCAGTAGGACTGCGAGGCCAAAGGCTGGGAAGGAGAACCTGCAAGACATCACAGTGAAGAGAAATTGGCTGGAGAAGATGAGGAGAGGCCAAAGTGTCACTGACCAGGCAAGAAAGACGCAATGTAGGGATTCTTTCACTACCATGGACTTGCTCAGGCATTTTGTTGCTTTTTCTTCATTCACTGCAGGTGGGGCAAAAATATATATTAAAGAAAGGAAACCTTTATAGAGCATGATCATCCTGCTTCATTCCAGAGGTTGGTTGGGTGGAAAATCAGTTAAAATGAAAAATAAAGTAGAGAAAAAACATCTTGCATGGTCTCCTCTGGGCACCTTTTCTTGCTGCTGGAGATAAGACCTTGCTCCCATGTGCACACACATACCTGCACACACCTGGGAGAGGGCTCTGAGCAGGGTTGGAGGCAGCTTGTTTGCAATCTGAGCATCTGACCCACCTCTGCACTGCAGTCACAGCTGCAACAGCAAAATATGTGTGTGTACACAGGGTGGTAATGCTGGCAAATAATTTTTTATATATAGCTGGTTAATAATTACTGCCTCCTTATTCCTCTTAAAAGGTCCTGTGTGATCACAGATAATTTATTTACTAGTTATTGTTTAGATAGGTACAGTAAAGTAACCATCTATTGATGCCTCTGCTTTATCATGCATTTAATGGTCTTATTTCTCCATAATTAATGCCTCCAGTTTTATTTATATATTTAATTATTTGTTCCTCCAGTGGGAAATAAATTGAAATGCCAGTCTGGGGATCAATCAGTGCACACACACACAGCCTCTATAACAGGATGTTCATGTTCTGTAGTGAAGGTATTTTTCTGTAATGGCTTGGCCATAGATCTTCAATGCCACAGATTTTATTTAATTATTAATTAATAATTAAACAATTAATTATTAGTTAATAATTTTTGTTTAATCTTTGTTAAAGTACAGGTCTAGATGAAATGGGGTTTTTTTAAAAAAAAAACAGTGTTGAGAAAATTTCATAAAAACATGCACTGCCCTGGATGATAAAGATACAGTTTCCCACTGCCTTGTGCTTGTGAGACATTCCCTTCAGGGAAAAACAACTGAAATGCTTTGCTGAAGAGGAGCCTTGTCTGCCTTCAAACGAGTCCCGGTTGAGACAGTGCTGATGTCTGTGGAGTGACTGAATATTGAGAGACCGCCAGCTTATTCATGACCCTTCACAGAAGTAAAAGTGAATGCCGTTTATTTCTATCTTTAGCACACCTTTTATAGGGTTCTACAGGGTCTGCGGGCTAAGCAAGTTACTATTGGCTAATACACACAGGTTTACATTCTTTCTCTTATACACAAGGATACACAAGGATTGTTTTACTTTACTCTCTCTTCTGCAGGAAGGTTTCAAGGACTTTAGCCTTTAATATCATGACTTATTTCAAAGACTGGTTTGTGCAGACAGGCCTTTACTAATATATAAAATATATCAACAACTGAAATGCTCCTGGTACTTTAAACCACTCCATATCCTTTCAACCCGTCAGTGACCAAATGTCTACAGGACCAGACAACATTTCCAATATAGAAATGAAACCAGAATTAGAGGATGGGACTTCAAGATCTATTGGATGGGCAGCAGATGAGAACTTGCTACAGTCTGGAGGTCACAGAGAATCCCTCGTCTCTGACCTCTGATGCACTGACTAGGGCTGGGTTTATTTCCAGGGTGCCCTGTAGACTTGATCTGAAGTTTGTTTGAGTTGATGAGTGCCTTCAGTAACTTCTGTTAGGGGTCTAGCAGAAGCTGAAGGATTTCAGCATAGACTCCTTGTGAGGTGGGCAGGCCCTGGCACAGGGTGCCCAGAGCAGCTGTGGCTGCCCCTGGATCCCTGGCAGTGCCCAAGGCCAGGCTGGATAGTGCTTGGAGCAGCCTGGGATAGTGGGAGGTTGTTCCTGCTGGAGGGTGGAATTTTAAGGTCCCTCCCAACCCAGACAATTCAGTCATTCTGTGACCAACAGACCAGAGAGGAATCCAGTGTGAGTTTGGATGCTTTTGTCTTCTGTGGGGCAGAGACATGTTCTCAGGGTAGGGTTCATCTCATGGAGCTAATATGAGCCTTCCTGGGCTTCCTCTGGAGTCAGTCAAGCAGGTGACCAAAACAAAAGGGCAATTAATTTCTCCATATTACCCGAAATCCTTTCCAGTGCCCTGGGAGAGCCACCAGCCCTCATCCAGTAGTGTCCTTGGAGCTGGTGAGGAGCATGGACATTATTGAAGTGTCAGATGTGCATGTGATTTTAATATAAGGAGGGAAAGAATATGTTAAAAGTTAATTTGCCATAAAATATGTCCTTTTTAGCTTTTACTGGGGGTTTTTAACTGGGTAGGTTGAAGTGGCTCACAGCAATATCAGGTCTGTCGTAGGCGTGATAGATTTCATTCACTGATGGGAAACTGATGTGAATCAGCCTTGTCTGGCAGCGTGATCACCTCGCTGTAGTGAGAGTTCAGCAAAGCCATGGCTGATTAGAGGAGGCTGTGGGTGATTCCACTCCCCAGCTTTGTCACTCAGCTTTCAGTGCTTGGAGAAATGTGTCAGGGGCTGTCGGGATGAAATGAGCTATCCCAGAAGTGCGTGAGTTTCCTTCCAGGGCTGAGGAGAATACCCTTGGAAAGAGATGGAGTATGGAAAGCATGGCTGGGGAAGGGAGGGGTGGCAGGAGGATGAATGGGAAGAGCTCTTCTTATGGCTTCAGTTTTATTGATCTGGCCATTAACAGTGGGATGAACTTTAAGTGAATTTCAGGTGTCGGTGCCAAGGCAGGTTATTCCTGTCACAAATGGCATGTCAGGCAATCTGAGAACACAGCTGTTCAGTGGCATGGAGAGGAGAAGGACATGGCGCTTCTTGAGAGCCTGTGCTTTGCAGGTGCAAGAGGGCTGCTTTCACTTTGGGCCAGGCATTCAGAAGTTCAGTGCTTCTCCAAACTGAAGAACTCTCACTGAAACACCCTAAAAATTCACAGGTACTCTCATCTTCCAACAAGTCTCTCCCAAGGCTGTGCATCAGCCTCTCCCTCCCTTGGACCCAGGCCCTGAGATTCTTATGCAGCCTTCCTCACTTCTTTCCATTGTCAATATTTCTCATTTTTGTTGTAATTTTCCTTGACTCTGGGGCATTCTTTTCAAATACTACAAAATTATGATGCTGCTTTTTTTTTTTGTCTGAAAGAAATTCAGGCTTCCTTCTCTCTTGAAAAAGAAGTGAACATTTCTTTTTAAAGTGGTATTTTTTGCTAACATACTTCTCTGCATAGTAGGCTGCTCTGGTCCCACAGTGCTAGATTGTATTTCTGCAGCCAGGAGCCTGAAGGTTCTCTAAAAAATTGTGACTCCTAATTGGAGATGAGTCCTGCCTTCCTGGGTCATCTCCAAGACCTCCATGTCCTCATGCCTGTTTGGATCACCAGGTAATGGTGAATATCTCAAGAGTATCTTGAAATAGGATCAAACTTAGGGTTGTCCAGTGAAAGCCTTAAAGATCTGCCCTCCCTGTGCCTACAAAACACAAATTGTTTTCATGTTTCAAATTCATTTTTTTCAGCTCTTTAATTTTAGGCTTTATTTGTGGAAGTGTGGAAGGTTTGGGAAGTAGACAGTGCAATGGAGTTATTGTATCTAATTGCTGTGCTGCATAATATTTTTGCTGATTTCGGGTGTCTTAAAACAAATTTGTGTAGTTTATAGCCAGGACCCAGCTGGGGATGTGACCTTAGGCTGTGGGATCTCTTTTGCATCTCCCACCAAATTCTCACCAGTGTCCACAATATCCTGTTAGAATATTTAATCCTCTTCCTCTGGAAATGGAGCCTTGTTGGTCAAAAGATAAGGAACTGGAGTAAGTAGCTGGGTAGTTGTCATAAAGTTCCTTTACCTTTAAGAAAGTTAAAGTTGCTGGGGTCTCCTGGGAGTCTTTTCTCTTGACCAATTATCGGTCATTGCTGAGAATTGACAGCAGTTTTAGCCATTGAAAAGTAGAATCAACTCGTGAACCCCAC